>NW_016690329.1:2054005-2110917 GCF_001604755.1 Lepidothrix coronata
AAATCTGAGAGAGTTCTATAGAAGAAAAGCACTTGGGGTAGCCTGTGCTGCTGTCATGCCCATCGTGAGACAATTGTATTAATGCCCTGGTTTTTCATATTTTAGAAATAAAGCATCCAGTCCTGTTGATGACAAAGAAGAGTGCTGAAGTGTGACTTTCCACACTTCACCTTTTGAAAAGCTGGAGTTAAATCACAAAAAGAAGCAGCTGCAAGTTTTCATTTAAAAAACCACTGAAGACAAGTGGAAATTTGGGGGCCAAGTGGGTAGTTGGGACTGACAATGCTGACTACTCAGACTTTAGTTCAGAAGTAGGTGGCCGTAAGATTTAATAACCTACTAGGTGGTCTCTATCTCTACTTTTTAGATTTTCTTCTGAGTATCAACATCAGTGGAGGAGCTGCAAGGCAGTGGAAGGGCTGGAGACCACCAGGTTACCAGAACATAGTGATCTCTCTCTCGCCTTTGAAAATCACTCAGAAGAATCCCAGAACAGAAATAGCTTTCTCATTTATGTGCTATAGTACTCTCTAAATTAAACTAAGTTACACACAGTTAATATTGCCAGGCAAACACTATATTACTTTCTGTGATGGTAAACTTGAGCTTGATTTTGGAAGCTTTCAGGTTCCACACAATGAACTGAGACATTTTCTCTGTTCCTCTGTTGATAACTTTTCTGTCAGGAGTGCCTGGATTAGGTAGGCAAAACAAGACTGGAATGCCTTCTCCACCAGACTCCATTAGGAAACTATTTTAGAAGTGGAGACTGGCTCTGTTCTTACACAGTCTTGAGTTTATGTGCCCTTCAGGCATTTGTAGACATCTACATTTCTCAAAGATCAGACCTCTTAAAGAACATTCAGACATGCGGGGCACAGTATGGTCACATCTCCCAGAGGGAGATGCCCTCATTGTTTTCCTCAAGTCACAGGCCAAAAAAGCCTAAACTGTATGGCCTGACATACAATAGAGATTGCTTTTTCTTCTGTACTTTGCAGAGCCCACCTACCACCTTTAGTGAACTTTCATTGTGCATAAAACTTAAATATATTTTCATAAAACCTTGCAAATACATGCAAATAACAATTTCTAAATGCAAATAACAATTGCAGCAACATTTAAAAGCTTCCCATTTATTAAGAAATGTATCAGTTGTACTCTTGTTTTTCTCCTACAGGCCAGTGTGTGTGAGCACATGTGAAGGCTGAAGCTAGACAGGGTTCATGCTGCCACAGTGCTGTCAAAATATTTAAACTGTGAGGTTTTCTCCCAATTTTTAAGTGATTTGATGGAATAGCAGGAACTGTTTCTAAATAATCTATTTGTTTAGTGTGACAACCTCTAACTTGGACTCTGCAGAATCAAAAGCCAAGCAAATCTGGATATGCAAGGATGCAATTGCCTCTCTGTTTTCACAAGGCTGCAGATGAGAAATGGTTTCTCTCTAGCTGTGATAGTGCTCAGCTCTGTGTCTCACTTGCTAATTCCATTAAGAAGAAAGGAAAGTCTGGTTCACAAAGGCAGAGTAAAACTGCACAACAGTTCGTATGCCATAGCTAAACTCTGGGGCGTTTAGCTTTACCAGTTTAGGAAATGGCTGACATAGTAGTAGACCCAAAATTTAATTTAAAGGGACAATGTCAAGTGGTTTACACTCAAAACGCAACCTACTTTGAAAATGTTACAATCTAGAGAAGGAATCTAGTTGGAAGTTCTCATACTTTAGTCCTGGGGGGAAAAAAAAAAACCTAAAAAATAGTCACTATAAAAGTTCAGCACTGCTGTTCTGATGCCTGGCCTCTCTCCAGGCCTGTTACAGACAATGAAGATGGCTGTGACTGAATTCGGTGGGCTCTGTATCAGGCTGTGAAGAAAGGGATGCAGCACACCCCAGTGCTTCTCACATGTACGGGGTCAGCACACCACGGCCAGTTCTTCACAGGTCCTTTGATAAGCACGGCTTGTTCTTCCGTTCAAAGGGATTAAAGGTTAACGATGCAGAGTGGTGGGGTTTGGTAAAGTTTTAGGATAGTTTTCTTTTCTGAAACGTTGATATTACATTGTGTTTATTTTGGAGTTCAAGACTCTTGGACTTTTAAAGAGACTTGCTGAAGTGTCCAAAACTCTTCTTTATCCTTGGAATCTGTGATGGCTCCCATGGCCTTCATCTCACAGCCCTGTCCCAGCCAAGGGAAGATGATGTGTTGACACAGATGGATTTTGCCCTTTTTGGTAGAGCATCGAGTTTGCTTGGGTAACACAGCCATCTGCAGAATTACTTGCCCGAGCACCTCTGGTAGTGCCAGGAAGGCCCCAGTGCCAGAAAGGGGTCTGAAAAAGATCCAGTGCTGTCATGTAGATTTGAAATCCCATGGGGAAACCAGGAGGGAGAGCAGGGAACAGAGCAACCATGAGCAGACGTGCAGCATTTTGTGCTTGTTAGTGTTTCCTGGGCACAGCGACAGCATCGGCAAGAGGGGCCACGGCACTGCCTGCGAGAGAGTCCTGGGACTGCCCAACACCCCAGAAGGCACCACCTGAGGCTGCTGCCAAGGGATAGTTTACTGCTGTCAAGGAACCCAAAAATATGGCTCGAACTGACCGTTTGCAGATGCACATTTTTCACCAAAGGAGATTATTTGGGTTGAAAATGCCTTCTTCCCCCTTCCATCAGCTTCTCTGCGCTGCTGCCATTTGGCTGCTGAGACTTGATCTAATCAATGCTCATATGGGGAGGTTTGTCTGGCCTGGAAGATGATATTATTGAATAGGTCTATCAAATTTGTCAGTGTCTTCGCTGACAATATTCATGAATATATAACATTGAAATATGGCACATCCATACTGACTTATTCTTTATAGTGCTCAAAATGGCTTGAAAAAAAAATCTCTGTAATTTGATAATGAGAAAGAATAAAATCATTACGGGTATAATTGTAATATCCAGATCTTAAGAAGAGAATATAAATATTGAAGAACAAAAATAAATAAGCAAATGAATTAACAAGATGAAAACTCCTTGATTGCTTGGACTCTGAATGCAAAAATGCCCCTGAAACAGCCTTTTTTATGCATATAATGGGGAAATTCAAGAAAACAGTCATTACAGGACTTTTGACTCAGACACTAAATTCCAAAACATACATTACACTTAAAATGTTTAAAAATCTTCTGTCATGGAAATGGCAAGATAAAGTGCATTTTTATTGGATTTGTGGGAAAAGTTGCACCCATTTATTTATTGACTAAAACCAAATAATACTGCACAAACTTGATCAAACATACTGCACAGACAGCCAGGGCAAGTGTGGACTGGTGACCCCGGAGAGGCAGGACAGAGTCAGAGAAAGGCCCCCTACAGCTCCTCAGGTTTGCTTTGGTGAAAAAGGGGAGATTGCTTTTTGGGTGCCTCTGATATTAGTCAGGCATTTCCAGTCCTAGCATAAATCTTGCCTGCGTAAAGTAAGAGCCCTTAAAATCCAAGGCAACACAAACTTAATGCAAAGATTTATACTCCAAAGAAACGAGTCCTCTTTTGGTTTTGCAAACCGAAAGATTTGTGCTTTATTTGTAAGTATCAATGGGCTTGCAAGAACAGGAGGGAGGAAAGACACTGATTGAACAGACGGTTTGAATAGTTCGATATGGAAAAGCTCAGCTGGGCGTTGGGACTTGTGGCTGTTTGCAAAGCTGCTGCCTTCCTGGGACCCCGCATCGAGCGCGCGGGGGTGGTTACGGAAAAACCCGCTCCACTCAGCTGCCACAGTCTCTGCAAAGAGCATTTGGCACTGCTGCATTAGCATAATTGACAACATCAATTATGCCCACTGCTATTTTCTCCCCTGGGAAAGTCAGTCCATACAACTCAATGTTTTTAAAAGCGCGCAGTGCTCACGGTCTTGGTGATTTTTAGTGCCATTAAATGGTAGAGAACAAAGGTATTCTCTGGGAAGCTGCGGGCTCAGGGAAATTTCTTCAGAGGCGTAGGAACTGTTACTTTTTCACACAAAACTTCCCATGATCAGGGCATCATTTCCTGTCTAAGGAGATGGGAAGGTGGGAAAAAAGTAGCACACCCCACATTCCTATAATAGCCATCATTAAATGTTTCTGCAGTTGAAAGAACATGAGGACGGCACAGAGCTTCCTGTCTGGCAAATGGTGAAGCATGAATGTTCACTGAGCCTCAGTTTTATACTGCTGTCTTCCTTTTCACCAATTATTTCTGAAAGGCTGGAGTTGTTGCAGCTTTTTGATACAGCGGTTCCTTTCCCCTACAGTCCCCCGATGGGGTTACATCAGAAACATTTAGGGACACTGGAGGCATGTGGATTGCCCTGCATGAACTTGCAATTTTCACCCTACATGCTGTCACTGTATGTAAAAATGAAAAATTTAAGCAAGACTAATAGGTGCACACAGAAAAACCATCAGCTGGTGCAAGCGATGGTTCAGTTTAAATCAATGGATGGTACCTGATGAGACCCACCCAGGGGATACAGTCACCACCCTTGAGAAGCCCACTGGGGCCTGAGCCATAGCAGAAGCCTCAAGATGCTGCTCTCTAAGGTGCAATCATGGTGTCCTTCTGTGCCAAAGAGGTACTTACTGGACTTGATGCTGATTCAGGATGCCTCCATCACTTCCACAGCTCTAGGGGAGGGAGGTGCCCTGTCTCCTTTCCATATGCCCCTGTCATCTCTCACAGGACCATCTGTTCCCACACTTCTTCTAACCTCTTGGCACTTGGAGACCATGCCCACTACAGAGCTGCTCCTCTGTGCTGTAGCTCTGCCCTACTCCCTGCCCAGTAACCCACTTTCCTCCAGCATTCCCTGCTTGACTCCCAACCTCTGACAACATTTTGCTGCCATCAGTTTTCTACTACCCACCATCCCTCCTCTTGAGCGTGGGCTGAAATATCATCTCTCCTAAGCCAGAGCTGTTCCCTTCCTCCTGCTCACTTGAACTGAAGGTGCCTCCTGTGCACCCCTTCCTTCATGACTCGGCTTTCTCCTGACATCACTGTGATCTCCTCCTCCTCCTCCCTAATTCTCAACCTGCCTTTCCTCCCTTATTGTTACAACTCAGTTGTTTCATGCTTAAATGTGCAGTCTCCTCTCTAGATGATGTGGGTCACTGCCATCCTAAAGTAAATCCACCAGACAGTGGTAGCATAGGACAGGCTGCACAACACTGAAAAGGGGCTGCAGGCCTTCATCTCAACTTGGGGATGCCAGTGCTCTCCTCAGCTGAAGAAAAAGATTTTGACATCACAATACTACTTGGCCTTATTTCTAACTTAAATTATTTTGGCCTACTTGGCCCTATCATCTGCCTATCACAGGATACAACCTCAGCCCTCACAGCCTTTTAAGAAAACTGATTGCTACCTCCCACAAAAAGCTGAGGGTAATCAAGAGTTTGGAGGAAAGACACTGAAGACTTCTCTCTCTTTGCGTGTCTCTTCACCCATGAAAGGCTTCTTAGCAGTAGGAAATACATGGACCAGGTGGATCCTTGAGCTTTTCAAAATTCATTCCAGTATTTAACTTCCCATAGCAATTCCTACCCTCTTTGCTTCATGCTGCAGCCATCCCCAACAGCTCACACTCCTCCCCGAGACATCATTTATTCAGAGCTCTATGTTTTAATCATCATGCACTGCTTTTAAGTAGGAACAGGACAATCATTTCTAAGGCCAGGTACCGCATTGTTGCAGGGACAGCACACACAGAGGGCCCGCACAGGAGATGACCAGCTGAAGTAACTACTGCCCACAGGACTGTCACTGCCAGTGACAAACATTAACACCTGTGAAACCACCAGCCGGGTCTCACCTAAGCCACGCAGCTCAGCTAAACCCAGTGGTCCGCACCTACTCTCTCCAAATACTTTAAAAACACAGGAATATCACAAAACTGCAGCAATGAATGCATCACCTGACCCACTTTCACAAGACCTCTCCAAAGGCTTTAATTCTCAGTGCAAGCTGTGAATATTTGCATGCACACGCGCGCGCACACACACGTTCAATTTCTAAATCAATCCTCCCGGGGAAAGGGTGTAAAAAATGTCTCCCAAACCTCACTAGTATTTACATGTTTTTAATTTCAAGCACCATATAAGGCTATTCAGCCATCATATTTTACTGTAGCATCTAAATAAATTGAAAACATTTATCACTTAACTCCCCCCCACATTTTTAAGAACCTTATTAACTTCATAGTTAAGGGCCGACAGACAATATTATCTATTATGGCAACGTTTCATGGCATCACAGCTGTGCTATGCTCTGGATTTTCACTTTCTTAAACCTGTATATCATGACAAAAAGGTGCACTGATTCAATAATTTTCAATAATGTCTGCTAATTCTGGCAAATAGTTTACAATATTTATTTCCACTGTCAAAACAGGTGTTTTATGGCCAGAGTATCTGTTCATTGACAAAAACGGAAGCAACCCATTTATTAAGAACAAAGAGAGTTTGTAGCAAAAGCAAAAGTAACACAAAGATAGTGTTTCCTTAAAGTAAATCGAGAAGATGAGGACACCTCACCTTAGCAAATGGAGGAGAAAAGAGACTTACACAGATCCTGCAAATTGCGATTCTCACAGGAATAGGAACCGTACCTGCATAATCTGTCCTTGCATAATGCCCATCTTCTGATTTTGTAGTTGTTGTGGTGTTATCTGTGTGAAAAGAAATGTGTTGAATTGCTTGGGGAGCCTGGACTTGATGCAGCCCACAGCCCAGCTGCCAGTGCCCAGGCAAAGTGAACCTTGCCTGCGTGCACGGCATCGCTGCTGGCTGCAAGGCTCTCCTGGGTCTGCCAGGTGAAAACAGCAGGATCTTTCTTCTAACAATATGTGATAACAGATTGCAGCTGGGATAAATATATCAGTCTGAGGCAGGAGTTGTCATTTCTGCTCTATTTGAAGTAATTGGGGAGTTTTAATATGTACCCTGAAATGAACTGCCACTTAGGGTGGTTAACTTTAAAGAGATTGGAATAAACTGGAATGTGCTTAATACATCTGTATACTATGGCCTTGTAACTAGATGTACTGAGGATTTATAGGTCAGAAGCTAAGGGGAAAATAGCTGTTAAGAGTCTGAGCCTCAGCAGACACTTTATTTACGGGAGCTATTTAAAGGCAAATTTTCTTCATTTTTATTTTAGAGCAAAATAGGGTTTTTAAAGTCAACTCAAGGGTTACAGGTGATGTAGTAGCCCCAAAGCTGCGCACAGAGAAGTGTGGTATTTACGGAGAAACAGAGAAAGTCTTGAGATACTATTGGAAAATTGCCTTCCAGACACCTTCAACATCTTGGGGCCTAGCTCAGGTCACTCGAGAAACAAGACAAGTACAGTATTCGGGAGCACATCTTTAGCCCCTGAAACTGCTTCATGGTGCTCCAGTTAGGGGAGCACCAGAGGATCCATCCTGGGAGGCAAAATGTATCTGAGGGGCATTCCTGCTGTCCTGCTCCAACTCCTGCCTGGAAGACAGGGCTCTGGGCAAGCTGCTCTGGGCAGAGTACTGGTGACTGATGTTGAAACCAGTGCAGGGCTGAAGAGTCCCCTGCTGCTGTGTCAAGATCATGGGAAGGGTTAGGAGTGGGGGACTCCTCATGCCTCGCTGATGTCTGTGCTGTGGTGGGTTCTGCCCCTTCCTGCAGCCTGTGCTCTACAATACAAACTGCAAGAGCCTAATGGAAGAGTAAGAAGTGCCAGCCCCGGTTCTTTTTTTTTTTTCCTTTACAAAAATTGAAAACATTCTTTGAAATGAGTTTTGTTATGAGAGTTACCTTGACATCGACCCAAAGACATGACTTCAATTTTCTCCTGTTTCTGGCATGATGCCTCTTTGATTTGACATGCATTATCATAAGATTTCCCATCGGAAGCACAAAGAGGATTGAAGTTGGTTTGAGAACAGTCAATGTTGCAAACACACCTGAAAAGATAAAGACAGAGAAAAAAGAAGAGGCTACTATGAGAAAGTTTTTTCGTAACATCATAAATACATCTCAGAAATATAAGTGTTTGTATTATCCTGACTGCACAATGCAAATCAACATAATGAAAATGAAAAGTTCTGTCAAGAGGCCATTTGTATTTCTCAGTGGAAATGAGATGAGGGGAGAGGTAAGAGGCACCTAAAAGCAAGCAAAAGGAAAGATAAAAGAAGTGTATTATACATGGAAAACTGTGCCACAGTATTACCACTTGTAATCTCTCGTAAACCAAATACCTAAGCAGATATGCAGATAAATCAAGCTGCTGAGCCCTCCTGCAAATTAAAGGAGCCACAAAATTCACCTCTGTTCAGGTGCTGCCCTTCACATAGAATACCATAAAATGTGGGTTTATACTGATTTATGATTTAATTCTGAAAATAATTCTGGCACCTGTTACAGGCACTTTGATAGTAATGAAAGATGTGATACTGAAGCCTCACTTTACCCTACTGGGACAAAACCCCCTGCCAAGACCGACACTGATGCCACCGCACTCTCTCTGTGCCTTAGGTTGGCGGGATCTCCCCAGCTCCCAGATGCAGAGGCTACTCAGTATTGAAACCACGCTGTTTAAGGAAAGACTTTGTGCACAAGCATTTCTGGAAGCATTTTTGTAACTCAGCAACCAAAAAGCCTTACCCAGTTGTTACCCAGGAAGGTCAGCACCCACTCCTGACTTGGTGACATGCTCTGTAGGGGGTGAAGGCTCCTGTGTCCAAGAGCACAGGTGGGCAAATGCAGGCAGGGCGGCAGTGGCCCTGCCCTCAGATTGCCCAGGGGCATCTCCAGAGGCACCACAACCCAGCTTGTGAGCTCCTGTGCTGCCCTGAGATGTGAACCAAAGCACAGAGAGAGATTCACTTCGAAAGTCTGGTCTGGATCTGAACTGACACTAATGTGGACATGTCCCGATCCCAGCAAGCCTCGCCACTGCTTCTGAGATGGAGAAACCTAATTATTTCCATCAACAGCAGGCTGCAGACTTTTTTCTCTAGGTTTCTCCTTTTTCATTATCATTAGCGATGTCAGACACCCTCGGGCATTGTCAAGGGAATGGCATGCTAATCTCCTGTCCCCCGACTGTGCCCTGTAACAGACAGCTCAGCCTCAGCAACACCGATGTCATCTTGCTCAGGGACAAAGCCAGAGGTCTAACCTGGCAGCTGCCTCAGCTCTTCTGAGCACATAATTGTGCACATGCTGCTATCTAAACTCTTCCCGGCTCCTTCTGACATTAAGGCAAAGTAATGTGATTGATGCTCTATCTCCAGCCCACTGGTTGTGCTGAACCTCACAGCACCAACTCCACAGCTCTCCCTTTGGAAAGTTAAGTAATGGAAATGTCAAGCCTCTAGCCTCACTGCTTGATTTAAGAAAGTATTTAAAAGTCAGACCACCTCCCATTTGCAGCAGACATCTGGACACCTTAGACTACTAGAAGTGCAGAGGGATATACATGAGAAAAAAATTTTGGTGAAAAGAGGAAGAAGGAAATTAGAGAGTGTGGGTCAGATTCCTCCTGCACCCTCTTGGCCTGTGGCCAAATGTGCCCAGGGTGATGAACATCAGAGTCTTCTTTTAGACTTTTCTTTTACATTGGGTAGGTCTATTTACCCCAAATGTTCACAAAATACAGGAAACTTCAGCTCAGAAGGAGGCCAGCAGTGAAAAGCTGTGGTTATAAATTAAATTACATGATTTCATAACTGGAAGAAAAGAGTCTAGCTCCCTGTGTGTAACAATTTCCCCACACTGATAAACATACAGAATATAAGAAAAAAATTCTAGTGCATTTCCTAAGAACCTCCTTATCAGCAGAATATGAATGTTCTGCTCCACTGAAATATTAACCATCGTCATTTCTTCCTGCAGCCATTTCCAGCTTCCCACCTTAGTCAAACTCACTTCATTAGGAAACATTTACTGCTCAAGTAATAGTAATTCTTTCCACGTAGCTCCACCATTTGCATTTCAGATGGGACACAATCAGCCATATGTTCCTTTTTTTTGTATAATAAAACAGCTCAGAAACAGCTTCACTTCTCTACATTTTGCTGCAAAAAATGAGTGAAGGTTAATATATATTATGTTTCAAGTCAAGAGAAAATTAAGTTAACGAGGAAATTACAACAAAAGGGTGCTCT
Source organism: Lepidothrix coronata (assembly GCF_001604755.1). Classification (NCBI taxonomy): domain Eukaryota; kingdom Metazoa; phylum Chordata; class Aves; order Passeriformes; family Pipridae; genus Lepidothrix; species Lepidothrix coronata. The sequence goes on from NW_016690329.1 coordinate 2,064,181, forward strand.
TTAGGGGAAATCTAAGCAACTTTGGATGCAATTTCAAAAATGCCTAGGGGACGCAGGAACCCATGCTCAGAGTTAGACACCTTAGAGACATATTTTTAAAGGTGTTTAAATGCTTAAAGATGCATGCAAACACTTTGTGTGGGATTTTTGAAATCTCAGAGACCTATCTCCCACTGATTTCAAAGACCGTTTCAGAGCCCACCAGGCATTGATTTGCATCTTTTGATGCCTTCCAAAACACAAAGAGCCAAAATTGCTTTCCTGACCTCTTTCAATAAAAGTGAGAAGAAAAGCGAGATTTTTCTGAACTCCATTGTAAAATCTTAACTGTGAGACCGGCCTTTCTTTCCAAGCACCGCACGAGCACCACGAACCACACGCTGTTTGTGCTGATGTCAGATCACTTGTGTGCGAGGGAGAGCAGGAAGGGACAACCTCAGGATGACACCATATGCTCAAGCCTTATAGGATCCTGTGTGAAGCTTGATTTTCCAGGGCTAAATGGACAGCGAAAAAACACTACAGCAAACTTGTCACCCCTTGCTGCAAGGATCTCCTTGCTGCAAGGATCTGTGCATCGTCCACCCCTTGCAAAGTTTTCAGTGGGCAACCTCTAGCTTGTATCTGCAGTTTATTACTACTTTTGTACTTATACACTCAAATCCTACTTCAAGGCTGCACAATTAAGTCAACATCAAATATATGCCAGGAAATGCTAAAGGTAGGATTGCATCAGGAAGATTAATGTGCCTGTGTTGCTGGCTCTTTTTAATTTATAGTGCTCCTCTTATCAGGGGAAATGACAGTGTTCAAACCCATTTTTTCAAACTGGAGGAACAAGCAGTCTGCAATTTCAACCACGCCCCCAAATTCCAGAAGAGCAAACTGCAGGGAAAGAGGTGGGGCATGTACTCCAAATGTGTGTGCCTCGACACACGTGGCCACAGAGGACATCTGAGCCTTAGGTGGGATCCGCCACTGATGGAATAAATACCAAATAAACAGCACTTATTGCATCTGATTGAATGAAATCCTGTTGCCATAGGTAAAGGTGCCTTCACTTCTTGAAGCATTATAAAATGCAGAAGTGGGACTGTCTCCTATTAAACAAGCAGAACCAAAATGTGACATCCCTGCTTGGTCGCAGGGAGTACATTAAGTCTTCAGTGCTTGTGGGACACAGAAAACCCCTACCCCAAAGAGAGCCTCACCCTAACACTTGCCATGCCCAGAAATCCTGTTCTGCTCCTTGCTAGCACCCAAGCTGGTGGGCTGGCTGCCTGCCTGCAGCTTCCCAGTCCCTGAGGCACTTGAGTATGGCTCTAATTTTAAGTAATTTGATAATTCGGTCATTTTATCATCCAGGCTATGACTTCTGATTATAGTTCTATCAATAAATCTATTTGGTTTCTGTGTTTTAAGTGTAGCGCTGAAGAAAGTTTGGCAGTGGAAAGGCTGACTGAGCGTTCCTCAAACAAGACACTGTGAGAAGGTCAGTGAGGTCTCCTAGGGGGGTCACAGGATGCAACTGTACCCAAGGGCATACGCAAAATACATGTGTAAGGTTTAACTATGCCTTCTGCAGTCAGAAACGCAGCTTTAAAAGCATCTGCGAGGAAAGAGAGCCTCCGGAATGTCAGCTGATACCCTGCAGCTCCCCTGAGAAAGGAAGAAATACTGGATGCTGCCTCACAGGCCCAACGCATCTTTCAAGTAATGGGCTCATGTGTTAATTGATTAAAATTTGGGCTTCCACCATAAACAATCATTAAACAAGGCTCATTTTCTGTCTTTTCTTTCAGGTCATTGTGATAGTCTCCAATGAATTCTCCTTCTTTTACATGCTTTACTTTATTCCGTTTAATTTCATCTGATGATAATCTTGGAGGAGCTGAACATCCAGCAACCTATTTGGTTACTTTGGTGATCACAGAAGCAAAATAAACAAAGCAAACTAAAAAGACTGTCCAACAGGCAAACCTGGGCACCTCTTCAGAAGATTTTGGGCTGATGACATTGCTGGGCCCTGTCATGAGAATGTCACATCCAAGATGAACCAGAAGGTGTCTGCAGGCAGAGATGCAGCTCTGCAGCCAACATGCAGGAGAAGCCCAGGAGGGTGCCTGTGGGAGAGCTGGCAGAGCTGACCTTAGCCTGAGGCAGGTAAGATGCTGAAAGGCACCTCCCTGTGCCTCACTACTGACTTGTGGGGTGCAAGTCGCTGCACTCTGGTCTGCAAGCTTCTGTCAAGGCAGTAACTGCAAAGATTGTACTCAACAGCACAAGGGAACCCACGGGCATTTGGGGAGTGACTGTGGCTATTTCACTCAATTAACATGCTTCTCTCCTTCCCAGGGAAATAAGAGAAAAGCACAAAGAAGTCATCTCCTGCCCAAATCCTGACCATGAAAAAATGCTGCCCAGACCCCAGAGGTCTATGGCCCAGCAGTGATGGTGATGTGCTGCAGCAGGCTGCTTGGCCAAGCTGGAGCAGCCAACTTGGCTTTCTATTGAATCAGTCTCTCTAAAAATTAATGGAGTCCATAAACCAGGCACGGGTGAGTGCAGTTCTCCTAACTCCTCACGCTTCTGCAAATAACATATGGTATTATTTTCTGGGCAGAGAGAGTACCTTTGCCTGCAGAGAGCAAGCAACTGGAGACAGGATTCATGGCTATGAAGGACTGTCCCTGGAGGGAGGAACTGAGTTTTAAGAAGGTGTCTCAATAAAATGAGAGAATGGTTCTTTGCCCATGAAGGGTAAGGGAATGCTATAATTATATTTCCTTAGTTCATGAATAGAGTATAACCATCAGCGACACGGTGATGACAAAAAGAACCTCACTCTATGCTTTATGTTTACTCCTAAGACAACTATTCAGAATTTGTTTTCAGCAATGTATTACTGAAAAATAATTTAAAAAAATTACTATCCAATATCTGAACATAGCACGAGGAAGGTTTCCTATGTAGCTCTGATTGGAAGCAAGGAGGATAAATGAGACAATGCTTCCAAAAGAGCGGTTTCATTGGGAACAGATGCAGGCACATTTCTGTCAGATGAGCGAGATGGCAATGGCAGTTCTTCCCCATTCAACATCTTTTAATTAGCCCTCTGCTGTTTGGAAACCTGAGAGCATTGTTTGTACTACCTCTGTTTATTAAAGATTCATATTCAGACTTTGCTGGCCATGGGTCATTTGCTTTTTGGAACCAGAGCAACAGAAAATTGTGTCTGAGATATCTGCAAAAAAGTACTTAATGAAATGACTAACGTCTTCAGCCAAGTGTCTAGTTGATTACAGGGTCCAAACAGCAGAACAGCAATAAATCTGCCACAAAGAGAATTGTCAGTCAAGAAAAAAGGCATAAAACCAAACAGACAGGGAAGCAAGAGCTAAAAATGTGAAAATGCAAATCTAGTGTTATTTTTACTAGTCAGAGCTCTGATATTTGAGCACATATGCTAATTTGGTCAAGTGTGAGATCCCACCATGTCTCAGCAAGCACTATTTTACAGGGAAAGTAATGTTCCATTCTGCAATCGTTTTAAACGTTATATATTTTCTTCAGGCAAAAAATAAAAAAAGCAAGAAAAAAACCAACAACATTTTGCAGCATACAAAAGCCCAGAGCCTTTCCTTTGCCACAAAACAGTGTATAAATAAAACCACAGTTGTTGTACATTTATGATATTTCCACTAGAGACATTTCTTATCTTCCTCTGCTCTGACTAGAAAATGGTGATCAGAAGCTGAAATTTCTGGATGTCAGCATGGTCCTCTCCAAGCCCCCTGCCCCTCCAAGTAGGACATTAAATGCCCATTTAAAGCAAACCTGGCAGTATATTCCTGCATAAAGAGCGTGGCAATCAGTCCCAAATGCCTTCTCTATCATTAGGATTCCTGCAAGGTTTTTCTCTCTGGTACACAGGGCATCTTTGTTGACATTACCAGCAGGCAAGCTGAAATGAAGCCAGGCTTAACATTACGCCTCAACATCCGTGCACGCATTGTACCACGGTTCAGCCCCGTGTCAGGAGGCTGCTGGGAGCGCTCACTTACCCAGGCAGCTTTGGGTATGTTTAATGTGTCTCAACACAACACCACGCAGAGATTCTTGAACCAGCTCTAAGCAAGGACTGGCAAGGTTAACCAGGCTGGGTAGACCCAGCCTCTGGGAGCTCAGCTAGCCTCCTCAGACCGTCACTGTGCCTTGTTAAAACTCACTGCCTGCGATGCTCCTTTACCGGGGAGCAGTGACAGGTCACCTCTGTACCCACCTCGGCACATCACCCATTCTCAAAGCTGCCTGCACACACAGGCAGCTAAACTGGATTGCTCCAGGGCGCTTGCACACACCTTAGTTTCCACATCAGTGTCAAAAAGACCGCATAAATACGAGCTCCTGCCTCTGACCCTCAGCCCATCTGCAAGTACACCGTTAAGCTTTACAGTGATCTCATACAGCCCTACAGCAGCAATGACCTGGTACTATTATACCCATTTTACAGAGAGCAAAGTTTTAGTGCTAAGTCCTGGAACCCTCAGTACAGCGTCAACAGGGACTTTTGGTAGCCTGGTCAAACTTAGGTGCCCCACAGTGGTCCCTGCAGCATGTGGAGCACAGCTCAAGAGGGTGGCACCCAATGATGCCTCCAGCCAAGCAACAAAACTGCCTGGCACCATTGCCTGGTTTTGCATGCAGCTGAACATCAGGTACACTGACATACATATATATAAAATACATTCATAATGCACGTTGGCACACAGTATTTTACTCTTTCTATGAATCATACCCTACAACCTGTCTGTGCTTGCCAGGAGATAGAAATCCTATCACTGCATTCTTAAGAACATCATTTAAGAGGCTTAAAGAATAGAGACACTGCATATCTCCTTCAAAACAAACTTTGCTGTAATTTTGAGGCTGATGCAAAACTTTAGCTGCAGTGCAGAACAATAAACAATACATATTTTATAATGGCAGCACAAAAATAGCACGCGGTATTTCTTTCCTGGGCCTGCTAGTGCTTCTCTTCTGCTTTAAGATCACAGGAGAAGAAAAAGCATGGCTTATTGTGAGTGCCTTCCATTCAATGTTTTTTATTTATTTATTTATTCATTTATCTAATTTATTTTTCCTTTTTGTCCTCTGCAGCACAGCTTCTGCACTAAAGGCTTTAGCATGTCTACTTTGCACAGCGGCTTCCCTGGGATATTTTACCTATTTCAACTGTTCAAATGTTTATCTTCACCAGGAGTAAAAGGAGAAAAGCTTGATTCCCTCAGGGTGATGCAGTGTTTCTGCATGGCATTTCAATAGCATCCTGTTATTCAAACAATTAGAAATCACAGAGACCATGCATGGAATTATCAGCATACTGCATAGAGATTTTTATTATTATGTAGTGCATAATGAAAATGATTTGAAGGACCCCAAAGCATCATAACAGAAGGAAGCGCTGAATAATCAGGTGATATTTTTTTTTTCCCCCCTGCTTTTTTCACTGCAAGAGCCCAAAATATTGTTCACTGGACACATGTCAAGCTAAAATGCACTAAAGTGGTGAATATATTTACTGATGCCCTTCCTTGCATACCAAATGCAACATACTCTGGGAGCGTAGCTGGAGCGCAGAGCCAGGAGCTTGGGCAATCGCTGTACAGCTGCCACGCTGCTGCTGCTCAATAGCAGGGACTGACTGGCAATGCTTAAAAATACGTGTGGATTTTTCAGAGCACGCTTTTTTTATGGCAGCTCATGGAGGTTGTTCCAAAACATTTTCTTGGACTGCTCCCTGAGACACCTTGCTTTACAGCCCTGAGGAGAGTTCTTGGGCACTGCCTCCTTCCTGGAGCTCGGTGAGGAGATGGTCTCACACTCCACCAGTTTTCAAGAAGTCATCCTGGAGACTGCAGCTCATGAAAAACATTTTAATTTGCTGTGCAAGACACTGCAATTTGATTCCTAGTTCTCCTCTAATTTTTACCCCATAACTTTTTTTGCTAAGTTTTTGACAAAAAGTATCACGAAATTCACCTTTGCTTCCTTCTTGCAATTCACAGCACCAATTATAATACGACCTTCATCTGGTTTCCTGATGCCTTTGGTGCCCTCAACAGTACATTGAATTGTATGCTAACACCTTTAGGGCAAAATGAATGTGTCATATTTTTTTTAAAATATCATTCCTATTTAAAAGGAACTAAGTTGTATAAAGCAATCTTTGCTAGATTGGATGCTTTAAAGCCAAACAGAGAATTACAAGGCTGATGACTGGGTTTGAAGAGTCATGGAAAAACCCTCACACTAGCTGTGTGACCAGAGCAGAACATTCTAATTCTGTGCACATGCCAGTTCCAGTGTCTGCAGGTATCTAACGTGTGAAGTTTATTTTAAAACCCACAGAATAAAATAAATGCCTTTTTATGGTTTGCCAACACTTGGTGTCCTTCACGTCTCTGTAGTCTGTGCTAAAACAAAGCTTTGCTGACTGTTTCTCTCTCTGTAAACATTTGAGGCTGTCCTTCACAAACGGTTTATTGCTGTGTGCCTCAGACTGCTGACATTGTTCGCTCCTTTTTTGAAGCCAGAAGAACAATGAGAACTGTTTCCACAAATCCCAGAGTTTCACCTCAGCCTGCAACAGCCAGTGGGAATACTGCAGTGTCCAGTGGGAAGCATGGGACACTATCTAGCTGCAGGTCCTGGCAGGGACCTTGCCATACTGGAAGGATTGATCTGCTTACAGAGAACTATAGCACCATCTGGGACTAGTGACAAATTTCTGGTAACACCGTTGCTAACAACACTGGGAGTTACTTCTGAAAGTGGAAAGCAAGCTCTGATTTATCAGTGAAGGTAAAGGGATGATGGCCTTTTGGCTAGCAGAGACCAGTGTGCTTCCAGCCAATCCCTCTCAACATGTGAGCCATCCACTGCTGGTGGGGAAGGAAAGGCTTAGGAGTGACCTTCCTAAAAACAGTGAGAAGAAAACTGTGGAAAAAGACTTACTCCATGTAAAGACTGCCTCCAGGTGTGCAAAACCATACTGCTCACCATAAACTGCTCTGCATCCTCAAACATGTGTGGCTCATGGTTCTGAGGAGACCTGCCTGGGACAGTGCCATCTGAACTGGCTGCATACTCCAGGCTGACCTGCTTGGTTAGCTGCCTTTAATCACAAAACAAAATCCAGCCTAGATATTTAACAAAATTTTAGGAGGATTCTTCCAGGCTTCTTCTTCAGGCACTGCCTGCACCTTCTGCACAGACAGCAATAAGGAAAGGTAACCTCATGTCATCCTGCACAGCAGGGAAAAGAGATCTCAGCCCACAGGTTTGAGACTGGCACTCCAGCAAATCACTTCTCTGCACATTCAAGGAGGGTGCAGCAGTAACCTTCTTTTTCCTCAGAGCATTCAGGTCTGTAGGTGAAAGCTGCTGTATGAAACTAGGCATTAGGACTGGCTGGGGATGCTGCCTCTCCTGAAGTTGTGTCAGGGGAGGTTTAGGTTGGATATTAGAAAAAGATTCTTCACCCAGAAGGTGGTTGGGCACTGGACCAGGCTCTCCAGGGAAGTGGTCACAGCTCCAAGCCTGACAAAGTTCAAAAAGTGTTTGGATGATACTCTCAGGCACATGGTGTGACTTATGGGGATGTCCTGTGCAGGGCTAAGGGTTGGACTCGATGATCCTTGTGGGTCCCTTCCAGCTCAGTATATTCTGTGACTCTCTTGCTGTCTCACGATGACCACAGTGGCTGGCTGCTTTTGGGATCAAGCCCCAAGGGAAAGTACTGCTGCCAGGGAAAGGAAGACAGATGAGCAAAGGAAATGTGCCATCTGAAGGACATATCCTTGCCAGCAAACTAATGAGATGACAGTAACCTTCTTCAGGTCTGGGACACAGATCAGTGGAATCTACCTGCAGCTCCTTGAAAAAGGAGCAAGTACTGGCCAGGACAGGTGACCCTGGGGCACCCGTGCTCCTCCACAAGGGAGAGCTCCGTTACAAAATGGGCAGGCTGAGAGACAGCAATTAAATCTGTACGTCTGGGGACATCTCACACAGGCTTTTAGCTGCAGCCTCCACATGGGAAGGGACCAGGGCAGGAGATGGACTCTGATGAAGGGACACCTGCTGCTCTGCAGGGGCTGTGAGAGTTGAGGTCAGCCCTCTGCGTCAGCTACTATTGAGTTTTCCTCAGGCTCATATTTAATGCATGGGATGTATTTTTAATGGTTTAGATGTGTGAACAAATCGTGGCCCTTGATGTTCCAACATGGGTGTGTGAAGGAGCCTCTGACCTTCTGCAATGGAGGCAGTTCTATTTTAATAGTAACATAAAGTGGGATGGAAGAGATGAAGCATTCTATTAAGACATTTCATAATAAATTCGTAAGTGCTTTCCCAGTGTTTTACATAGTTATTCTCTCTGCTGATCTATTTAGCCAACACATGTAATTCTGAGCTACAAAGTTGTATTCCTGCTTTCGTAAACATACTTACATAAAACTCAATAACAACAGTCTATTTATTGCTAAAATGCTGGTAGGAAATTGGAAAAGGTATAAATACAATTCATTGCTGGTGATCTCCTGCCCCCTGAAGGCACTGTAAGGCTCCAAATCTTGCTCAGTTCACAGCATCATAAAACTGAAGCAATAAATGTCACTCCTTTCTTGATTGCGCATTAGGCCAATCGGCTTTTTATTGCGACTAAATAGGCCGTCGTGAAGGCACCGCTCAGTTTACTGCTGGGGGATGACTTTGGCTAAATGGGGGGCCAGGGAGGGAGGAACGCTTACTTTTAAATAACAAGGCTAAGAGAAAGCGGGGGGGGGGGAAAGGTGTAAAAGCACGTTGCCCTCCAAGGCCTCTGCATTTGCTCTTTCATGCTGTAATGCCTTGATGTACGCAGACGATTATGTGTCAATGCACATTAATATCTGATGTGCATTATCATATTATCATCCCTTATGTGCACTTTCACAACCTGGTGAGCCCAGGCTCTCCCAGCTACAAGGTTACACAACCAATGTAACCGTGGGGTTACAAACCAAGCCTCCGAGCACCTGCACACAGCTCTGCCCTTGCAGAGCCCAAAGGGACCCTTTTGTGTACCTCCCACAAAGCGTCAGGAGCCAGGCAGGATCTTTACAACACCCTGTATTACAGCAAGAGAACAAAAGAGACTGCCAAAAACATTCCTTCCAACGCGAATAAAGGCATGCGCTCAGAAGGCTGCGACATTTTCCCACCTAGGACTGAAAACCACAGTCACATCTGGTGGCAGAGGAGTAAAAAATTCCCCAAAACCTTGGGTTCATTTCCTCCCCTGTTAAACTGGGCACATCCAATGGTTGCTCTCCACCCTACTGTCATGTGTATGTGTTGTATACATTTCCTGAAAATACAGAGGGATGCTGTTGCTGCCTCATACAATGCTGAGCCACACACATGCACTCTTGTAATAGGTACAGATCAGTGTTAACACAGTCCACAGCCAAACCACCTCAGTGCCTTATGAGCTGCTACCCCACACATCCTCCAGCCGTCCCCACCATATAAATATTTCATTCACCTGCTCATGTTGGGTGTGCCATTCCAGCCTCAAAGCCAGGCAGAGGGAAGGCAGGTGAGGACAGCATTCCTCCCACCCTTAGGTAGCAGCCCCCAAACTCTCCTTGACTCCCTGAACGTGGGCAGCCACCACAGCCCCTCCCCACTTTCCAGAAAACAACAAACTGGACTAGCTTCAAGTCAGCTTTAGGTTACCTCCCTGCTTCCACAGTCCTCTGTCCTTTCCCCACCCAGCCCTCCAGCCTTCTCTGCCATGACCACCCATCCCTCCATGCCTACATGCCTCCCATTCACACACCACATAGGTAGGTATTTTGGCCATGGAAACCTACTGGGAGAATTGGGCTATTCTGAGCCACACTTTTTAAATTATTGCAGCTGTTTTCCCCAACTCTAATGTTGACAAACTAGTAATTGTTAAGACAAATGATGACTACGTGTCTTATAAGCCTTCCTCCCCCAAATTTCAAAAGAATTTGTCTTGCTCCTACAGGGTCATGGCACTGTAAGACATGAAAACCCCCCAAAAATCTCAGAAGTTATTTTTGGCTTTTCACAAATCAATATTTCCTCTGAAGCAATTGAAGCAGTCAGTAAAGCAAATTCTGCTTTTATCATCACAATTTCCAAGTCATTCCTTTGCACTGTGTGAATGACAGAGCATTTACACTCAGACAGAGTCTGTTCTCCCTTCTACCAGCAAAAGGCTCCACTGAGAAGTTACTCCATAGTTATCAAACTAGGAGAGAACTTTTGTTTCACTGAAGTCAGTGGAATAACTTTCATGACTTCCATAAACTGCAAGTTCACCTTCTGAACTGAAAAGCAAGTTTGGATGAGCATCTGAAAAGAGGAGCACAAGGAAAAAAACAAAACAACTATAAGCTTTATGACTGTGTAGGGTATTATCCCCTGGACACACAGCAAGTTTTGCTGTAATTGCAAAAGATAAAAAATGTCTTTTTTATTACAAAACCAAATGTTAGGGATTCTGGTGTTTGGATAAGAGATGGATGTGTCGTATAAGGTCCCTAAAAACCTACTTGTGTGAGTAGTACAGATGGAATACAATGTGGGTTTGCATTTATCTGAGAACATTTAGAGCTGTGATATATTGTCTACACGACAGACTTCCTCGATGTATAGAGAAAATATAGCCAATTTCTTTGTGTAGGCTGAATTATTTACCAGAGTGTTCCAAAGTGTATTGGTAATAAAACACTATGAAGCATAAGTAACTCCAGACAATCTTGGCTTATGTTAAAACAAGTTTTTTTTTTTTTTAAAGAATGTTATTAAGAAAATAAATCCTGAGAATCTGGAAAGGCAGGACTTACTCAAATGAACATAAGCCTCTGAAGAATTGCATTGACTCAATGGATAGAAAGGTCAAATTCTCCAAACCACCACCCTAAAGGAGTTGGGAATCAGTCTCACTTCAAAATTAAATAGGCTATTTTGGCAAAGGATGAAGGATGCAGAGATGGTAAGGCCATTTTCTGAAACTCACCTGACTGGGAAAAATGGCTGGTTTTAACTAAACCCAAATAAAATATATGTAGAGAAAACAATTTCACCAGATGGCCAAACAAGCCACCGTTTTTCCAAGCATTAACTTTCTAGCCAAGCCACCAGTAGTGCAATCATAGTGCAATCAGTTTAGAAATACAAGGTGTTCAGTCCCCCGTCCTCCTCTGTGAACTGCAGAACTGGACCATAAGCTTCTCTTAAGAGAAACACCCATTGAAAATCAAGTTAACATTCTCTTCCACATCTCCTCTTTCTGCAGAATCATTCTGAGAAAGGAAAGCCACAAATTTTGGCTTGATTTAAGGTCTTTTAGAAGTCAGTGGGGGTCTTTCTCTAGTTATGGTGGGGTATGAAGTCACTTTTTCACCTAGGCTAGTTTTAGGTTGAAACTGCCCTCTGAAAGAGTCCTAAAATATCTCAGTATCTTACCTGATAGGAACTGTGGCGTTCATGCAATGCTGACCTGGGGACCTTATTTTCTGAGTCTAACATGATGTCTAAACACTGGTTTCTAATAAGCTGAAGCTTTCACCTAAGCTGCAGCTCCTGCAACATTGTTCTTGTTTGTGCTGTGGACAGCAATTCAAACTACAATTTTGTATTTTGCTAGTTTTCTCACTTTTGTGCCAGTTCTTGTGGCATTTCTTTCCACAGCCCCAGGCTGCTCTCATACCCAAGAGGCAGCAGGATCTGGCTGACCAGGCTCCAACAGAAGCCACCAACCCAATCCTTTCTCAGAGCAGGCTTAATAGTTAAAACAGAACATACAGACAGGTAGGTGCCATCTTGCTTGGCCTAACATTTCTCATGTTTTGTCTTTCATTGCAGACCCTTAAATGACCAATGTCCAGTTGCTTAGGCTACATTTTTTCCAGTACTGCTGACTCTTAGCCCACTGCATGGTGTCTCCACATGGCATCTCAACAGTTACCCTGGAAGTCAGCTGCTTTCCTTCTATTTCAAAATCTTTTAACCACAGAACAAGCATCGAATGAAACATTAGCAGTTACCAGAGACAGAACTGGGCTAATTTCTGGGCAGGCACTGAAGGTAGCTCTGTTATCAGGTTGGGTGTAAGATAAGTGACATGGCTGTAAGAAGGTGCAAGATGCTTGATCATCTGTTGCTGTGCAATGCAGAGATTGTGTGCTGCAGTGCCTTTACTACCCTCTGCAAACCCTGGCCTGGACTCTTATTAGACATGACTATTAAGCTTCATGTGAAGATTTCTGCAGAAGCAGTTTCACTTCATGCCTTAAGTATGATCTCAAGAAGATATATAGGCAGAAATATAAGTTTTTACAGAATTGTGTATTTTTAATGATTTAATTCCATTTCCGTGTTTATTTGAACCACAAGTTCAATTTGTATGTTTAGGTGTTATACCCAGCCATGAACAAAGATCTACTTTTTCACTAAAAGAGACAGAAAAGAAGCAGAAAACAGCAATATATCTACTGTATAACGCTCAGGACACTGCAGATGTTAAAGCAGCTCGTTGTTTCTGCATCTGGAACAAGTAGGTCACACATAGTTATTATACACACCGCTGAACACGAAGCAGCCAATACCCGTGTAATGTATGTGAGACTTCAAACTACCTTTTAGTACTTTATATCAGTACAGCATCTTGTTTGCAAATGCTCTGGTTGAGAGCAACTGATGGAAGGGGGAAGGGACCCAAAGCCGACTGACCTAATTGCTGTGTGGATTGAGAAGCTGGCAAAACCATTAGCTTCTTTCACATTAGTTTTCTTTCTATACTATAATAAAGATAAATATTGATTGCTAGAGCAGTATTGATTATAGGGGTCGCTGCAGATGGCAGCTGCATGATTTGCACAGATTATCTCCCATGTACAGTGCAACTTATTTGCATGAGAATGTGGTTTTGTCATCCTCATGAGCTGCAGACTGTTCACTTGCCTTATAGGAGCATTTACCCAAACTAGATGTATCAGTGATTAACAGTAAAATATGAAACAAGGGACTGGGGCAGTTCATCTTCTTTATACGTTTTGTGTATGTGCCTGTCTGCCTTGGATAAGTGGAGTTTACTGTCCCAGCCATGTGGAAAGAAGTGCAGGACACAAGGGACCTGCTGTAATTATGCTGCAGTGTCACCACCTCACTCGGGAATATCACCCAGCCATACAGCATGGCTGGGAACAACGCTCCTTCCTTCACCCACTGACCTAGACACTGAGCATGCCAAGCTCCTTCATTCAGGCCTGGATGCCTTCCCCCAAGCTCCCAGCCTAGGGTCATCAGGGGCCCAGTGTCCCCACAGAACAGCTTCAGCATCCTCTCCTGAGCTGGACCTGCCTGGTGGGATCCTTGTCTGCTTGCAAGAAATAGAAAAGGCTCCTCCAGTGTGGGCCAGGCTTGTGAAGAGGGAGCAAAGGTGCCTACCACAAGCACGGTGCCTATGGCAAAGTACAGTACCCTACACCCAGCCAAGGAGGAGTCCCTGGGGTGTGTGGGGTGCAGAAAACAGCAGGGGCATTTAGGCCCCTTCTATTACTGGTGCAAACCCCCAAGGGGCCCATTTCAGGGTTAGGCACCTCCTGCCAGAGATAACTGCTGCCTCTCTCCTCCACCCGCAACCTCCAGGAGGGAGGAAGGGGCAGGCAGAGGAGCACTCTGTGGAGAGCCTCCTCACCTCCTCAGACACTGCCAGGCTGCAAGGGAAGCACTCTCTGAGCACACTACACATCTCTGCATGTCTGTCTTCCAGCTGGCAACCTGCATCTTACTGTGGGCAATGCTGCACTTCAAGACTGCTGCTGGCTGACCTGCTAATATTGAAATTCCGAGGGAACAGATACATTTCATCATTTTGATTTTGATTAACTCTGCAAGTCAGAGGTTTGCAGGCTTTAATCTGGTTTTAAGAAAATACTCCTGTCCTCTCTATTGTCAGCATTTTCCAAAAGGAAATTCAACAGAAGGGTCTTTCCTATTATTTATCTCCTTCCACTTTGGGCACATCAGTGGACCTCTGAAATAGCTGCCCAGTACCTGTGCAAACCCTGGCTTGTCCAGTCTAGGGAGTGCTCTTATTTCCTAAGGAGCCCCTATGGAGGAGATTAATGCTGGAGTCCAGGTTTCTGATGTGGTTCTGTACTGAAACTAAGCCACTTCAGCAGAGAGCAGGCACTCCATTTGGAGAGCACTGTTTACATTCAGTGAGTATTTTATAGATGCTTTTTGGAAGATCTTAGAAATATACCACAGTTCAAAATGTTACGCTTCATTCTGCATTTCCTTTTGAGTACATCTCTCGGTGTTATGTTGAGTAGCCCTGTCTGACAAAATCAATTATTCCTTAGCCAGCTCAGAAATAAAACCCAAAGCAAGCAACACCAAATGCCTGATTTACCAATAGATTGTAATCCAGTGCTAAAGAGCATAGCCACTGCCCTGCTTTAAATATTCATGAAGCCCACTGGTGCAAAATGCATTAAAGGTGGGAATAATGCCAGTAATACACGATCCTCTTAGTGACAAGAAGCTTTCACATATTAAAGTAGCAAGATGTTAAAGACTTTCAACTGAACAGTCTTTGTTTTTAACTTAGAGAAGGAGATTCACTAATGGAATGCCAAATTGCATTCACTCTCATGATACTTGACTGCAGAATAGGATAATAACACATGTGCTTTCACATGCCATGGAAAACCTGTTATTACAGTGGTTTCTTTTCTGCCTTTTCTTCATACTTTCCAGAAAATGTTCACACAAATCTTACCCCTTCGAGTAATCTTCTGTGTGCCAAACCCCCCATCAGAATCCCAGGAGTCTAGCCATTAACAGATTGGTTTTAGGCAAATAAAAAGATTTAAAAATAATGGTGACACAGTACAATAGCACAATTTAGATGAGTGACAACTCGCAATGAATAAACAAAAAAAAAAAAACCAAACAAAAAAACCAAAAGAAAAAACAGTAAAACTAGCAATAATGGTCTGCAAAATAACAGACTGTGACAACGCAGAATAATGTCAATTGTCACTTTAAATCATCAGCAGCACAACCACATCTGCTATCACACCTGTGCTCTCTTCTCTGATCTACTCTGGCACCCTAGAAATATTAGGCGAACAGCCAGCCTTGCATCCCCAGCTCTCTGAAGTCTGGCTCTGCTATCAGCTTGCATCCCTCTTACCTGGAATGGACCAGGCACTGTCCCTGCACCCTCAAACTACTCCTGATTGATATGGATTCACTGCCATTGTTGGGCTTGTCATCCTGTAATAACAGGTCCTGGGACCACCAGGAACTGCTGACCCCGTTTGGACTGTACAAACCTCATCAGTCAGGTGAGACAGCTAAAGGAGCCCTGCTTACATCTGAAATTTGATCCACGTAAAAACAGTAATCGAAAAATAAATTGAAATTTCTTTTCCCACTTAATCTAAGGACATTTTCTGCACACCAAATCTTGGCAGGGGGTGTGGGGGAATATGTCTATCTAGTGCCAAACATGAAAAGTCAATTAACATACATTTGAAAGAGGGGTCTAGAACCTCCATACGTAGTTCGCTTTTTTCCTAGAAATAAGAATAATGAAAAAGCTAGGAGACTCATTTTTTAGAAAGATGCTTATCCAAGACTAATCAGGGGGCAGGGATGGGAAACCAGGGCACTGTTATGGCATATGAAGTTGTTTACTTCAAAGCAGACCTTTTAACAGGCTTTACAAGGTCTTTGTATTTCTGGTTGGAAATCGGCTTTCCTGCCTTATAACAGTTTGTCTGATGGCATCCTCCCAGTAAATGCCCTTCCCTGCTTCCTGCCCTGAGAAGCACCTTCCCCTGCAGAAAGACTGCCTGTCAATAAAGATTGAGAACCTCAGCTCCTGCTGTCATTATGCTGCTCCATATAGGCCAAGTTGTTTCAAAGGGGAGGAGTTAGACAGTGCAAAATCTGCAGTGGGAACACTGGGGTAAGTTGGATCAGGCAATTTTACCAAGCTATTTCTGGAAAAAAATAAACACTGCTCCTCAGTGCTTATGATTAATAATGTTATCTTGTAGCTAATTTTATTCCTTGCCCCTCTCTTCTTCTGCCTTCCAATTTGGAAGTGCACTTAATTATGAAAACATGAGCACTAGACTGTGAATTTTGATATATTAATTTTACCATGGTTTTGTTTCTATACTGCACCACGAAAGCTTTCAAGGACAACCAGCCAAGGAGACAATGAAAATCGTAACACCTGGAGTAATTTCCTTAAGCAAAGTCAACATTAGGCAATTTCTCACTCGCAAATTTCATTACATTACTGAAACCTATAACCATGATGCACCTTGCTCCTGTTTTTCAACACCACCATTTCCTTTGATGACTGGAGACAGAGCAAGGACTCTGCGGTTTGTTTAGTTGGGTTATTTTAAAGACTAGAACCAACCTGACCAACAGGGCATGGGTGCCTTGCCTGGGTGAGGTCACCTGCCTAATCCTGGGCCCAGTTATCACGTTCACCATTCAGTCATTGACTCCTCTCTGTTCCATTCTTACTGTCCAAGTCAGAACTTGGGCCATGCTGCTTTATTGACATCTCACTGCCCAGACTCTGTGTCCATTCTTTAGCTAACACTACCCCACAGGTTTAGAAGCACCATACAGACCATAGCTCTAACATTTGCAAGACTATTTTGTTCTGTCTCTAAGTTTGTTTCAGTTACTTGGATAGAAATACGAGGCAGGGCACTAAGGCAGTGCTAGAACTAAAACTCTGTGAATAGTGACCTTTTTGATCTATTGGCTGTTCCAAAATCACAATGAAATGATTAGCTCAGAGCTGGCCTAATATATGTTTGCATAGTTCCTACGCAAAATACAAAATGAAAAAATAAAAATCTGAGTAAATAGAATTATTTCCCTTCAGCTAATGTAATTATGTTTTAAAATAATAAGAAAACATGAATAATTTTGAAACATTTCTTAAAAATAAAAATTAAAACCATTTCCATTGAGAAAATGTCTAAATGTACACTCTCATTTTTTCAAACAATTGAGGGTTAGGTTTTCAATTCCAGCAACTAGGAAAAAGTGAGACAGATTTCCCAGCGTTTCTAATGCCACACATGAATTAACATGATGATAATACTAATGATACTTTCTAACTGGAAAAGCTTTAGGTCAATTATTTTTCCCAATTCTATTTTTACTGAAGTATGAAGCTGTAAAACCCCAGATGGAATAACATAAGTTATAATGGCAACAAAATAGATAACTGTGTTTCTAGAGTTGTTCTAAATTGTGCATGTTCCAAAATTATAAACCAGAGTGTTTTATACATTTTTTTCAGAATAACAACCACCTCATTCACTTTGAAATGAATCTCCGGGTGCAGAAAATTGAGTATCTTACATTTGTAATGCTTTCTAAACCACAGTACCTTTAAATAATACAACATTCATTAAAATAGAAGAGTAGAGCAAATTACTGTACCAAACATCCTCTGCATCTTCATCACACTCTGCCCCAAATTGGCAAATGTCACAGGTCGATGTCTCTTTTTGATTGGTTTCACCTGAGCCTTCATTGACTGTTTGATGGAAAGCAGAAGAATATACATTAGTAAAGATGGCATTGTAGCAAAGCACTTCTCTCACTCTAGAAAAATCTATGCACTGCATCAGCTTAATGTGCTGCTCACAAAGCTGACGGCTGGCCAACGCTGTTTCTGAACGGGGCCAACACAGAGATTCCCATGGTGGTCTGGGAAAAATTCCCTGAGTTATGGAGTTAAAAACCAGAGAAAGACCCTTTCTCTTCTCTTTCCTCTTGAACAATGATTCCCTTCAAGCTGTGTCCCAGGAAGGTTGTGTCCCCACTGAGCCTCACTGCTTTGTTCCCTGGGAAAATAACGGAGGTGAATTGATAGCATCTCATGCTGCCTTGTGTCCTTTACCCGTGAAGGTCTTGAGATGGCCCCAAGGGGATGCTTTCCTCGAAAATGTTTTGAAATTACTTGCCATAGAGTGCAGTCTAGTCTATTCCAAAGGCAAAACATTTTTCTCTGCAGAAGTACAGTTATGAGCCCCATGGAGTAGTTATCTCTGGCAGGAAAGATTTAGTGCTGTCCAGAGGAGGGCACAATCTCCAGCACAGGTTAAATTTGAAACCCAATGTCTGCAGTTGTGTAAGGTTTGTACCTGGCCCTTAAGCCAAAAACATGAAGGGACTAAGGGGAAAATAAAAATATGGGTGCGAGAAAATAGTGATGGCTGAGTACTGAAAGGTAGAAAAAGACCACTAAGGTAGGCACAAAAAGGGGGTTTGTTAAATGATCCAAAAGAAACATTATCTATATTTGTATTAAAGTACATAAACACCCTTTGATATCTTTTGAAGGATGCCACTTTATACCAAGACACTGTACCTAGCGATATCCTTCTGCCAGTTGCAGAGTTATTAAACAAACGCAGAATTTAAGCATCAATCAGCTTTGACTGATATTGTTATCTGCACAAACAGCCTCTGCAGTGTCATCCCTCTGGCATTTGGAGTCAGCACTGTGGTGCAGGCTTACTGCACACTTGGGTCCAGCCTACCAAAGCTGGTGGACATGTTGAAGTGTGTCGGAAGCCTCAGTGACATCGACTGGACAAACCATCTGCTTGAGGTACACTTGTGTTGTTACCAGAGGCTTTTGTGTCAGAATAGGCTGCTTTTGTTATTTACTCAAGAAAGGACAAGAATCCCAAGCTTTCACAAAGCTGTTAGAGGAGAAAGGGCTTTTGCCCCTAGAAGAGCAAGTGTAACCCCAAAGCCTGTTTTGCAACAAACTTGCTTCCATACCCTGTACAAATTATGCAACTTCTGTCATGTTTCCCATACGCCAAAATGGGAATAATACCATTTTCTACCAGCAGAGAATATGGAAACAAGTATATCGAAATATCGTGATATGCTTAGATACTACAGTGATATAGACCACAGAAATACCTAAGGTAGATGACTTGTCTAAAATGTTTCTTCCTGAGCAATAATATAGTCAAAGGAAGTGTTGGTATGTTTAGGTATAAAACTCTGCTGCACCAATTTCTTATCAGTCATGCCTGAATTTAGACTATATTAAACTGAAGAAAATCACCTATGATGAGCATGGTGATTGTCTATTTGTACAGATTTGCTCACCTTTATATCCCTAAAATTCATGTACAAAAAAACCTAAAAGGAAACCAGGCAAACACATGCTGGATTTTCATTCTACTGCACTGTCAGGCTTTATAGGGAGGGACTGAGCTGTGGTTTTTCTGTTTCCTTAAATAACTGAGAAGTGCTTTAGGCTCATATTTTATAAAAGTCAATGTACAAGGGCAGACAAGGTATCCAAGTGCCACATCCTCACACCATTAGCATCCCCATGTGCCACCAGTGTGATTCTGACTGTGAGGCTCATACTCCTCCCCACCTCCCTGCAGCTGAGTCCAGGCCTACAATTTTCACTAAGTTTCATTTACATTTTAAATATAGAAATCTATTTTATTGAGAAGATAACTCTGACAGCCAATCTTGGCAGGGGATTTCCAGTGGTTAAGACCTTAGGCAGGACATGTAACTAGTGACTGTATGCAAAGAACAATGGGACCTATGGGCATTTTCAACAGCCATTTTCACCTACTGAAAACATGACAATTGCTCCAGTTCAGGAGGGTGAGAATATATACTTTATGGAATAAAGCTTTAATTTATTTATTTTGTTATTCTGCAAATCACTTCCCTTGTATTACCTTTTAATTAAAAACATACGCTCTGTTTTCTTCCTCCCTGTAATGTTTCCATTCATAATTGTCCAGCACGTGTGGTTTGACCAGGGACCTCACACGGTTCCACATCACAAGATAAGTGATACAGTTACTTAAGTCATTAAAGAAAGGCATTTGAAAGACTGAGCATGTGGAAGAGAACTAACTGATTTAGAGAAGACCATCCACACTAAGGCACATTGCAGTTCTGAATTTCTACTTGAAAATAACAGGTCACTCCCTCATAGTTTTCTGAAGAAGCTCTGTATCCAGCTTTCCATAGTCAATGTGCACTTTGTCATTAAATGTTCTAGTGTGCAGCAGTCCTGATTAAAAAAGACAGCAGTTTATCTCACTCACTCTTTCTGTTGGCAGTAACCATAGATAATATTATTCTTTAGATTTCCTAAAGGTGTGTTTTCTCTCCCTACACAAACACTGGCACATGCACCCACACCGAGAACTGACACACACAGGGGCTTGTTTTCTCCATGCTGTGCAGATAAGTGCTTTGATAAATCTGGACATCTTAGAATGAGTTATTTTCCCAACATCCTGCTGCTTTTTACCTTGAGGACTAGTGGATGCTTATTTTCTAAGGTGACTCTTTTTCCTTTTTTCCCTCACTGCACTTGCTGATTTGCACTTCTTTCATAACCCAACCGAAAAAAAAAAAGGTTAGCAAAAATAATCTAGCTTCTGGATTCCTTTTCTAAAAAGGAGAATGATTTTTCTTCTCATGCATGTTGCGTAGTTCTCATATTAGCAACTGTTGAGGTTTTAACACCAAGACCCTGCAGGAACAGTGTAGGGCTCAGGGGAGGCTGAACGCTGAAGCCCACCACTTATTACTCACACAACTGAGAAATGTTAAGCTGCAAATTCCTATTTGCATTAGCAAGATTAGCAACTCTGAGAGTCCAAAGAAGTGGGCTAAAAAGGGTTAGAAGGTCACTAACATTATCTGAAAGTCACTTCAGAGACTATGTCAATCTCCTAAGCAATATAAATTCTTAGCTGTGAAGGCACTACACACAATTTACAGAATCAATGGACTGTGGTAACCACAACAGCTTCTGTTTTAATAATTTGGTCCTTCTCTGGCATTCTCACTGCACTCAGATCAGATAGTTGTGATTTCAAGAAGATTTGTATTGTTTGCAAGTCCCACCAGAAAGAAAACATTTCTGAGGCATTTTACTCTGTTTCCCTAGCAGAAAAAACAGATTAAAAGTATCATCAGTAGGTCTGATAATCAGAGGTCTGACCCTGTGATTATCTCCTGTAACATCAGGAGAAAACTAAAAACCCCAAACTGCTCCCCCCACTGTAGACACCTCTACTTTCTCTTTACACTTCATCTCTTAAGTCGAGTCTTCTGTAAGTGCTACGACCCCCAAAAGTCATGCTAGGACTTTATGCACACAGATTCCCAGACTCATGCTGGGAGTTGGACTGGTGGTTTAGATGTTTTATCAAACAGACATCAAAATCTCTGAGCTTGAGTTTCTGAATAACCCTCGCTCAGTGTCTTCCCAAGATCTTGACAAGTGTCAAAGTCAGGAGGGAAATAAACTCTTTGCAATTTCCAGAAAAGCAGCTCCAGTGGGATGGTAAGGAATATGCACGAGACCTTGATCTGATACACCAAGTGGCACAGGGGACATGCATGTGACTTGCCCAGTGGACCATACTGGGAGGAGTAAATGGAAGTGGGAAGAATAGCTGGTGAGCCGTGAGGGTGAGAGACAATTAGGTGGCAACACTGGCTAAACACAAATCTCTGAATCTCTCTTTGCTAACATGCCTCTGCAGGTAATAGGGCAAACTCAAGAAAGCCTCAGCTCAGTTTTCACATAGCTTTGTAGGACTATTATAACAATCCTTATTCAATGTATTTTAACTATACTGGAGAACACAACAAAGAGACAGTATAAAGCATCACCACACACTTGAATATACAAAATATGACTATAATGAATTATGAATTAAGACTGCTATTATGAAGTCTTCCTTTGATTGATGTGATCAGATCTATGCTCATCGCTGATTCTAACTTGACTCCTCATAATGGGACATTTTTGCTGTTGTTGAAAGAAGAACTTCAAAACAAGCTTGCTCTAGCTCATCCTAACAGGATACATGCTTGGTTTTTAGCTATAACATCCAGGTAATAACAAAAATCACATGGAGATGAGAGTTGATGGCCATTTTTGTACTGTGGAATGAAAGACAATGTGCAAACAAAAACGTAGTGGAGGAGGAGGAGGAGGAGGAGGGTGCTCTTTGGGACAGCTGACGTGATCTTGCCACATGCTTCAGTCCTAACAAGAACGCTCTGAGCAGGTGAGAAGGTGAGTGGATGAAGTGAGAAAGCTCTGAGAAACCAGGGCAGAGAAGCCAGCATAATTTACTAAATGTGTTAGAACAAACACTACCTGCACCTGTACTGAGCGCCTAACAACACCTCACAAACTGTACCAATAAAAGCCCAGAC
The DNA here is from genome assembly GCF_001604755.1 of Lepidothrix coronata. NCBI lineage: Eukaryota > Metazoa > Chordata > Aves > Passeriformes > Pipridae > Lepidothrix > Lepidothrix coronata. The sequence continues at coordinate 2,086,558 of NW_016690329.1, forward strand.
GCTGCAAGCGACTCCACTCTAATCAATAAATCTTTTTTTCCTCAAAGCATTAGCTCAGTCAAAACCTGCAAAGTGAGAAAAATGAAGGGTGTGAAGCAGGGGGTCAACTCACGAATGACTCTGCTCTCGAAGTCTGGCTGAGGCTCAAAATGGCATTACAGTCAAAATGAAAGGAAAATGGCCTACAGGATTGGTAATAAATTCAAACTCTGACGTGCCTTGTTCTACTCTACTCCTGCTGGCTGGCTCCATCTCAATAAATACTAATTTGCTCTCTCTCTCACACCCACAAACACTCTGGGGAAATTACTTATTGCACAAGAAAACAGTGTCTCTACCCAGCTCAGGACCTGACACAGAACTTCTTAAGGAGACCTGAAATATTCTCCTTTGGGCCTTTGATCTGTTTCTCCACACCACCACCGGTGAGTCCTTGAAACCACCTCTCTGCTATCTATGGGCATGTGATTTAAACAGCACCAGGGTTGTGCCATACCTGAGCTGGCTGCCAAGGAAACCAGACCTTTTTTCCCAGTGTTTATACTGCCTCAGGCCCCATCTTTAGATACCTTTGCATCACCATTCTCAACCAAGTGCTAGAAAAGGTTAACAGGATGACTTTGGCATGATGCAAATACCTAACAGGGTTTTTGAGGAGGAACTAGATGCATCCAGCCAGCTCAGATTGCTGATAAAATGTGCTCTTATCTTATTGCTAAAGACCATGTAGATAGAGCCCAGCACTGCTTTGATGCCAGTCAGACTCAATTTGCAGTGTTTTCCAGCTCTCATATTTATACTGCGACTTTCAGATTACATTTTTTTTTCTTAAAAATCACAGCTGGTGGATTATGTCAGTGTATAAGGACCTCAGCTTCTACATATACATTTGTTTTGAAAGGTATGTCTAAGCTTTAGGGCTGTGGAGAAAAAGCTTGTGAGTATAACAAATACCAGAAACTATCATGTTTATAATTTTTAAATACTACTTTTGTAGGGTCTATTCATGATTTGTCACTCCTGTGCAATGCTGAGGGCAGGAAAGCAGCACTGCTGGAACAGCTCACCCTTGTGCATGGCCCTGTGCTGAGCTCACCCACACCTTGTGCTGAAGGCTCTGCTTCTGCCCTGGATACAGTCTCATTAGTGCAAGAAAACAGTGTCTGGGAGTGCTCTGAGTTCAGTAAATAAATAGCATGAAAACTGTTTCACATTACATCTAAACACTGCTGCTCTCTCTAGCACTCTCTTTATTTTTTACCTCGTCTTGCTTCCTGTCATGCCTTCCCTCTCGTTCTCTTGTTGCTTCTTCCCTTTTCCCACCACGCCCAGTTTTTCAGTGGCACTTTCCCTACCTGAGGGCCCAGGCTGGAGCAGCACTGGCAGCCCTGCAGACAGGGGTGCTGCTGCTGTGAGGAGAGGTATGGGCTCATGCAATGCCGTGCTCTCCTCACTTCACACAGCTCAACATCTCGGGAGCCTTGTCCAGCTGCCATCTGGGGACTCGGAGGTCTCTCCTGGTGAGATGAGCAGCATTGACACCCTCATTTATTGTGGCTAAAAGTGGATGGGATGGGAATGGTTTCACAGGAGCAGCTCTCCTCCTCTGCATATGTTCTCTCCTTTCAGCAGGTGCAACTGGAGGTCTCCTACTGCACCTGTGTCTGAAGCCAGGACGTGATCCTGCCCCAGAACTCTGCAGGGACTTGTCTGCATTTGTACAACTGTGGCCAGGAGGGAACGGATTCAACTCTTACTCAAAGTTTATTTATTATAAATAAACACCACTTGCTTGTTTCTGTCTCATGCATATTCCTGCTGCTCCCACAGTGCATTTGATAAAAAATTAAATACGATTAGTCGAGGCCAGTTTCTCCTAGCAAATGTCTCTAATGGTGTTTCAAAAGGAATGGCTCATTGAATAAAACCCTATTGTAAGCCTTCTGAATGCTGACATAAAACAGCTGCGATTATTGCACCATTGCGCTGTCCCCCTACAAAATTTGATGTTTGCCTGGTGTATGTGGGATGCCAACTTTGCAGATTTATGAAGGTGTACAATGACCAGCATTGACAGTATTTGCCAGTTTGAGGAAGAGGAGGCTCATTTAATTTTGCCAAGAACTTCCCCTCATAAACATCTTTGAGTAAAACGCCAAACAGCACACGGGGACTAATCATCTCTGCCTTGCATTAATTTAATTTTAAAAAGAAATCACTTTCTTGTAGGAGAATTTTCAAGAAATAGATACATCTTTTTGTAAAAACATGCCTGCAATGCTGCCAAAGCTTTTGTGGCATCAGTCCCTGCTCTCATGTATTTCAATATGCCCAACAGCATGAACAAAACAACCAAGTGGACATGGCCACAGCTGGAAGGATGCAATGTGACAGGTCACCAAGCAAGGCCATTATTAAAGAGCCTGGAAGGAGATTACTATAGTTCTAATTGCAAGGACCAGAAGATTTTTCAGGATCAAGGAGAAATGAAAAAAGATGACGTCTGATTCCTCCCTCAGGTTGACTTGCCCAGCCACACAGATCATTGAACCTCAGCACTGTGTCAAGGTAGATGGGAAGCTGCAGTGCAGGAAAGCACCCAATGTCTTAACGCTTTTCTTATTTGTCAGAAAATGGCCATCAAAGGCTGAAGGAGAGTCAAGTGTGAGCTCCTTCTGGACGGCTGCTCCCGTGTGCCAGAAGGAAGCAGAGTAGCCCAGGCTTGAAACCTCCTTCATTCCCTCTGTGGACTGCTAAACATCCTCTCCCTGCAGACCTGCAAAACCTCTGGCACCTTCAGGCTCTACTGAAAAGCAAGGACTGGTTCTGGTCCCTCCTCTTCCTCTTGTATGTCTGTGCAGAAGCTGCATGCCACACTGCCTGAAACAGTAGCTTCCTGCTGGATACCTTATGCTTGAGGCACTGAACACACAATGCAAAGATCATTTGATAGATGGAACATACGGACTGTATATAAGCTGTAACATGGCACTTACAGAAAACTCTACGAAGAAACAGTGCATTAGATAGAGGTTCAGTTAGAAGAATATGAGGCAGCAGTGCCGCCTTCTGTAGGGAAAGATGCTACAGTTGGACACAAACCACAGAAATTACTGGTCTGTGCTTTCCCTGACCACTGGCAAGAATTCACATACCACCTGATGTTCTAAGCACTCTCATTCACTAGGCAGAGAAGAACCTGCATCACGGACTTTATAGAAATTCAGGGGGACAAAAAAAGAAAAAAGGAAGGATCCAACCCATGGTTTCGCAAAGGCTACAACAAGCAAGTCCCAAATGGGTGATATGACTTTCCAGGGCTTTCCACACTGAAAGGGTGCTTTTGTCAGCTTCCTACCTGGTGGAAAGATTAACAGAAGACTTGAATGTGAACCTTCACAGCTACTTATCTTTCAAGAAACAGAATGAAAGGAACAAAGATAAAACCTAAAAGAGCTGTCTAGCATTCACTTGGTGACTACTTCAGTTTTAAGATCTTTGTCACTTTGCTATTGATTTAAGTCTGTGTATCCTTTTGAATATTAGTATGGCTAGCAAGATAGCAACATCATACATAAAAATGTTCTTTATTCCAGAACAGATGAAACTCCCAGTGGTAAAAGAAGATTTAGGTATCTCTGAAGATTTCTTATCTCTGTGCAACATAACTCTCTAATGGTTCAGTGCCTTGGAGGGTCATCTGAGATCACTTATCACATAAATCAAATAGGTGGCAGGCTATAAGAATGGAAGCCTATAGCAATTTCATGTCTTTGCTTGCAGACATCAAATCTATCTTTTAGGCAGACTATAGAGGAGATAATATGCCACTTCATTTAAGCCACTGAAGAAGCCCAAATCTGGGTATTAACCAATTTTAGGAAGCTGCTCCTAGTCTTGACTGCACCACAATTATCTTGGGAAATGACTGGTTTAAATCCTAAAATGTGGACTGTAGACACTAGTCCTGGTTTTAATTTATACTAAGGCTTCTGTAAATCACTCTGGCAATGGAAGGGAGTGTCAGAGCGAGTGAAAGTCCAATTTAGTTTATGTCCCATTTACATAATCAGTGTGGTGTAAAGTGGCTCTACTCTAAAAACTACTTGGGTTTACCTTTCACTGAATTCAATAAGAGGAACACAGTTTTCTTCTCCCACTCCACTTTTATTCCATGTTATACTCCTTTCTGTTTATTCCTGTGGTGCTAATGCAAGTTACACACAGCTAACTGAGAACTGGAGCTGCCCTGGAGCTCAGAAGTCAAGAAGATGAGTGCCAAGCTCCTGTTCAGTAATGGGGTCTCACAAGGAGGCAGCTCAGTTGGGTGCCAAAACTGACAGTCAAAACCCATGTTCAGCCAGGCTGTACCCTCGTGGTTGGGAGCCACGATAGATGGCTCCTTATCTGCCTCTTCCTCCACCAGCTCAGTGGTCACTCTGAACTCAGAGGATTTCCAATCCCCCTTCACAGCTCCTGCCCCACAAGAATTTAAAATTTCTTCAGTAGCACTCCCTGGTCTGTAATTGTCACAACTGAGCTCATCCTCTAAACTTGTACAACCAGGGCTCATCCCAGGGTTTGCTCCTTTTACTGTGATAATTCCATAAAAAAAACCAAACAAACAAACAAAAAAAAAAAAAAAATATGTCTCAGAGCTGTAAAGACATCCCTCCTGATGTGTGCAAAGGTATTACTGCCTTCCCAAGGCTGTAGCTAACTACTCCTTGGGTCTCTGCCACAGCTCGGGGTGAACAGGAGTGCTGGCACCTAAAGAACTTGCCAGAAGCTAAGATGAATGCAGCTGCAAAGTCTCCAAGTCCTGCAGGAGGAGATGCAATATTTATGCAACAAAGATACTATCTTTTATATAGCTCTACTCTTCAACAAACATGAAAACATATGGCATCAGTTAATTCCATGAAAATATCTGGTAGTACGACAACTTTTCAGGGCAAATGGGAAACAAAACAATCAAACCATTTTTTTCCCCTTCTATTTCCATTATTAGTGGGCAGGTTGAGGCATAGCATGAGCAGCACCATTACTGGCTTACAGTACTCCTTGGTTTATGGAGTGGAGTAGTCATGTCCACTGCACAAAAGCCATGAGAAGTACCTGCAGCACTGCTGACAGCCTCAGCAGAAAGGTGAGGGAGTTTATGAATGAGTAGCACAGCCACTCCTGGAAGGGTGGCAAGGATTTAGGAGAAGGAGCCTCCTGGACCAGATCTGCGGATAAAATGAGGATCTAATTTTGTGCTGTCACTCAGAGTTTACGTGACTGGGAGGAAAAGCCTCCCAGACCTCCACTAACAGGACAAACAGGTTGAGTGTGACACATCAAACTCAGCCTTGATACGAGCAGCGGAAAAGCATGGATTTGAATCCATTTACACCAGAACAATGTTGCCCTTCTGAGTATAATTTTACAGATGTGTTTATGATATAGGGGAAGCCATATGGCAGAAAAGGTTTAAACATTTAATCTCACTTAGCTTCAATACACTGCATATACAGAAAATTGGAAGCCCAGCAGGAAAATGCCAGATTTCATTCTCACTTAGTTGTGATTAACCTTTATGAGCTCACTCAGAGTTTTGTCACCTGCGAAGTCATTTGGGGCAGGCAGGCTGCAAGAGCCCTGACTTGCTGCTTTGGCCAAGGTGCCACCTCTGCTGAGCTTGAGCTCTCCAGAGGCTGTGCTGCCCAAAATGCAGGCCTCCCTGGCCCAAAAGGCAGAAAGTGCAGAAGGGACCATTAGGGAGAGAATGACCTGGAAGGACTCTTCTCCTTTTCCTCCTACAGCTGGGCTTCCCTGTGTCGCTCAGCTGGGTCCAGTTGAGAGCAGCCTTACACCAGCAGACAGACACAAGGCAAAGAGCTGATACGTTCCACACTTTGCAAATATGCTCTTTCTCATTAATACTGATTCCCACACACAAACACTTTAGCTATATCCACTGATTGCATTACCATTGCAGAAGTGTAATTAACAAATTAAAAGGGAGGATTGTGATTCAGTTTAATTTGGGGAAAATCTTTAAATAAATAAAATTAAAAAAAAAGGAGTCTGATGAGTCTGATGTTTGAGGATCATTCCTCTGTGCTATTCATTTTAGTGCCTAGGACATGCTCTAAGAGAGGTGTTTTCATCAAAACAAACACATCCTGAGTATGCTGCAGTACTGGCATACATGGGTCCTTCGAGAAGCAACTAGTCAAAAAACATATGAAAGAAATCCTGACAGATGCTAAACCAAATACTAGATTGCAAATGAAGGTGTATCATCAGGAAGAGAGGAAGGGGGAAAATGCCAGTTGGAAGCTGCTCAGACTGATCTGAAACTACCAGCTTATTTACAAAGACTTATGAAAAGCAACAGAGAACATGCACACCATCAACTCACACATATTTGTGGAAGGAGGAAAGGTAGAAAATCCCCCATACTTACTGCCCTTCCAAATCCTTGTATGATAAAATAAGCCAGTTTCACTAAGTAAATCAATGTTTGCAAGAGCAGTCAAAACTCCTGAGCCAAAGTCTGACTGCATTTCTCTCCTAACACTAACTGAGCACACTTGGAAGAATGGTTGCAAAATGATACATACTTCCCCTCACATTTCCTACGAAAAACACCTTTCAGGTGATCTAATATTATGAGAAACCATAATCATTAAGGATTGATCATGCTAATATAATTTTCTGGATGGCTTATTAACCTACTAAGACATGTTTTTCTCTACTTCCCTTCATTAGCGACAGCAATAATTAGGTAAGGACAGAGTAGCAAAATTGATCATATGCTACTGCCAAAGGGGACAGAGAATGTATCATGGACATTTAGCATAATGTTCTCCAAACTCGAGATGCATTAATTTTATTTAGTACCACAGCTATTTTCTGTCTTTGATAGAAGGAATCTGTTAATGCAGATATTGTATAACAGGAGCTTATTTTTCTCTTATTCGAAAACGGAATTTTCTTTTTTCTTTAAAGTTCGTAACACAAAATGAGATGAGACAAGAAAACATCACCCTCTCAAGTCATCCTTTCCTTTTTTTTCAGTCTCCTCATGAAAGCGGCACTTTAAAAGCAGAGCAGCTGCAGAGCTCTGGCTAGGAAGCAAAGAAGTGAGTTATACTGTCACCTCCCGGACAATAATCCCCAGAGACACTTTCCTCATTTTTTTGGGTCAGCTTCAGACAGCCTTCCCGCTTCCTGCCACCCCTGGTCACCAGAACAAAGCATCTGTAGCTGACATTTAGGCGGCTCTAGTTAGAATCTGTGTATACTTACATATACAAATTGTATGCATTTGCAGCAATGACCAAATAGCTGCACTCTGAGCCCACATTAAGGTCAGTAACATCAGCAGCAGAAGCACCACTAACGTGTGGGCTGGAGGACGAAGGAGCAGCCACACGAAGTGTCGGTGCCTGTGTGCTGCCCATCACCCTCCTCGTCTGTGACCCCAGTGCCACGGCCCCAACCCACACAGCAGCTGCCTTGACCCTTGAAACAGAAACTGCCAGTTAAGTGATGACCCTGCCACATCTGTGATGTGCTGAGGTAGGGACCAGTGTCAACTGTGAAGGGGGCTGCCTCAAGCTCACAGCTCCACCAGACCTGCAGCAGTAACTTTCCCACACCACCCTGCCAGTGTGGGAAGCGCGTTTCAATGTGAGAGTGACAAAGGCATCGCAGCAATAGCGAATTTTACATATTTTTTAAAAACGGTGAGCAACCGGCTTTCCCTAAGCTCTCCCTCCCAAGTGAGCAGTAGGCAGCTTTCTGTAGATAAATGCATTACAGGGAACTGAAAAGAGTTGACATTACAAACTTGGCACTCTGATGGCATGCTGTACAAACAGGGAAAGGGAGGATCTGCCAAAGCGAGAGCCAGAGATAATATAAAAAGCATAAACCCAGCATATTGACCTTATTTAAGTCCAAACAGCATAACACTAGGATACTTAATGCAAAAATGTAAAAAATATTCTTTATTCTACACACACATTGATGTTTCTTTAAATATGCAATTCACTTGATATCTGCAATCCCCTCCCTACAGATGCAAAATCCAAAATAATGATTATATCAGTCATTGCTTAATACATTCAACTGTGGCCCTGATTTTCATGCATGAATGGTCATTTACATATCATTACCCATCATGCCATCCACTCAGATTTTTCTTTCTAAACAGAGTAATATATTTAAAGTTGTCATTTTAAAACAAAAATGTGTAAAAAAGGGACTTTCATTGCTCATTATCTTATCTGTGCTCTTAGCAGTTAATAGACTGGAATATTAAAGTGCAAAATTCTCAGTTTGTGTGACAACTGTCACAGTGAGAAGATCTTACAGAAGAAACAATTACCAAGGGATTTTTCTTAAATTTGGAAACACAGATAAATATGAACAGAAAAGCTGAAGCAAACCAACCAGGAGCAAAACAGTAATTATAGTACAGTCTTATATTTTTCTAACACAAGTCCTTGTTGGGGGCAAAGCTAGTTCCACGTTAGGAAAACCACTGCGGACATGAAGTGCAGTCAGAAGCTTTGCATGAATAAATTACAATTTTTTAATTAATATTGCCCATGCCCACAATACAGGAAGGATTTTTTTCCCCCTCCCCCTGCTACTTTTAAAGTAATTTTCTGCTATGTTTAATTAGGAAATTTCTCTACAGAAGGGAATGTGATAGAAGATTAATTCTCTATTTTCTCACCCACTGTGTCAGTAGACTCAAGTGGACACTATAAACCCCAGTTAAATATGATCAGGATGATCGAGTACGGAGCTCCTTTCAAGAGGTCGCGTCCGCAGACTGTAGATCTCATTTCAAAACAACAGAAATGAGTCAGAAAATGGTACCTCTCCGTGGTGCAGCGCCACAAAGGAACAATTACAAGTGGTTCATGGCGCGAGGGTTCACCACGCCGGCTGAGAGGGTTCGCTATCGCAGCTAATGACACCGAACGCCGCCGAGTGAGAAACAGCATTTCCACAGCCATTGATGGTTTGGGTCTGCTTCTCCCCTTCACCACTATTCCTCTAGTAGTGCCATCCTAATTTTACATCTTTTATGCCAAGTATGAAACAGCAATTAAGCAATAAATAATGAAATATTCACTGGTGGGTAATATAATAAAGTTTGGGGTGTTTTTTTTAAGGGAAGAGACAAAGGGTGCAAACTGTATTTGTTTTTAATGAACGATGAAGGAAATGAGCTATTTACCCTCAGGACATAAAATCCCATGAATGGTCTATTGCTGCCAATGCTGAGTAAATATCGGGTTAAGGCTTTTTAAAATTGAAATCCGAGGCAGAGTAAGAACAATTATTTAGAGGAAACTCAGGCCTACAAGGTGCTGGAACATGCAAGATATTACCCTTTGACAGAGAGGGTAAACTATTTTCTCAGAAGTTTTACTTATGGAGTGGCTGAACACCAAAACAGAAAGAGCATGAACGATTTAGAGGAGGAAATGCAGACGTGTAGCCTAGTAGAGACTGAGAGCTTTGCACATTGATTAACTAGGACCAGATTGTTTTAATACAATAGAAGTTGCCAGTACAAACCTCCTGGGGGACAGGAAATGTCAAAACAGGACAACTGGCAGAAAAAATGTGCAATGCAGAAGAAATCTAGAAATTTTATTCTGAGCTTAAAAAAATAAATCAACATTTTGGCTAGTCCAACGCCTATTTATTCCCCCCTGCCCCTGGCATTTTGACACATTTACAAGACATTCTTATCCCACTCTGCCTGATGCTGCTCTGGTTTCACGTAGAGAAATGCTCCAGCAGAGCATTTGAGAAGGAGCAGCCACCTTCACAGAGTCCAAGGGAGAGCTGCAAGGATGACATGATTTAGAAAACACGACTTCTGCAGTGAGCTTAGGGGAATGGAATTTTTTTACTTTGGAAAAGAGAAGACTGAAAGGAGACTACTCGACTGATATAAAAAGGTATGTTAAAAAGGCTGCTATAAAAAGAAGGATAATCAATTGTTCTCCACATCCATTATTTCTGAGACAAGAAATAATTGATATAATTTACAGCAAAGGAGATTTAATTCAGATATTAGGAAATTTTGTCCCCCCAACTTCTAATAATTACCATGTACTGGAACAGGTTGCACTGGAATGAAGCCGGTGTGCTCAGAAGTAGCTTCTGAGACTGGTCCATGCAAAGTCTCAGCAAGGGACAGTCTAACTATAGTTGTTCTCATCAGACTTGAGAAGGATGGATGAGATCAGTTGAAGTTACTTCCAGAACTATATGCCTATGATGAGATCATCCCTTTTCTGCAAGTTAGGAAATGGCTGGGCTCCACAGTAGGCACAGCTCTATCTTTAGTTGTACAAATTCCCATTGAAATTACAGTGTATTTCTTGGTAACATAATTAAAACATCTTCCTGTCACCTAGGTGTGTGATGTCTACCCACATATAGGACCAGGATATATTTTTGCATAATCTCTAAAAGTTTCTGACTCCTGCAAATTTGAAGGATTTGGTCACACCTAAGACCTTGTGGACAAGACTTCAGCTGTTCTGATCCTGAAGAGGTAGGGGAGCCAAACACACCTTCTTCCTCCCTCAGGAAAGAAGTTTATTTTTTTAGACACAGTGGTTTGGATATATCTCTTCAACTGACCAAAGTTTTGTTCCATCACAATAAAATACCTTTTAGAGAAAAGGCACAGACCTCTTTGAAGGGAAAACACTTTAAAAATATTGTTAAATGGGTTGCAAAATCTATGTTAATACAGAAATGCAGGTAATGCACTGCATTTCCCAGAGGAGTCAGCAATGACTTTCCAGTGTTATCACTCAGCTCATCTTCCAGCAGACTGCCATCCTCATGCCAAAATGATGCTACCTGTGGCAACTGCGCCCTGATGAGAAGGGTAGAAGGTGGTGGAAGGAACAAAGCTCCAAATGCCAGCTCCAAATCTGCGGATGGCAAAGCCAGGAATCTCAGGGAGCCCTACTTTCAACCAGAGCAGCCTGTGACTGACTAAATGTGTGTCAGGAGCCTCGGCGGCCCGCGCGGCAGCAGAGAGCCACGCAGCACAGAGGGCTCACAGCCACCTTTGTTCCACATCCCCTGGAGCTACACTTTCTGTGCCTCATCTGCCAGGGGCACAGCACAAAGCCTGTCCCCTCTGCTCCTGTTTCCAAGGAGTGAGCAGCCCTTTTAAATCAAAGCCAGCCCTCAGAGGTTCCTCAGCCTCCAGTGCTTGCAGCCAGTGCCCACGCTACATGTCTGACCAGGTGCACATGGGGTGTGCTTTGCTCCTCTCCTTTTTTCTTTGTGAGAAGTCAGGCCCAGGGCCAGAATTCCTGTCTATTTGCACAGTGATAACATAGCATTTCAGAAAGGAAATACAAAACAATGAATCAGGTGCGGGCATATCCATCTGTCATATCCAATAAGCATGTGGGTGCCATGTGAATGCCTGGTCACTCCTGTAATTACCTGTTAAAGCTGAATGGGCAATTTTCAGCCTGAAGTACATGAAATGCATGAACATTTTAATGATGCACAGAACAATTAAGAATATTACATGCACGGTTCCTGATCACCTTGAGATTTTTTCTCTACTTAGCGTTGGGGAAACTCAACCTCTTTAACCCTGTTAGAGCAAGAGGGCACAGCTGGAATCAGGAAACAGCTGAATAAACTGCAGAAAGGCAGGGTCTTTTTAAAATGCAACTTTTCCTTCCACAAACCCTTAGATAATGATGGAAAAAAATGTCCACAGTGAATTCTGATGAAAAAAGAAAAAAAAAAGAACGAAAGGCCATAATAATAAGTGTGTCCCATGTGACAGCTGGGAAAAACGAAGGGTCTGATTCAGGTCCTGTTCTAATCAATGGGATTCTCTCCATTACCTCTGCTAAAAGAATGACTAAACCCTTTATGTTTGGTTGAGTAGACAGAGCACAGAGGTAAGAAGCAAGAAAGCTTAGTCCCTGAAATGGCAGCTAAGGATCAGGTAAGGCACTTGAAATCACCCTGATGCAGTAAAGCTGTGTGTCTGAATACATACAGATGGTATGGATGCTATTTAAGCAGACAGCAAACCCCTCATGTCTTCCCCCAAACATGGGATGAGGGGATCTGGACCAAAAAGTAAATCAGACAGAAGGCAGCCAGATTCTCCAAACAAAACTAAGCAATATAAACATAGCTAGGCAGTGCAATCCCATGTCTAGAGACAGAAAAAAAGGATGTGGCCCAGTGTGGTAGGGAAAAGTCTTAAGTTATCACATATTAAGTATTTGCAATAGAAGATCCAATGTTTTTCTTGCTCAAAACACTGTGTAAATTTGGCTTCAGGAAAACCCCTGGGGAGAAACTCTACCCAGTATGTGCCAGCCTAAAATGCAGGAACTGCTCTGGCCTCAGACACACAGCTCAGTGAGGGAGGAGGATGTGCCTCCTAGCTCATGGAGGGGGGGGTCAGCTTTCAGCTCCTATCAGGTGGGTGCCCACTAGACTTCAGCAGAGCAGAGCTCTCTCCTAACAGGTTGGGACCAAGCCCTGGGTGTTCACCATGAAAATTTCTTAGGAAAAGTTAATTAGCATATGGTAGATGTGGGTGCGTTTCTTTGCAAAGCCTGTTCAGAGCGAAAGAAGCGTAAACATCCCCTAAGCTAACTGCTGCTTTCAAGTACCTTATTTTCACACTGAGTTGCTATAAACTATCCCCGTAGAATTTTGTTGTAATTACATGCAGTAAAAGGAACAACCAGGTAATTACCTCAGACTCCGCAATAACATTTACACATTAAAATGTAAGTGCAAGATGCATAGCTCGTATCCGTGTTTTAACCATAGGAAGAACAGAAAACTACTCATTTGAGGGGAAAATAACACATTAAAAAGCCCTCTGGCAGCTACCAGGGGTCCGGTGCTGTCCCAACTCAGGCTGGGTGCCTGCCTCTGCTTATAATCCCACTGACAGCAATGCATGGTTTTAGAAACAACCATGTGTGTCTCCAAGGGGCATTTTATCTTCCTTGGGAGCCTGGCACCCCTGAAGCATACACAGGCAAGCTTAAATGAGTCCATTTATATGTGGAGAGAGGTACTGGAGAAATCGTCTTTCTGACGCGGGTCCCTGAGCGTGCCACGGGCTGGGATGAACGGGGGCTGCCAACCCCTTGCACTGCTCTCAGGCAGCAATTGAAAACGTTGGGGGAAGGTGGCCTTGGATTAGCCACATTTCACCTCCACAGAGTTTTCTTCCACGTTGAAGGATTTTCTGTCTTTCATGAGGTTTTGCGCTTCATTTAAGCCCTAAATAAAGTGAAAATAGCCCATGGGAGTAAACTTTACTCTCTACCTGTCAGAATAATTTCCTACCTGAATTAACTTGTGAATACGCTTTAAAAAAAAGACACATCTTTGTAGCCTGATTATTTGCCTGCTTTATTTTCAAAATGCTTTTTTTAAGCTGCTTTTCCATTTTAGGTTGCAAATGGAATCATATTAATGGACTGACAGGGTGAAGAGCAAACACAGGGTCGGACTTTATGCGGTGTGTGTGATCTGGTTTATATACCTCCTCCAGGCACAGCTCTTCCCTTAACATTATTCACATGGGCTCTGTGCCTGCCTAATTTCTTAGCACCTGCATGTTTTGCAGACATACTGCAATGAGCTCTTGCCATGGGAGTCGTGAATTTTCTCATCATTTTGCATCAGGAGAGGCTACACAAGCCCCCCTAGTCTGGCCTGGCTGGGTGGGAGGAGGAACTTTTGGAATGCCTCATCAAAAATCTCAGAAAGACATTTCGAAGAGCAAAAAAGAAAGAGAGGAAGAAAAAGAAGAGAAAAGAAGAAAAAATGTTGATTAAATATCACTACTAGAAATGCCAGCAGCCCCAAAGAGCTGCAGCCCTCCAGACAGAGGTGATTCATAAAACCCACACGAATCTCTTGACCCACCATCTGATAAGACCTTCTTTCTGCTTATCAAAATTTGGTGTCTGCATCACATCTCTCATTGCGGGGTTTCAAAGATTTCAAACAGGCAGCTCGGTGGTGGCTCCCCCTGCTCCGGTGTCCCTGCGGGGGTGGCAGGGCGGTGCTGGCAGCACCACGGGAAGGTGGCAGCAAACCCCCACTGCCTGCTGTCAGCTCTGGCTGCCCTCAGCTCCAGGCAGCATCACCCTTCTGATCACATTGGTCAAACCAGCCAGAAACAATTACCAGCTTTGATCTACGCTTTCAGGTTTCTTTTGAACTGGAGCACCCATGGAGGACAGCACAGGCTTTTGCATTGCTGCCCGGAATCTGGACAGGCCACAAAATCCCAGCCACTCAAACCAGAGCTGGTGGTCCTTTCTTTTCTAAGATGACTGTGGTTGTATGAAGTTTGCTAATGGCCTCACTTTTCGGTAGAGCAGAACTCATCCTCTACCCTCCAACATTTTGGTGAGAACACGACTAGCCTGCCACAGACAGCTGAAGAAGTCAGGGGAGGGCTGGTGGGTAGCAGGAGGCCACCTGAGAGGATCCCAGCTGCACCACACAACCAGCATCTACTGGATGCTCTGCCTAGCTCCATGTTACCACTCTATTAACAAAAACAGATCTCCTCTTCCAGTCTTACTGTCACAGGTAGTTTAATCAAAGAGCTAATGAAGCAAGTGGGGAAAACACAGCCATGCATTGTGCTAGTTCCAAGAAAGATGCTTTAGGGGAACTAAAACCTCCAGTGCCCTGACACTTGGTGGTTGATATGGCTGTAAAAAGGCGACCCAACTCTGCCAACACAATGAACCACTTCCAGGAGCCAGGCCTGACATGAGCTTCAAGTCCCACCAGCATATCCAAACCCCGAAGCAGAGCACAAAATGAGGTTCTCTCTTTTCTCAAAGAACATGGTACTTATCACTCTTAAATCAGGCACAGCCTATCTTCATTGCATCCCACCTGCTCGTCTGCATCTAGGCTCACTCTCTTCACTGTTTCCCATCTCAGAGTCCTCACTGACAGAACAACATCTGCCCCTGTAGGGTTTAGGTCTGCATGTAAGGGGTGGTTCTTTTCAAAGACCTCGTCCCAACTTGCAAATTCCCACAGTAGCATTTCTTTCTTAGTTCATATAACTAAAATGGGATTATTTTATGGAGAGCATCTCCCTAATGTCTGAGCAGCTTTGTGGTCTTACACTGCCTCTTTGCTTCATTAGTGCTGCTGTTTTCCTAACAATATTTCTGTGCTAAAATGAAATTCACACACTTTGCATCCCATGAACATTAAAGACTTTTCAGGGAATAAATATAATTGCTCAGTGCATCAAGTATGATTGATCCCTCTTCATTTCCTGGTAATTACCCTCAAGAACAGTGTGCATTAGACACTCTCTGCTATTGGAAGTAGTGTCTGGGGTCTTGCGGTCGGGTTTACTAAAATACCCCCTGCAGTATGTGACCTATAAGACATATATGCATATCCTACTTAAGTGGATTCCATTTTGCTCTTGGATTTGCATCCGACCAAAGGAAAAACATCCATTAAGCTATTCTACCACACTACCACTATTTGAAACAAAGAAAAAAAAAATACAGCAGTATATTTTTCTATCAGCTTCAACATTTTTTTTTCTAACTTATTTTATTCTTGCCCTTTACAAAATATATTTACAAACAGAAGTCCATATTTGGACTTGACTGGATATTAACATTTACAGAGCATCTATATTCCCTCTGGAAGCATAAGATTTTTTAGGGTTTTTGGCTGAGGCAAAGTTAATTTTCTTCACAGTGGCTGGAATAGCGCTATGTTTTGATTGGTTGGGGTTAAACCACTACAGTCTTTTTAATGTTACTTTTTATTTACAACTGAAATAGATTAACAGAAATTACTCAGTATCAGAAAGCTTCATCTCAGTCTGGGGTCACAAATGCCTGTGGGATTGGTACCTGTCTTTTTCCCATTTTGTACAGCACTATCTACACCTACTGATTGTCATTGCCTCTCTGACAGATCTGGAATAGGCTATTTTTGCTCTGAATCAATTCCCATTCAAATACTGACATTGAAATATATTACTACTTACCCAATAGTACTATTACTTTAACTTTTGCTTTGAATCTCATTATTTCTGATCCTTCTAAAACAGTGGCAAACCTAAGCATCTGAGTAAATGCCATTCCAAATAATTTCTGGTCTTTCACCATTGCCAAGGTAAAACAGTGCACCTGCTTGCTTCTCTAATATTTGGTTCAGAAGCCTCTCAAAGCCAATGAGGACATTAAGCCATCGAAAAATGTTTTAGTCAGCTTCAAAAATCCTTGCCAGGCCATAAACAGTGTCTCTGTGAGCTACTCTTCTCTCTTGCTACCAATATCCAAATGGATGGTTCTAAATAGTCCAACCAGCTGAGCTCTAAATCACATCAAAGGTATCGTTAACAAATGGAAAAAATGATGTGGGTCATTCTAGGAGACATTCAATTTCCTGTAGCCTATCTGCATTCCTTCTTCACACTATTTTGGCTTGAGATCCCAGAGACTTGACCAGAGTTAAGTGATTTATTCCCAGAGAGCCTCTGGTCACATCATTCCCATTTTTTACTTAACTTTTGAAACTGGGCTCGTGCCAGCAGACATTCCCCAGCAGCTATAAAATGTTTCAATGCATAGTTCGCTGGTGCATACTTTGTGAAAGGCTAAACCTTCTTGATACTCCCCTTTTCCATGCTGTCTGGTCACACTCTCCAGCTAGCCCATAAACCAGTCCTGAAATCCTGAACAGGCCCCATGACACCACGGCTTTTTCCTTAATTGCTTCCACAAATTTGAAACATCACTATGGCCTCTTACTGTGGAGTTAGACGGGAAGGAGTGAACCACAAACTCTACCATCTACTGAGCCCATGATATTGTTGCAGTTCTGTTTTTTCAGACCTTTTAAGTACACCTGATTCATAGCAATTTTGTACCCTGATTCACAAAACAGGCTGAGGGGTGCAGATAATGTTTTCAGGCTATTGCTAATACATTTTCTTCTCTCTACATATTCTATCATCACCCATCCTCATGTCTTAATTGGGTTTGGGATTTTAGGTGCTTAAGTTATGGTTCCTAGGCAGCCATCTGTAAGCTTCAAAGCTAACCTCCCTGTTACTAGAGGAAGAATCTGCTAGAAAAAACTCAGAAGAGAAATAAAGATGTCACCTTCTGATTACATGATGGCAGATCCCACCATTATTATACAGGAGACAAGTGCCATGGATCCACACCAAAGAGCTCATCTTCTCATGAGGTGTCCCTTGAGTACAAGGACATTTGTTCTGCCAGGATGACTACAGTAACCAAAATGCAGCTACCACATTCTCATTTACCTGTTACCTGCTCTCAAAGCTATTGAATGTCAGAGAACTCAGCAATATCATCATGGAAACACCTACCCCCAAGTACACATTAACTTGCAGGGGCAGACAGATGAGTCCTGAGCTAAAGAAAACTTCACACAGGAGAACAGTGGTTGTGGAATGCTGAAGGCAATGGACAGAGGATGGTTTTGAAGACCATTTACAGAGTCTCATTGGCTCTTGATTGCCCGTTTGGTTTCTAGCTTTCTTTTGCAAGGTATCCATATCAGAATGTATCTACACAGAACACCTCCTAGAGAGAAGAGAATCATTATCCACATTTCACATGAAGAGACCTAAGCAGGGAGGCTATGCCCAGGCTGCTCATTGTGTGGACACTGCAGTGCCATGTGTTCCCACTGCCCAGCCAGGGCCCAAGAGACTTGGCTTCTTTCTGGGGCCACAAACCTGGATTTTCTCACTTTGCACACACCGAGAGTAGGAGCTGGGACTATGCACCATATGCCGTCCTTATACAGGGCCAGAACATGGCCAGTTTCAGCACAGTCTTTGGGAACAGAACTCTGAACTCAACTTTGCAGAAGTCCAGGTTAATGCTCTCACTGCTGGCCAGTGTTCCTCTGGAAAATTAGCATAAGAGTGGGGAGCAGAAGGCTTTGAAGAAGATAGAGCTTGCAGTGATGAAACAGGGTAGGCATTCCACAGACAGGTAAGAAGAAATTACTATGGCAACACCACATGACTTCATTAGAGGTGGAAGAGCTCTTTCCAGGAGGGTGATATATTCTGTGAGGCCTAATGTAAACTTATCTTCATGGCTACGGTTGGAGAATACCTAAGAAAAATAGGTGGGTGTGTAGGTAACTAGAAAATTGGTCTATACTCCCAGAGCACATGGAAAGCACAGCATACAATGACAAAGAACACCAGAGCCCCCATCACTAGGCTTTGGAGGAACAATGCAAACTACACAAAGATTTATGTCTTGCCCAACAAAATTAGATCATATATCTTCACCTGTTAAAACTACCGGCTTACTAAGTTCAACTATAAAGTTCATATTTCTATGAATTTTGCATTTCTAAGACAATCCAGGATACTGCCAGCAATTTAATAAGTTTATAATAAGCAAATCCAGGCCTCCTGTAACAACAATGTCTGGGTAGCAGGTTTGCATGCTCTGAATACAAGTGGCTGTTAAGAGAGCCAAGAGCAAGGGTTAATTACGGTATTTAAGAAACAAAACCACCTCTGCCTATGATTCATGTCACAGACTTCAGTGTTTCACAAAGCTAGGCACATAGTTGAGCAAATAAGCCTTGTGGGTTCAATTTGAACCATTTGTAGAAACGAAGAAGGGTGGGTACCACACTTCTTGGGGTAGGGAAGGAAAGTCACCCCATTAAGAAAGGGGTTTGGCTCTGTGGGAATAAACTTGGCTGCTACTACTTATATAGGAACACGATTTGAAATCAGATTTGCTGCCGGGAGACTGAAGAGGTCAGCTGTTTGTTTTATAAACTGCCCATGTTTTTCCCTCTCCCTGCCTGCTCCAGTCTCACCACAAAGCAGCATGATAGATGGGAGAAGGTCTCCCTGGTCCCGAAAACCCCTGCAGTGGAGGCTGCAGGCAGGCTGTCACCTCTGTCTGTCACTCCTGCCAGGGCAAGGAACTACGAAATATGCTTGGTGCCAAGGGTCCCTGACGCCAAGGGTCCCTGATTAGCTCCACATTTAGCACAAAGCCATCGTTATCCTTGCTCCTTGGGCCATAATTGTTACACCCGATGGTCCTCTAACGACATTTATAAGCTGTGCCTCACATAATGTAATACTGCCTGTGGAGTGGCAATGCTCCACAAGACAGGAGACAGCACTGTCTGGAAAATGCCTCCCCCGCTTCCGTAGGCAGCAGCTCTGCTGGGCTCCACATAAGACCTACAGAAAGATGCACCACTTGAACACATCAAACACTGAGCAGGTTATGAGCCTATGAAGAGGGGCCACAGGCTCGAGGTAGGAAAAGGGAAAAAAAACTTCCCCAGTCTGAGCACATGAAAGCCTGAAAACTTTCAAACTTTTTGGATAAAAGGTGGCTTTAAGCATCTTTCCTCTAAAGAGACTGGCAGAATAAAGCCACTGTTGGAGCACTTGAGCTTTCTACTCTCAAACTCCCTGAAGTCCATGGGAGCACTGTGTTGGCTTTGGTCAGCTTTGGATCAAGCCACAGATGCCAGGGAAAGGTATCCCAAGAGCAGCATTGCTTGTGCTGGTGCAGTCTGCCTGTGTCCCACAAGAAAAAAATCAAAGAGAAGTACAGAGAATTACCTGAAGGGAAAATAATCCCGAATTTACTCTTGGGCAAAGTACAAAGCTTTGTCTTTATTACCCCTGTCCCTAGGCAGATTTTTTCTTCCTCTTTCACGTTCACCCTTGAATTCCCTGCTTGCTTTCTGGGGACACGGGCAGGTTTTGAATCTCACAGTAGATATTACCCAGAGAACAACAAACAGGTGATTTTCACCTTCAGGTACCTGAAACTTTCTTTAATGTTTCATTGCAAGCACACACAGCTGGCTGGCAGTGCACACAGTGCAACTTGAAAAGAACTGTGGGTCGAAGTATCTCACAGCAGAATATTACTGTGGATTTAGCACTAATTCCAGCTTTATTCCTTTCCTAATTCCTGTATCACATAGCCTTATCTACAGAGATAAAATCCCTTGAAGTGCACTTGCTTTGATGCATGGATGGAAGACTTTTGTCAAAAAAATGTAAGATTTGCTTAGAAAACAATCACCACTATATTTAGACCACAGTCCACTCCAAACTCCCCTGACAGATTTCAGTGCAAACAAGCAAAAGCTTCCCTTGGCTGCCTACAAAAGTTACATTTCAGACAAGCCTCTGGTCTACCAGGGTGATGAATTTTAACCTCTTGCAATATTTTGAGCATGGCCATGCTCTCTTAAAGCTACGACCATCATTGCCAGCACAGCATTTGCACACCATGTCGCTAATTCCCTGACTGCCTCAGAGTATCAGTGTCCCTGAAGGGCATTCTATTGATTCATAGGTAGATTATGTTACTTGCTTGGCTTTGGAAGATCCACGCTCTCTGCCCGGCATCCTTGCAGAAAATGCCTGCGTTATGCATGCCCTGCCTAGGTTTTTCAGGAGCTCTTCAAGCCAAATCGTAATGGGGCAAGGCATAGATCTTTTGATGTCAAATCCTGTATGATTTTACAGCTGGCAACAAAGAAAATTTACATCTACAGTAGACAGCAACTTTCAGCCAGGAGGATTTCAAAGCACTTTACGAACTATCATTCAAAACAAGTAACGCTGAATTAAGACATTTCTAGGTTGAAATATAGAATATATTGAACAGAACTACTCAGCAGCTTGGGGTAAAAGGTGAAGAATACAACATCCAACTGAATGCATGCAATGCAATTTTAGTTAGGCAGGATGCAATTACAAAAGCTGGAGCTCGGCCAAGCCACCAAGGTTAACTACTCTACTTTTTCAAAAAGTATCATGGGATTTTTCTAATGACCACAAGTTAATGATGTTATGTCTGAAAGTCAGCACCTCTCCCCTTACAGTGGCCTTTACAATCATTTAATAGCAATGGTCCAATACCAGATCCAATGAGAAAATCCCAAATCACCATTCCCACCATCTCAGAAACTTGTTTCTTTTAGAAAAAATGGGTTTGGAAGAGACCAAGTGAGTCACTAGGTCCAGTTCTCTAGAATCCTAAGAAAGATCACACGTATAATCACATCACTTATATTTAGTCTAGAAAGTTCGATACATCTTCAAGATTCACTTCAAAGTTATGAACACCATAAACTATCACAAAAGGAATTACACAGACCTGGGATAAATTCAGGTAAGTAGCAACCTTCAGTACTTTAAAGTATAATATGTATCATGAACTTTGTGGTCTCTTAGATATATCCTTGGACTATGCAACAAAAGGATTGAGACTAAATACACGGTTATGATGGTAGATTCCTATGGGCTATGGTAGGAATAGTTACATGGACTACTCAAGTAATAAAGGGACTCTGGCAAGCTATTCTCTATTAAAGAAAATCAGAGACATTACCAATAATTATAATTAGAAAGAACATATCCCCGTGTGACACATAGAAAAAAATCTCTTGTAAGTCAAAAAATCACACACGGCAAGTCAGCTTAAATATGGTCATTAACATGACAGATACTTTAAGTTCTCTGCACCAATTTTTCTATCTTCAAATATTAATATTGATGTAAAAAAAGCTGGAAAAAAAAGGACAAACAAGTTATCTACAATTTTTATATTGTCACACATGTCTTTGGATTTCTCTTGGCCAATCAATTTTTTTTTAAAATGGACTTTTAGAACATTCCCCCAGTTAAGAGGTGGCCTGTGTTTTCAACTGCTTGCTAGAAAATTCACTACAAATAAAATGTAGAATTTAATTGTGATAACAAATGGTACTTTAAAAAAAGAGGAATGGAAAAACTAGAAATCCCAAAGGCCTTTATAATCTTCCAGTCAGATCTTGAGTATTGCTCATGTGGACCAAACCATCAGATATGACTTGCTGGTGAACATCTATAACATTCTTCGCTACCAGATATAAAAACTGCATGTGTCAGTAAGCTTTTGGGCATGATCTACCAAAATCAACATTGGTTTTTATGTTGATTTCTCTGTGCTTTGACCCTCAAGCAGCAGATTACAACAGCTTACCAGCTGCAGAACAGCATTTGCACAGCTCTTTGTCTCATGCCCCTTTGTTGAGTGTTGATCTGATTAGGTAAATGAGGTATTATAACTGACCTTCTAGAAAGTTTTGGGCTATGCTTTTCATGTGGAGGATATTAGATAAAGAAATCATAATAGCCTTTGGTAGCCTGGCTTCAAAAAAAGCTAATATTCTAAATCAAAAAAAGGCAAAATAAATCAAGCTCAGAGAAGTTGGGGCACTTTATCAGGAGCTCCTCTGCCAGCCATGAAGAGCTCAACTGCCATCAGTGAACCGAGCACCTATCCTACAGGATCTGTCTTGTGTTAATTCATTAAATTCCAAGCAAACCGTACAATACCTTCATTGTTACTTTTAACACTTATTGTACCATCATTTGCCAACAGTTACTTTTTCTTGCTGCCAACATTAAACTTGAAGCCCTAGTGAGAACTTAATGGGATTGAGATTTACATCGTTTGCCAGCAATTTCAGGTTTTGACACATCGTAAGGTCGCTGGTAGATGGTTCTTTGAGTTCTCAATTGTTTAATTGTTTACAGGTGAAGTGGCAAATCTGATCTTTGCTCTCATTCTAACTGGAAGTGAGAATATGTTTGTGAGTATCTGTCGAGAATTTTTCATCTGGGAATTCATTTCCTGCAGATAAAAAAACCTCTGTCTTCTGTTCCTAATACTCTGATCTTTATTTGATTAAAAGGATTCATTCTGATTTCTTTCCCTGTGATATTGCATAATATCACGGTGCCCTGTCTCTTTCGTGAGATCTCATCAGAGTTCACTTCTTGGCCCTTCTCTGAGTCCTCAAAAGTATCATGGTGGGCACACAGCTGATTTTGCTCACAGTCTTGAAATATGTGAAGATATTTAAGTATGCAGGCAATGCAGCCAAGCTATATTCAAAGGTCTCTTCTTTCATCCAAACTGAGAATCTAAAACCCAGTGTTAATATTAATCAAAAACGGTTTATGAATGTAAGCTCCTGCTGAAAACAGAGGGATGTGCATATTCTCTTGGCTTGGATCAAGCCTTTGATGACTGAAATATTTTTCAGCGAGACACCAAACAGAAACAAAAAGAATTGAAGAAAACGTAGTTGATACGACTGCCTTTTCTCCCAGCAAGGAGGGTTTTACAGCTGTGCATTTGGAGAAGGAAAAAAAACCAAACCCCACCCCACAACGTTTATGTACCTTGGTATGAGTGCAATAACTCAGCAATAACCCAGCACATAAAAAAGGAGCACACAAAAGGCTTCAGGTGAAACTCTCTGCTGTGCAGATTGCTTGTCTGCTTTGCTGGTTCACCCTCCAGCTCTCCACAAAGACAGCTTTAGGTCTGGGAGATGGAACGGATCACACTCTGGCTTTGCCCATTAAAAGCAGCACTGACAGCTGTCTTCAGATATTTGGCTCCCTGTACTCAAACCGAAACATGGAAACAGCAACCAAAGGCAGCATAGACACATCTAATGTTCTTGGTGAATGGATGAAAAATGAAACCATAAGAAACTAAATTTGACTGGATATTTAACATTTCTTCAATAAAAAAATGTCCTTTTTAACCCTAATGTGGCTTTCAGTGCAAAAACTTCTGCAGTAAATGAAAACTTTCAGATATTTCTTTTGTGCAAGAACCCAAAACTATTCTCATTTTGGTGACTAACTGTATATTACACAGTGGTGCAGGCTCACTGTGTAATATACAGTGAGTATGTGGTGCAGATTTTTACAGGGTATCTTCTCAATGGCAGCAGACCCTGCCATCCTGAGCTGCTACAACACATTTATTCTGCCACCACACAAGAGAAGGTGAACAGGCATAAGCTGCAATTCACTGGTCATTTTCCTTATATTAGACATATCTGGAATCCAACTCTGTGTTACATATTATCTTAGTGTGGCAATGCCAGTAGGGCTTGCACTTGTGTATTTCTACAGACTGTGAAGATGAAGCACTATTTATTCTCCTAAAAGAAAATAATTACAGAACTGTAAATATAGCAACGTAGAAGAATAAAAGTCATTGTATTTAAAAGCTAAAATTATCTAGGGGTGACTGAGAATCCATGTTCGTTAAGAGCATCAAATGTAAAACCAGGTTCTTTTGTGATAAAGCCTCTGGAAGCATTTTTTTTTTAAATTAAAACAATACCTGAAGTCAAAGTGTAAGTGTAACTTCACATCTGGAAAATGTTGTTCTTTTTCTTCTTTTTTTTTTTTTT
>NW_016690329.1:2110956-2165826 GCF_001604755.1 Lepidothrix coronata
ATTGTTCTGCTTCTTATTGTATCAGAAACATTTTTTCTTTTCTTTTCTTTTTTTTTTTTTTTTAATTTTGGCATGAAAGCAGATGAGCTAAACACTGAAGTTGTTTTGGCAGCATGAGTTTTAAACCTTAGAGCAAACAAAACATTTTTGCCACTACACCTCCTTTCAGACGTGGCTGGAATTAATGTGGCCCTTCCTCTTACATCTTGAACAGTCATTTGAAGAGGCTAAAGTGTGTGTACCTTATATTCTGGTGTATAAAGTGTGAATGACATGCCAAAATGTCAACAGAGCTTCCATATACATGAAAACCATGCACTGCTGTCAGTTTGTTAAACAGTTCTTCAGACGCCAGCTCTAGGAAAAGAATAATATTCCAGATAATTAAATAAATCCCAGAGGCCTCTCTCTTTCCCAGAAGACAGAAACCACCTGCCCAAGGCCACTACTGATCAGAACTTTTTGGAGTTCCTGCTGTAGGGGAGCAATGGGAATCTTCTACCACCTGCCATTTCTTGCTTCTAGAAGTTGTCTGCTTATTTGGGATTTGAGTACTTTCCACACAGCCTTACAGCCTAACTCTCTAACCCTGCAAACACACACAAGACTCTCTGCCAGCAAAAAACATTCTCAAAACAGTGTTTTGACCAGGCCCCTCCTTCTCAGGAGTGCAATATTGCTTTAACCTTACACCTCCAACAGCAGCATGACACTTTTCCTTGCTCCCCTGCCATGTGCTTGAATACCTGCCACATTCCTAGTCATCTGGTGTCCATCCCATCTCTCTGGCTCTTAAAAATATTTACAAACCCTTACGTTCATTGCTTTGTTGCTTTCCAAGAAGACCTATAAAGTCAATAAACCTTCACGACACCTTCCTGAACATCATTTTCTGACACAAATCATACTCGAAAAGAGAAACAAAATCAGCAATGCAGAAAGAGGGAAGTCACTACATTAAGGTATGACCACAAACAATTTTTACAGCTTTGCTTGCATCCTGCAGCCTTTTTGTAATACCAGTATCCACTTGCTCATCTTTCTGCTTTAAGAATTTGAACTCTCTGGGTCTTCTTTTTCAGCCAGAAGGATTTTAACACAATATGGACATTACCATAATAAATAATAGTCAGAGAATATAGTCATCTGCATCAGTAGATAAGCCTGAATCTTTCCTAGGTGCTCCTGCAGAGCACTTCTTTAACTCTGGACTGGGATTTAGACAGTAATGCAAGCTCCAATCCACAGACATATTAGAAACCACCCTTTTAATGGGAGTTTAACAGTCTGATGCATTATTTGATTTCCAAATGCAGTCAGTGCCAGCCCATCATTAGACATCAAGGCAATAATGTGGCCCTGGGGAATGCTTCTCCCTAGGCCCTAATAATCACTATTGGCCCTTAAATTCATGCCAAAGTGTTAGTTCATTCAACATTTTGCTCTTTTTTGTTACAGCTTAAAGAGAAGAGCAGAGGCTAATTTCATACACAAATGTACAAGAGATTTGGTGTTCATCTAGTGTGAAGAAGGTAATTTAAAAGCTCTTCTATTTAGAAAATCTAAATATAAGAAACTTTGGCCTTCATTTATTGGGATTCTGAATCAGGTCTGGAGACCAATAATAGTTCAGCTCACAAACCATAAAGAGCTGTAAGCCCCACTAATTTCACGCTCCTTTAATCTGCTTTCATCAACTGTGTGGATTTTGTAAAAGCACTCAAAAATTAGACGTTACCATTTAGTAAAAGCACTGACTGATTTCTAAAGGGTTAGCTTGCAGCACTACTAAAAACATTGGTGACACAGCAAATAATCCAGTGCTATGAGCTTCCCAGCTCTATGTGATTTCTATTCTAGCAACATACATATAACCGTATGAAAGTTATTCCCTTCTCTTAATAAAGAGAGAGAGAAAAAGCTTGGCCTGGATGTTGATCTGATTCCAATGAGGTTATAAATAAACTGTTACTCGTAGTCTCCAAGACAAACCAGTTTGGATGTGCTCAAATATCACATTCATTAGCATAGATTGTATTTACACAAATAGAAAAAAAAAAGGTGATAGTGAACAAGGCCATTGATTTCATTGTAGCGAGCAATGCAAAGCAATTGAATGCTGTTAAGCAACAGTGTAAGCAATCTTGCTTTTACCCATTCTCTAATAAATTTCTTCAGCATGTACTTTCTTCATCTCTGTGATCATTGTTATAGTGAATAATTGCATTAAGAGTGCTGTTTCATCAAATTATCTTACAACTGCAATAACCTTTCATGAAGATTTTTAGGATAATAGTTACTGTGAGTATAGAGAGAGCTGAGTTCTGAGAAAAAAAAAAAAACAACAAACAGCTTAGTGCAAATGAAAACACATTGTGTACAGCAGGTCCTGGCACTGTGCTGTACAGTTACAAAGGGTATTAATGGAGAACAAGCCTGATGAGATCCAGCTGATCAACTGTCATCAGCTTCTTGACCACAAAAAACAACATCATCTCCATCCTTTTACTCCAACTCAGCAAAATGCTGAAAAAGCTCCTATGATCCACAGCCACAGTGCACGTCAAAGCACAGACACTGTTCATGTTATCCATCAGGAAGTATCTGTGACAAAATTAAGACATCTCCATGTGCAACCCTACGTCTGATCTGCATTCCTTTCCACCTTGGAGATGAGTGACACAGAATAACAATTGCCACTAGCTGAAGTGGTGGATGGACACTAATAAACTTGCTAAGACCTAACAAACTGGGCATAAGACCTCTGCAGGAAGTCAACAGGAAAGTCACTTCCAGCATCAAGTAACTTCCAGTGATACCTGAGCATCTAGACTTTAGAGTCAAATTTAGATGGCAGCAACAATGACCAGGACTCCTTTAGCCATGAGAAACGCTGCAGATATAGCAACACCACAGGGGTAATGAGGCAGTGATGGATAGATCATGAGACATCTGTCCGTGATGCCACTGCAAGACAGGTGAAAAAATCTTAGAATTTCTGAGATGACGTGTTTTCACCATCAGGCGAAACAAAGAAGTATTGATACTGTTGTTGGAGTGCTATGCTAAGGTCTAGTTAGCCACGCTCAAGGAATTCTAATTTCTCAATCTAGATGACTGAAGATAAGGGGAAATAGAAAAATGACATCAGACTGTGGCCTGTTTGACCTAAGACAGAGGCCAAGAAGAAGTGTAATGGCTATTATAGGATACTGTGGATGTGGAGAGAGAGGACACAAGCCAGGAATTGGTAAGAACTGGGAACAACGAGCCATTTGGTCTCTGCCACCTCTATATGAACCTACTCAGGTGTCTCTCATCAGAGGAGATCTGGAGTGTGAATTCGGACAACTTTTTTCCTGATAGAAGATCCACACCCAGGAATTAGCACGAGATTCAACTTTCCTGTTTGAATTTATACATTAAACTTTTCACCTCTCTGGAAAAAAATACAGAATTTTTGTAAGGTTTTAAAACCTGCTATAACATCTTTCAAAGTGGGGAAAAAAAGAGAGCATGAGGGAGAAGGATATGCACATGGAAATATTATTCCTTACTGAAATCAATGGATACTGTTTCTGTTAACATTACAGTATATTTATCATGTCCCTTTCCCTCCTCCTGAATGAGGCCAGTGAAATCCTGACATTATGAACTCAGCTGAAACCCTGCTCTGATTACTGTACAATCTCTGCAATAATGAGATCCAGGCTGGGTTAATGTTTTCAAAGGAAGGGAAGGTGTTTAATAATTTTAACTCAAAGACTGCAGCTGAAATTAGTAGTATGTTCATTTTGATTGCTTCGGTGTTCAGAACAGACAGGCTCTGGTGATTTTATCACAGTCCTGGCATGCCTGAAACTCACTGGAAAGAAAAATCACCCATTTCACTGCTGCTCCAAGAATCAATTGATAAAGCCCTTTATCAACAGAAAGCAGGGGAGGTGAACAAAAGCACTGCTTGTATTTGTTCAAAGTACAAAACGTGCAAGTCAGATCTAAGGAAAAATTATATGATGACTGGGTTAGAACTACGCAAGGCCAACCTTTTCTGTACTGTCTAGAGATCTCTTGTTCATAACCTCAGGCTACTATCAGCACTGTGATGCCTGCAACAAAGTACTATGTGCATATCAGTACTTGATGAACTGAATGAATAAACGCTAAATCCCAAAGCATGATGTTCCTTGTGATCTCTGCTAAAAGCCTGCAACCCTTTAAAACAAGAGCCTTAACATCATAATATCTGTGGCATCTAAATCACCATGAGAAATGAGTTCATTTCCCATACACCGTGTTCTGCCAAGCAAAGTTATTTTTCCGAACACTTATTATGTAACTGTTCAGGGGGAAAGGCAAGACTGGAGCTAACCCCAAGTGTGCTCAATGCTTAGTTCAGCCTGATGAGATGCCTTCTGCTAATTGGAGCAAGCTCCTCTTTAGGTTCCACCCTCCTTCACCTCCCTTCTACTCCCTCAGTCAAAGTGCTGGCAGAGGCCCTGAGCAATAAGCAGCTCCTCCACTGCTCAGGCAGTGCTGGAACTACTGCCTTGTACTGGGAACCTGCTGTATATTCCCAGAGATCCATTCATGTCAAAGCGC
Source organism: Lepidothrix coronata (assembly GCF_001604755.1). Taxonomy (NCBI): domain Eukaryota; kingdom Metazoa; phylum Chordata; class Aves; order Passeriformes; family Pipridae; genus Lepidothrix; species Lepidothrix coronata. Next base: position 2,115,559 of record NW_016690329.1, read on the forward strand.
TTTATCAAGGTTCAGACTCAAAGAAAGAGAACAGGACATCTGTGTTCAGGGTCTGATTTGCAATTAAAAGATTTCTGTCGAGCTGGACATTTGGAGCGAATCCTGGACTTGCCTTTCCACAGATACTTTTCTCCATTTTAATCACAGCCTTCCTTTAGGCCTTTATTTGTGTTTTCACTCTTTGTAGTTACCTTGGATGACTGTAAACTGCGTGAACACAGGATAAAACACCTTAATACCCAGCACTGTTAAGAGGAGTGAGAAAGCAAAGCGGTGTGGCTGCAGAGCAAGGGCTCAGTGAACAAGGACAAGCATTCAAACTGATGAGAGAGGATCCAGGAACTGTGAATCCAGCTTAAAAAATGCCTTTCATCAAAAATAATAAATCCAAGGCACACCTTTTTTCCCCTTGGGTTTCTAGACTGCATTGCCAGCTTGCTTTCTACCACAGAGGGGCAAGAGAAGCTCCTTAAAAGCAATCAAAGAAAGCTCAGATCTTCAATAAATCGCACGTAGAGGATCCTAAGCTTGTGTATAAATTCAAAAGACCACAGAGCCCATGATGAAACCACCAAACTTGGCAGCAAGTGCCACCCCTTGCTATGCACAGTTGGGAAAGAAGCCATCTTCCCAAAGCGTTTATTTACAGCTCTCATGATAATATACACCTACACCTGGACCCATTAAGCCAATATCAGCACTCCAATGCTTTTAATGATCTCCAGATTTAGGCCTCTAGAGACAGCCAAGTCTCTGAGCCATGGAAGAGAAAACTAGTGGTGTTGGGATGGAGGTTTTCTCAGGCCCCAGAGGCAAGACGTGTGGCAGCTCCCAAAAGGTTTGATTTCCCTGATGCGCGCAGACCCAGGAGCGAGTCTGCACTCGGACTAGACCAGTCAGACTGAAAGCAAGCTCTGATTCCGGCATAAATCAAGAGGAGACAGCACGAGGCCTACGGGGAGCAAAGAAAAGATGGAATCAGGAAACCACAATTCATCATTTATCTTCTCAGTATCCTGCTAACAACGGAAACTTCCAAACTAATGACTATTTGAATGCAGCCTTGCAATGTATCATCGCTGAACAGAGTATTGAAACATCAAATAGAGAGTTCTAAGATCAACAGGATGTTTACAAATAATTATTAGGAGGCGACTGCCTAATTTTGGACTTTGGTTTGATGTATTTACCTTCTTATATTCAAATATATCTGTACTTTGCAATATTTACACATATCAAGTTTGAGGCTTCACAAAGTATTGCTATAAAAATGCTGATTTACTATTTATGCAGACACAGTACACATTTTACCATGCTGCAAATGCAATTTGCCAAGCTGTTTCATTCCTTCCTTTGTAGTTGTGTGATTAAATATTTTGATTTTCCTCTGTTTATTTTGCTTAATAAACTTTCATGCGTTTTGTTCAACAAATACTACAAAGTTTGGTTCTTGCTAAATAATCTAATTTCAAAAAGGAAAAAAAAAAGGGGTTTTCCCTATCAGTCTTTACATTTATCCCTTGACCTAAATATGACCCCCTATACTATGAGAATTAGTGTGCTGAACATCTATAAACTGTCATATTTAATATATGAACCCCATTATTTTCTGTCTGACTTTGGTTATGATCAGTTGCAAGAAAAAGGGAACTGCTACATACACAACCTAATACTGGTAATCTGATTTATGGGCTGATGCTTCACTACTAAATAAGACTGGACCATGCCCTACACAGGACTAAGAGAGGCAATGATGATGTGGGAGATTCCTGCTATGTCCACAGCTCAGTTGTGCCAGGCACTGTACAAATAGGTACGTTTTAGCTATTGCAGCTGCATTGAATTTCCCTGGGTACCACTGATGTACAGTAATTCTTACCAGACACGGTAAATTGACTTTAACGCACATCAACTTGTGTTTCCCTGCTCATTGTGTCCCACGCGCAACCCCAGACGCATCACAAAGCCCTTGAGCGTCATTTCCACATGAACCTCCTGATAGCAGCACTGAGAAGGTCAAAACTTTCCCCACACCACCATATGGGAGACCAGTGGAGGATAAACTATCCCATCTGCCCACCCCGGGTTTTGGAGTTCTGCACAGGGGAGGTGAGGGCAACGTTTGCTCTGGGCAGGAAGGTCCTGAATGGTCAGAGGGGCCAGGCCTTGATGCCATCTCCCCAAGAAGCTGCCAGTAGAGACAAAGCAATAGGTGTTCACAAATACTTCTCTCCCTCGGGCACTCCAGCTTTGATACCTGTTATCTCTGAGGTCCATATAGGAACAGGGAAGAAAGACAAAGAGACTTTGGAGGGTGCATAGCAGTCCAGAGGAAGAGCCTAATTTCAGTGCTCTGCATGTCCTCTGGTCCAGCCTGTCCTGCTTGCCCTGTGCACAGGGGTGACCAGAGACGCTGAGCTCCCTCTTCAGGCACCTTAATGTAGAACCAGGTCATCTCCCTTACACCAGCATTATATCAAAAGTCACACGTTATCAAAGGAGAAGCTGTGATTCTGTTTGCTTTTTAGTTAACCATACACAATCCCTTCAAAAGGCAGAACATAATTCTGCCACTACGCCTATGTGAAAATGCATATACACATCAGTATTTATGGTGATCACAAACAAATAATACTTCTTATTACATAGTTTTGATCAAGGAAGAGTATTAAGAAACACAAATGCTTTCTGCTCCACTGTAGGAAGTACTTAGAAACCAAATTTCACGTACCAAGAATGATGCTACTGAAAGCACCAATCTGGGGCAGTTATGGACCTTTTCTTTGTTCTTGCATAAATCTTCTTCCTCCATCAGCTGATTTGGTCAGATTTACGAGGGATGAACTGGCTCTCTCAAAGCTCCTTCTACAATCTCAGTAAAACTATAACACTTATTTATATCTCAATTGCTTATTTGTAAAATGAAAATAACTGTACTCTTCTCAGACAGGAAGTTGGCTTCATCACAAGACCGTGAACACTGTAATATTCTTCTTTAAGCCATAATAATGTTGACATTTTACTAGTGTTTTGCTCTTCCCCTCCCAGAATTGTTAGATCTAAAAACCAATGCTTCATACCATGTACTGAAATGCCAAGGAAGAGTATGATATAAATATACAGATATGAAACAGCATCTAGAAATGATGATTCTGATCTTTCAAAAGACAAATCGCTAATCTGTGGCTCTAATGAGATATGGGATGATAAAGGTCATGCTGAGTAAAGGACTAGGCTGACATATCAGTCCAGAAGTTTCAAAACTGATATTGCTGCTCTTGTCCCATTGGGGAAAAAAAAAAGCAATCCTTTGTGTGAATTGCAGCAGACTGTTACAGGCACATTGAAGAGACCCTTTAACTCTGCTTAATGCAAGGACAATTTTAAACTCACCCAAGGATGTGCAGACTGAAGCGTGGCACTGTGGCATTTTAAATGCCGCAAAATTATTCCATTTATTCTTTCAAAAGACACTTTCAGTCTGAAACTGGTAAAAGCTCTTATGAGGATGATTAATGTGATAGAGTAGAAGTTGCCAGGTGACTGTGAAAGGACCTTTGGTCAACAGTAACTTGAATTAGCTGCTGACATAAAAAAGGAAATGCAGAGTAACACAGCTATATTCAATTTGGGGCTTGCTAGCCTAGGACTTGATGTTAATCTGATTCAGAATTGCTGACAAATAAGAGGACCTCAGCAGAGCACTATTGAAATCCCTAACTTACACCTTTCATCCTCAACCATGTTAGCATTTCACCATCACTCCCACTGGGGTGACAACTGGTGTTTTGCACCCTGCAGAGCTCTGCAAAGACTGGATCTCTGGATTTCACTGGCTGACCTTTTTTTGGTTTCTTTTGCTCAGGTGAACTGGGTGTTGTCTTAATAAAACCCAGCCATCCCATGGTACTTTACTTACAATAAAGGCAATAAAGATCTGAGACCTCTCCCAGCCACAGAACTGTTACAAAAAGGCTGGACTTCACCTGCTGCTCTTCTGCTTAGTCACCACTGAACTGGCTTGTTCATCGCTTCTAAGATCTTTGATGAAAGCTAATGCCCTAACACTAAATAAGCAAAAAGTCTGAGAAAACAGCCAAACTTCTTCCTTTGAAGAGTTTATTCCTGTGTCCCCAACTGAATACATGCTATAAGCTGTAGCTGAAAAAGTGTCTTGTTCTCTGCCTTCCTTTCAGAAGCTCCTTTAAGCTTGTTCTGGGTTGAATTTGCAATTATGCTCTTAGATCAGGTTGCACTACACTGATCAGGTTCAGCAGAATGCACAGACAAGGAGCACGAGAAGGCAGAGAGAGAAGGAAGGGAAGAAGAAAAAATGAGGGTACATTTTTGGGAAAGCTGCAAAATGAGGCAGTTTCACTCTTGTGTTTTCCCTGCCACCCAAGTGAGCTCATTAATGTGTGCAGAATTTGAGGGAGATTGATTAATTGCACAAGGGCCTAGAATGGACACAGTTATTGTCATTAATTCTAAATAACTACAGTATCATACAAATTGCATCTAAGGGGAACAGAAGAAGCTTTTGTCCCTCTCAGCAGTAAGGAAAATACTAAGTAAACACTGTTAATTATAGAAACAAAGGGATGGAGTCAGGTACAAAGCTTTTAGGTCACTGACTCCATTCATAGAAGGGGGAAAGAAAGGAGGGTAAAGTACAATCTAACCTAATTATAGCTTTGTAAAAATTATTTTCAAGCCATTTACTGAGATTTGGCCTACTTACATTGTAAACTTCTAGGGACAAAGACTTGTTCTTCTCAGTACTTGCCCATCTTGTAAAATGCAGACTGTGCCCCTGACCAGAGCTCCTGGTTAATCCCCCACGCCATGAAGGTGAGCCAGCCTTGGCCAGCCATGTGCTGCTGAAGGACCTCTGGAGCTCTCATTCAGAATTAATAGTTGGCATGGCAAAATGTGGTTTAAGATTTGTGCAGTATAGTGAAAAGAGAGACTGTTCAGTCTAGTAACTGGTCTTTCCATGAAACCCCAGTATCTCTGGCATTAGAGTAGGCAACCATCCTCTCCACGCAGAGATCAGCATGAGTCAGGAGCCAGGCCAGGAAAAGCTTTTCCTGAGAACTCAGGGGTATACGCATGGTTCTACCCAAAATCAGTCATGCAGAATCTGGGTCAGAGTAAAAAAAGAATTGGAAGAGTTACAAAGTTGAGGGGGAGAGGACCTCTTGGGGAATGATCCCATGTATCTTTCAGGCTGAAAGTGCTATTTACTGAGAACGAGCCCATTCTTTTTGATTTTCTATTTCTTCCAGGTCAGCTGTCTGCATAACCTACTATACACTGAGAACCACTTATTGTCATGGTTCTGTTGTGATATGTATGATACCTGCTGGTTTTGTGAAGGCCTTGGGTGCTGGGACCAAAAGCACAGACAAATGATTCCATGGAACAGGTGGGGGAAGGACTGAGAAGTCTTGCCTGACTCTATGACCGCAGAGAAAAAAAATCCTGAAAATATAAATGCACCCTTAAAGATCCTGAAAGTGAAAGGCAATAGCAGAATTGAAACACATTATTTTAAAACAAGCTAATTTAGAGTAATTCCTGATTTCAAAATGTGCTGTGAGGGACTGCACAGTGTAGAAATTCTGTGTTCTTAAATGGCCCACACCTCCCAGCACCCCAGCGATTACTTTTCAATTGCAGGTGAAGAAGTTCCACAGTGTAATTTATAAGTCATCTCTAATCTGTGGAAAGCTCTGATATATTGCAGGTAAAAGTGCTTTGCTTCTTACACAGCAATCATCAGATGTCAGGAGTACAAGTGCTTGGTTCTGCCAGTATTCAGCCTCATGCATAGGTTTGAAAAACACGTGCAGAAGAGCTGGCCAGGAGCATTATTTTTTAATTAAGAGGGGAAAAAAAAAGTCTTTACAAAGCATCTTAAACTGACAAGGTGAGGTGTGTGGAATGACCTAAGACAGACAGGCACTGATTGAAAGCCATTGAGGTAATTCCCAAAGTAATTAGATCTTTGGACAACAAAGTGATGAAACAGGACAAATGACCTTTTCTCATTCGCACACTACCAGCTTATTTTTCTGATTTGTTCCACTCTCCAGGAACAGTATTTCTTTTAAATACTAGCAGAAAAAAAATATGGCTACAGCACTGAGCTGGGATGCAGAGTATCTGGATTCAGCGCCCGGCTCTGCTGCAGATTTCCAATATGACCTTGGGCACATCCATTAATCTCTTGCATCTCACTTCTTTAGCAGTAAAATGGAAGGAGAGCTACTACTTTTTCCTTGCCCGCTTGCTTGTCTTCTCTGCGGACCCCGTAAGCGTTTTCAGAGCAGAGTTTCCTGGCATAACCACGTCTATAAATTTAGCAGAGGCCATGAAAGTCAAATGCTGTGCTAAAAGTCAAGCATAGAGAGGCCAAAGGCAGCATTTGGAAGCACTCTCTGGTTGCTGTACTACCCGTACCTGGGTCTTTTCTCCAGCCTAGGATGTTCCCAGGCTGTCCTGTGCCCAGCACAGCTGGCACCGGCAGGAGATGACCCCCTGCCACCCACTGGTCTTGCCACTGCAGGTAACCCATTTGTGAGGTGGCTCCCATGAGCTCAAACCCCCTCTTGAAATACAGAATTTAACAAAGTTTTAGAGCAGAGGAGGAAGGCAGGTTTAAGCCTAAGCCACACGGTAGCTTTTATGTAAGATACAGTATCAGATAATTACAGATTGGCCTTACAAAGTTATAGTGAAAATTTACCATCCTTGGCGTCTAATCACCCCTCTCCTGCATCTGTGAGAGAGCAAATATATAAATATGCACCCATACACTGCCATACACGTTCTGTCTGAATATAATATGCAAATACCTATGTGTGTATGAATACATATCATTACACACCCACACATGATCACATTTCATCATAGAGGGGAATGTCAGAGCTGGTTTACCATCGGAATAAACATCCAACTTGACACATTTTTCATAAGACCTCTGTGAATTCTATATAATTACATTTTTGAGGATGTATTTTGCAAATGTGCCAGATAACGCCAGAAGCACAGCTTTGAGTTGACTGCATTCTTACTCCCACCAGTGTCCTTGCTATGACAGTTTTGATACAAACAGTGTATATTAGATCATTAGTACAGAGACAACCCTCTCTCCCTGCCATGCTTTTGAAGCTCAGTCTGATGAATGGGAACTTGCTCCTTTTGTGTTGAGCTAGGCCAATATATCACACAGCTGTGCCCAGGGAATGGCACCTAGATTGCCTCTGACCACGCTTCTGGGGTGTTCCCTATCAGCAGAAACAAACAAACAAAAACACACAACATGCCTACAATTAATCAAGATATAATTTTACAGAAGCATACGGAAGGTCATTTATTGACTAATAAGGCAGCCAATTATCCAGGGCCCATTAAGTAGTATGAGCACTCGAACCTGCACCCGCACGTGTGAGGTTGCCCAGTGCCCCACGCAGACAGGAGCATGTTTGCATGCCTCCCTCTGCCTGTTGCAGGCCCTCTCCAAAAGCAGAAAAATATCTAACTTATGGAAGTGTGCAAAGAATAACAGGTCCAAGATTTCTGTGCATGAACGAGCATGAACGATGGGCTTTCTTTTTTCTTTTTTAATTTTAAACACTTACAGACTACTTCAAAAGACAAAACTTGTAAAATCTCATCCCATGGGAAGACCATGAAATGACTTGGAAGAGGTGACAGTAATTACAATCAGAAGTTGTCCAACGATACAACCTTACGCTCTACATCACCCTTTTGTTAATCAAGTGGTTGTATTGATCCCCTCTCCTTGGATGCTTTCCCTTTTACCCCAGGGCCCATGCAGTACTCTACATATGGGCTGCAGCTTGAGCTTTCACAACTCCATTACAGCAAGGCATAGAATATGATTTGGAACAGAGCGGGGCAGCCCTGCACCACAAATACCTACAAATACAAAAATGTTTTAGCTCTTCTATAGTTAAATCTGTCCTCCAGAGACCACATGCCACTTCTATCACTGTTAGAGAAGCACAATAACTTTTTGATTTTCTCTTTCTGTTAGTCTCTGCATGACTCCCACAACTTTTGGATCAGATTTTAAAAGAATACTAATTCCCTACAAGCCTCATGAGAATAAGTAGCTTTATTCAGATGAGAAACCCCAGTCGGAGCTCCCACTGATGGAAAGGCTGTACCAGAAATCATGCTGTACTTGCAGCATTAAGGACCTTTGCAGGAGAGAGCTGCTGTGAACCAAACCACAGGAACTGGCTTTATACATTCTTCTGACCATGAAAGCATTCAGAAATCTGAATTTTGGCTATTTTTGCAAAAAGCAAAAAAGAAGGTCTCCTTACATCCATATTTATGGACTCTGTTATTTTTCTTTTTTTGTTCAAGATCAAATTCTGGCATAAACCAGCTCTTCTCTGTTGACTTTGCAATCACACACGCTTATACTGACTCTGCATTGACCCTGCTGATTCTCCTTGTCATTTCTTCCTAATGTTCTCCTGTGCAATCTCTCCTATGAATAGCACGATGACGATCAGTTACCTCTCAGAGTCAGTGACTGGTTAAAAAAGTTGTATTAGAACTTTAATTAAAAAGACAGTTATTACAGTCATATTTGAAATTCTGTTATTTAAAAAAAAAAACAAAAAAAACCCCAGAAGAAATACAACCACATCCAGTTTCTTTCCCACTATGCTCATAAAATTGGAAAAATTCTGCTGGAAAATTCTAAAGATCATGCTGTATATTTAAATTTCAAGACACACTAAGTTTAGAACAAGATAATGTGGCATTTTAATTATAGGTTTTCTATTTATATATTTCCTATGTGGCACAAGCCCCCTTTAATGAAAGCATGTTTTAGAGTAGCTTCAACACCCAGCGTTATTACAAGTTTTTGAATGCGCCAGAAGCTTATCAGCTAAAATATGTTAATTTCTCTAATGGGGTAATGAAGTCTAAATGCTTTCAGGAAGACATTGCTATGATAATGGGTCTACTTAAAACACAACATTAGGAGAACCTTGATTACAGGTTGCTCAGTAGTTTCTGACTTCCTTAGGAACCAGAGTTTCTTCCATTGCTAATTTGTTGCAAGAGCTGCTGGGAAGGAAGCTCATTTCCATTTAGTTAGTCAATCACCTTCGATAACAAAACCAAAGAGTTGGCTGCTTGGAAAAATTCTGTTAATACAACTGTGTGATCAAGACTTAAGGACTGACTTAGAGCTGCAAAGGCTTTGAGGATGAAGCGAGTCCAAGCCACATACAGGGGATAATGTGGATGGTGAGGTGGTGGCACTTACAAAAGAAGGTCATGGACAGTCAAAATTAAGTGGCAGGCTTGATGAGATGAGAAAAAGGCAGGGTATGAATTATGTAAAGCAATGGAGATGACACGTCTGCTAAGGAACCACCTGACCAAGTCTGTGCACATCTCTGGAGCAAGACTCTGCATTTTTACTTATGCAATGCTTGGTAACTTGGAAACTCCCCCATCAGAGCCTCAAGACGCTTGTGTTCTCTATGTGGGAGCTCTTCTTGACTTTATAAACCTGTTGACTTCCCAAGACTTGAACCTTATCAACAAACATTTCTTCCACCTTCAACACACACAAGCAGCCCTCAGTGCTAGCTTTCTAATTCCCCTGTGTTTCAGTCCTCTACAAAGCAGGAATTCCCCTGGTCACACCATTTGCGACCAGGAAGGCGCAAAAACAGAGCTGTGGTATCTGCTTTGTGTCCCCCAGACAGAACCTACATACAAAATGCCACCCCCATCAAAGCCCTGGACAGCCTAACCCTGCGCCTGCCTTTGCTTCCAAGCTGAGGGGTGCAATGCACCCACGTACTGCACCACCTTCCAGCAGCAGCATGAGGCCTTTTCCCCTGACTGCTCCCCACCACACCTGCTGCAGAGACAGTGCCTGCTGCACCCACCTTGGGTTTGCTGGGCTGTCAGCTGCCTGGCCTGACCACATACCCACACTTCGTTATTCCTCTGTGTATCCTCCCAGCTGCAGGATCAGCCCAAAAGAGGATGAGCCAAGCCACAAAGATTCAGCTTGCTGCTGAATGGGAGAGCAGGCACGTGGTGTGTATCTTGCATGTACGTGGGAGCATCTTGTCAAGTAGCAGCCTATGTACAAGCTAGCAAGTTTATACTGAAAATTAGATAAAAACTTAAAAAAAAATAAAGGAGAAAAAGAGATACTTCTGTATTTCCCAGCTCATCACACCAAATTCTGACCTCAGACATTGCATCTGCTTTCCGTTATATGAAAAGCATGCAAGTCTGCCCCTGTCATAAAGATACCCTCTTTGAAAGGAAAAGAGTTTGATATTTGTCTCGATTTGTTTAGCTGGGACTATGCTCTCCCTAGCTGTGGAAACAAATGGTGCTGTAAATCCAGCAGTATTGAGCTCAGCATGATCTAAGTGAAACAAATACTCTAGCCTGGTATTTGCATTTTCTCTTTTATCAAAACAAATAGTAATCCACTCATTAAATCCAGTATTTCTGTAATTAATTTGTAGTCATTACAAATCACCTTTAATTGGATTAGCTATAATTACAATAAAATAATTTCTTGAAATCATGTTATGTTTGCGGGACTTTTTTTTTTTTAATTTTATTTTAGGGATATGAACTCAGGTGAATATTATGAGAGATGAGAAACACTTCAGAGGTAAATATTAAAACCCCTTCACTCTATTTTTGCTGAGCTCATCTGTGTATTGCCTCCTTCCGTCCCCAGTGATCCCGTCTTGTACTTGAACTTGACAGACTCCAATTAGCCAAAGCAGTGACTCATTGCTGCTCCTCTGCTGCCTGACCTGGCCCCCGCTGCAGCATGCAGTGGCAGCTGGTGGGGGCCCTCAGGAGTCTAATGGCCATCATGACTCTCCTTTCCTCCAGTGTCAGTCTGTCCCTGGCATTAATCACCTCATTCTGATGCAGGAGGATCGAAGCCATGCCTATGTTTTAAAAACAGACAGGCATTTTCCTTGGCACAGCATGACACGACTTTAAGGAGCCGATTCCTCTGAAGCCTCACATTTTTATGGCAAAACAGGTCCCTTTGCAATGTCTCAAGTCAGGCATCCGAAAACTACTTTCCGTGCTCTGAGACTAATCTTTGCATTAAGGCAGCCCTGGCCCAGGTCTGCACTGTACACAGTACCATTGGTTTTGACACAAGTTCCAAGCCAACTCACACCCCACTTTTGGAAGGGATTATTTCACAGCCAAGGGTGGCACCGAACAACTACACCTCTTGGATTCGGCTCTTCCTCTTCTTATGCACGCTAACACAGCTCCAGCGACTTCAGTCAAAGTTGGCTGAAGATGTGGAGCACACCACATACAGAGGGGACATTCTCATGCACTGTACACGATTTTACAGCTGCAGAAGCCACCTAGGCTTCTATGCTCATATTCTGAGATGAAATCAAATGTCGTGTAAGGAAGAAATCAAACACAAAGGGGGCAATGACCTATGGACACAGCTGACCCCAGACAAATGGAATAAATTTGCTGGAAACACAGGGTTCTCATTCAAGACCTTTCATTCTTAAAATAAAATTACATGGCACATTGGCAGGAATTCTGGCACTGCTCTAACGCCAGTCACAATTTCACATTTAATACATGCTGTAAAAATAGCACATTTGATTCACATGAGCATGTCATGTCATATAAATGTTGCACCGTTCTGCAAGGTACATTTTCTACCACGTATATGCTTTCCTTTCCACTTACTCCAGCTCTCACAGCTCCTTGTGAACAAAAGTCCAGCAGGATTTAATCAGGCTGAGCAATCTGAAAACTCATTTTTTTAATAGGTGGAATCAAACCGGCTACTAAAGCACAAAACAAAGTTTTCTGGGAAAAAAAAAAGAGGGAGTCCAACAAGATGTTATATTAAAAAAAAACAAAACAAAAAAACCTCATAAATTATGCACATTTTATGCAACCTGAGTTTATCTAAGGCTCTGGTGTTTCTATTTAACTAACCCCTTAAACAAAATGCATCTCCAGAGCTTTCAACAGCATCTCTGCTTCCACTGCTGTTGCTCATACATACACCTCTGTGCTGATCTGTCTCCTGCTCCCCATTTTCCACGACAGTTCAGGTCTAGTGGGTGCAACACTCACTCTGATTAATAAGTGAATTCCTCCATAAGAGAAAGAGCAGTGGGACTGACAAGCACGACACTGGCAGACCGCTCTAACCATGCGGCATCACACACAGGCACACCTATCCTCTCCAGCTCCCCTGACACTCCTCTGGAGAAAGCAGGGGGCTGCCCTTCCTCAGTCCCTTCCCAAGGCACTTTTGGAGGACCATGCCTGGCCCTGTGCTGAGCCACTGCACTGCAACAGTCAGCAGAGGACGAAGGTGTTGTCTGAAGGGTGGTGCACAGAAAGCGCACGGCGAGGGGCCGGGAAAAGCGCAAGGCCAGCAAAAGGCAGGGCAGGACCTCGACAGCCCACGGTGAGCAGAGCTGAGATTGCTGCGTTTTACAAAACAGCTGGATCAATATGTAAAGGAGAAAGAGGGTAGAGAAAGAGTAATTAGAATGAAACCTAACTTTCCTCAGTTTCTCTTCAAGTTCCATGGCCAATCATGGCATAAACGATGCAGAGCTCATATATTTAGCATCTTTGTTCAAGACATTGTGTGGCCCAATTCACTTTGCTTACAGTGTGTATATTGCTTGAAAATATAGCCTCTGACTCGATGCTCAGACATTAGGCAGACATTAAGTATGTTAATATTACAGTTGTAATTGCATGTTTTTTTTCCTTCTAATTTTGGAAGGATAATTCTTTGGAATAATTACATAGAGGGTAACTTAAGTTCTGGGAAATGTTTGAGTCACCAAGAGTCACATCTGCACTCCCACAGAAAGGCTTGTTGAAATCCTGAACATTTTTATCCTTGCTAATTATAAGAGCTGGGCAAAGCAAAAAGTTGGTTTATGCCTTTTAGGAGAAACACATGGAGTCGACTTCAAAGATGCTATAGGGATTTCCTCTAATGGAAATAGTATAGCTGCTATGACAAGTTTCTGACTTTAGATTTGCTGAAGATTTTCCACTTCACAATTAGAACAGTATTTGATGTTTGTCCAGTACTTTCTTGCTTAAAGAGCACACAGCCCAACTACAAACAACATCTCTCAATTCTTATAAATTTCCCACGCAGAATTCCCACCTAGAGGCAGGGATGAAATGGAAGAGGACATGCAATTCACTGTACACAGACAACTTCAGTTTGTAGTACAGTCACTGCATAATAGGACACTAAAATACTCCCAAAAGGACTGCAGAAGAAAATTACATACAACTGAAACTGCCATTTAAATGTCAGGCTTGCAGAATTCCAACTCTGAAGCTGCTTATTTCAGAGCAACCAAGGACCCATGAATAAACAAAAAACTGAAAAGCTAACGGAACTTTTCAGTGTTCAAAAATGTGATTTTAAAACCTGCACATCTAACATTTTAGCAAATTTGTCATCAGCCAAGATAAGTTCAAGTGGAGCTGCTGCACTTTATTCTCCTCTTTCCTTGCCCAGTTGTAATGCAGATTTATTTCAGCAGCCCAGGGTCTCTTAGTAGTGTTTATGTGCTACCCGCAGGTCTGGAATCCTCTATTCATTCACATTATTTAAATAATAATACATATGTATAATCCTCCTTCCTCCTGTAACTGTTCTACTTGAAGAACCAATTAATTCCATTTGTTACTTCCTGGTGTATTATTTCTTCTCTACAAGCTGGAATCCCTTTAGGAACCCTGTCTGCCCTTGACTACTGATTATTTCCTTGGCTTTTCAATCATCAGAACCTCTTCCTGTGGATTTTAGAGCATTATTGTGATTGTCAATTTTAATAATGCGGGTTTTCAGACTCTGAGCCTGCTGCAGGCCTTTACAAAAAAAAAAAAAAAAGGAAAAAGAACAATCCTGCTTTCCATAGCTTTAAAAATAAATGAACCAATTATTTTGATTTTTTTTAAAAATATAAATAATGTGGTCTTACTTATTACGTGTCCATATATTATGTGATACATATACAAACACTGACACACACACACAGCTCTTCTCTCCTTCTGGTACTGGTCTAAGGAACAGCCATAAAATGTCTTAGATTTAAAGAAAGTGAGTTTCCAAAAGAACAAAGCAGGAAAAGGATCAGCTATTTAAATGCCTTTAAGCAGAAGGCACTAAGCTCAACTCTTCTTTGAATCCTGAACCCCTTGAGGAATAGCACAAGCCATTATATCTGTGGCTACACCACACTTTTTCAAGACATTATGGATGAAAAACATTTAACGTATTTTCAAGAATTCATTTGCTGTGTGAGCACCTGACCAAATGATCCATAAGTGCTTGAATAAATTCAGAAACAAAGGCATTTCCTGAGGCATCAGACTTCAGGGATCAGAGTTTTGGATCACTTGTACTTCCTTTTGCAGAATTACATGATTAGGGGGAGCATTAAGTGCCTACATACCCCTGTAGCTGGGTAGATGGATTAATTTAGCTATTAGGTTTCAGGCAGAGCTACACCACCAGATTCAGTCCTACAGCTGCAGCCTTGGAAGTTATAAATCTCCAGCCAATGCCACTGGTCATGTCTATTTGCCTGCACCCAGACTGCTCTGGCATGGAGTGCATAAAGGGGATTAAAACTCCTCCCTATGCATCTGGTTAGGTGGACAGCCCAGTAATGCCTTCAGTTGCAGCAAGAACTTCTGCTGATGGTTTTGATAATTGAATTAACACCATAAACAAAAATGACACTTCCTCTTAATACTCTGCTCTGTATTGCCACCACCCCTTGAAGTGGTGCACTGGAGCTGGGAACAGGAGAGGAGTCAATGGTAAGTTTCTTGGCTGAGCTCCACAGGATGTGTCTCCTGTCCTGCTGCCTGAGTGGTGGCAAGGTGCCCACACAGTATTTTTAAAACTGTTCACTATGGCAATGCAAAATTAGGCACAGATCTGAGATTCCAGTTACATCTGTCTGTAAATAAACAGTGCATCTGCTGCCTGAGCTGCACAGATACTGAGAGGCTGATGTTTGCGAGGTTATTCAGGACCAGCTGAGATGCAGCTCTGGCCCAGTTTTGTCCAAATAATGATTTCCAAATTAAACCCACCATAAGGCTGCTGATCAGACCAAGCGAGAGCTCATAGATGTACTGTATCTCTGAGCTTTCAAATGATGCCTTAGCTTCTTCCTTTTAGTTACTGATCAACAGAAGCACAAGTTCATCTGTTTTGAAGGATGCATTATGAAAAAATACAGCAAACTGCAGCCAATTATGTCAGGTTATGGGGATGCACCACAGTCAATCACCTAAAAATTAGTAACAGTACTCAATATAAATAAAACTAATGATGTCCTATTAGCACAGAAAATTGTGTACAAAAAGCACAGGGAGGAAATGGACAAGTTGAAATACTGGGAAATAAAATGTTTTCAAGAGTAGCAGTGCTTCCCTAAAACAACATGCATCTTTTACAAAAAAGTTACAGCTGAAATGATTAGACAGAGGCAAACAATATAAGGGCCAGCACAGGAAAAGGTCCCCAACATCCTGAAGGGTCTTGTGTTCAGCTTTCAGAATCCAAGGAAAAGAGGACATACAGTGAAATAGGTTTCATTTCAGCAAAGGGATCACTATTAAGTTCATTATCGTATCACCAGACCCCAGCATTTAGGTTTCTTCTCAGCTGGCTCTCACATACAAACACATTTTTTATATGAGACCGTTCATGTTCACATTTACACTCTCATCTTGTTGCACCAGCCAAGCATTCATTGGTAGGCTTCAGTGAGCCATTTCCCACTAGGGTAGCTCAAGGATGAAGCTTCTTTCACCTTTTTTGGAAACAGCTGCTGCTGGCCATCTCCAGTGACATGATTTGGAAATACATTGACCCCAGTCTGATTCATGATGAATATGCACACAGAAACATAAAAATTGTGGGCATGCATTTATGCAGAATAATGCACACAAAATATGAATTAGGCTCCCTTGTAACGCTCCTACCTACAAAAGGTTAAATAGCCGTAGGTGAGAGACAGCTATTTAAATGGACCTTTTTATAATGCCAAACAATAATGCATTCTGGTTACCTTCTGACATGGCTTACTTCCAGTCAGCATTAAGGAGAATTACTACCTGATTTCAATACATCTTGGTTCAATTTCATGCAGGCTTATTGTCTTCTAATTATCAACATAGCAATTTGATCTGCATCCAGATTAAGGCACTGCCCTGACTTCTAACACCAGAGCAACGCCTGTGGTGCTGTGCTGATTTCTCAAGCAGTAAGCAGTTTGCTGTTGTCTCACATCCCCAAGGCACAAATAAGCAGATGCTGCATTAAAGCTTGTTATACAAAGCTGCTTCAGTTGTGATATACATTTTTAATATAATATACTGAGTGCATTACAGCAAAAACTTCCAGGGCCAGTGAACTCCTACAAATTCATTAGCAAGACCTCAATTAAGTCTAGCTGAAGACGAGATCTAGCTGAAAACAATTGTCAAGAAGCATCTGAAATGAGCGAAAAGCTTGATCATGCTTGTCCTACATAAGCTAGGCTCAGTTTACCATTGCAGTTTTCTGGACATCAGTTGGGATTGCTTCTCATCAAGGACAAGCTTCACTGACCTTTCTCTTCTTTTTCTCACAAGGATACTGTGGTTGGCTAATAAGCTTGAATTTTTTTTACAAAATTACAATTCTGAGTGTAAAAGCAGAGGCACAACTTTTGATATTCAGAATAGTTTCTACACAGGAGACGCTGGTAGGCAAATGTTTTGGAGCATGCCCTGACACGCTTTCATTCATGGGTAGGTTTAAAGGATCAGAAATTATACCTTCTGTTTTTGAAAGACAAGCTAAAGGAGAAAGCAATATTTTCTCTCTGGCTTATTTGCATTTCTTACCTACATTCTTCTCCCTCAGTTGACATCGTCAGCTGTAGGATGACAATGGAAGAGCACCTCTGGAGCACTTCTCTAGCTAATCCTCTACAATGCCTGTAAACTATACAGTGAATTGGCCATTACAACAGGAGCTCTTGAAAAACACATATTTCGCCTTTCCTTCAAACAGAGCACTTTGAAGAAATTCAAGCTAGGAGGGGATTATTACTCTAAATGTACTTGTTTAATGACAGTGCAATGTAAAACATACCAAAAAGTAATCTGGCCAGGAGCAGTCTAAGGTTTAGATAAATCATCTGATGGCTGTCTCTGGTAAACATTATTTATCTCGATGGTGTTGATGGCATAACTGGCTGCTATTGCTAAGGGCCACATTACACCAGCCTTGTGTGACTGCTTACCTTAAAGAAAGAGGTTCTTTAGCCTTAGGATTACTGTCTTTTATGAAATCCTCTGGCACTAAGTCTTTCCAGACAATAACAATGCAATCATACCCAGGGGGATGAGGTAACAGAAGAACTTTCTCTTCCTCACTACTGATTATTTCTTCTGTGCTCCATTGTGTCCCTTTGAAACCTCTCTTGGACATACCCAGCACATGCCCCAAAGGGTCACCAGGCCAGGGTGCTCTAAAATGTCTACTCCTTCTCCTCTTTATGTACACGCATGACCCAGACAGTAT
Source organism: Lepidothrix coronata (assembly GCF_001604755.1). Lineage (NCBI taxonomy): Eukaryota > Metazoa > Chordata > Aves > Passeriformes > Pipridae > Lepidothrix > Lepidothrix coronata. Next base: position 2,133,233 of record NW_016690329.1, read on the forward strand.
GCTTACTTTTATCTCCACAACGTGATGACACCTTCATCACCATTTTTTCCCCTCATGGGAGGTACTGAAGATGAAAGTTGCTAGAACTTTCAGCATGCTTATAAGCCTAGCTGAGACATCAAGCTGAACCAGTCTAACCCATTATGAAAAACAGTAGAAGTGACACTAAGTCCTAAGAAATGCAAAGAATTCTCATTGCCTGAGAATTCTCATTGCCAAAGAATTCTCATTGTCCCACTCTGAGACACTACCATTTGACAAGTGACACGGCTAAATGAATTCTCTGTTCCATTAATTTAAGACTGGAATTTGCAGGGATTTACACAGTGACACTTGTATCATACATGCTAGCACCTACTACCACTGTATAAGTAGTGGGGCACTAATTTAACCTGACTTTAGTTAAACTTGTGCAATCTGACAGCTTCCCATGCTGTTCACTGCTGTCAGATCAGAGTCTCTTGAGGATCTTATGTTCCCTCTATGTCCCTTCAAATTAATAGCATTTCATCAGTTAGTTGCACAATGCCATTAAACACAGAAACAGCAGAGATGACCGTATGAGGCTCTGATCCTGAAGTCACATCACTTTTACAGGAAGGGAGAAAATGCAGATTATATGCCTCACCACAATGTACCACCTAAAACAAACCGGGGTGCATATTTCTAATTATACAGATTGCATTAATAATCTCTTCAGTAAAGACTTCTGATACATCTAATGAAATACAATGGAAGATTGTTTCTGACACCATTTCCCCTGCCCCTAGCAGCTGTTCAATTCCTTATTTAAGATAAAGCAAAATCTCTCCTTCCTATGAATTAAGTTGAAAAGGAACTAAGAACGAAGCACTTTCCCTGAAGACAGGAAAATATGATGAAGAGGTCTGGTGAATTTTCAGGCTACTATGTGTAGAGGTTTCTTCCCATTTTTTTATCAACTTTGAACCTTCTCGTGTTCTGTGTTTGTAATTGTTTGCAAATGACTATAACGGTCTAGAAAGTTACTTCATAAAGTGTAGCGCAGGAGTTGAGATGGAGAGGAGGTACTTAAACTTCAGGTAGAGGGTAGATGGATATGCAGAAAGAAAACATAGAAGATCTTCTGGAATACTGCCCAGTACCAGCTCACGCCCGTTTTCAAGTAAGAATGAATGCCTTAAAACCAAAACTTTTCAGTTCCTATGTACTATTGTCAATTAAAAAATGGCTCTGCAGTGCTGCCTGCAAAGGCTTCACAGGGTAATGCTCCCACCAGCTTTTAAAGGTCCCCTCCTGCTGTTTCTGTGACACTTGAGTGAATGGTAGGACACTGCCACTGAAGTTCTGAGCCACTTTGCTGAGCTTTCATTTCCAGCACAGATACACAGGTGCATCACCACCAATCCCGGCCCACCAGGTCCTAGGAAGAGAGACAGGACACCAAGAAGGTGGGCCATGGCCCCACTGAAGCTCCTTGCACAAATGAGGCAGGGGGTTCAACACATCAAGATGTCCTGTACTACAGGGCTGAGTGGCCAGCTGAGAGGGGACAGCACTGCTGTGCCGTGCCACAAGGACCTGGATGGGGGCAGGAGCCAGGTGGCAGCACCTCATGCTCACCATGGAAACGCCCATAGTTTTGCAGCTCAAATGCTGTATTTCTTGGGATTTGCTCTGCACATTACTAGCAAATGCCAAGGAAAAAAGAAAAGACTAACAAAAACTTTCAAAAATATTTGAGAAAACCTGTGCCAAAATCTCCTTAGACATGTATCCATGACTAAGCACGAGAACCGAATTGCTTCTGCCATACAGAGGGTGCTGCTTGCTGGTCACGGTCTAAAAGCACTGATGCAGCAACAAGCACAGCTTAATTGCTGAGAAGCTTACATATTAATAGCAGAATTTTCGGTCAGAAACATGTGAAAGCCTGTAGGCTTTGGAGCAGTAAAATAGAATTGGGGCCGTATGGTGACAGAACAAAGTCTGCTGAAGAGTGTTGTATTTTCTGCCTTTGAAAGGGACTTTCCAGAGCTGTCAGCTGAGCTGCAGAATTAGAAACCTGACATTGCAGCAATCAGTTTTTAGATTTCAAGCTGTTCAAATGACTTCTCTCCAGGGAGGAATATCTAGCATGCAGGAATCAATAGTGAAACAGGTAAAGATGTCAGTGTACAGGGGCAGCCACCCCAACACCATGCCCCAAACAGCCAGGCATATTTGCCAAAAAGGAGTCGTGAGAGAGAATGATAGAAAAACTTGCTCCCTCTTTGAATCAGTACCAGAAAGATGATTAGACAATTCACTACATTTGTGAGATTGCAGCTTGATTATATTTGCTTCCACATTACAGACTGAACTTCCATACACCCTCACTTCACACTATGCTAGTGCTCCAAGCCACTTTCTGGAGAGATTATAAAAGAGCCTATTTTATCATATCCTCACCTCTGAACACATTACAAGTGACACCGCTTAATTTTAGCCAATCTGAACAGCTAATTAGATGTAAACAGATTGAAAAATTGTACACACAGGACAACTCATTTTTCAAAAGGCCACTAATCTAAACAAACCTGAGTCCATCAATTCACTTCAACATTTGTCTAAATGAATTACAGCATAGACTTGTCCTGCACTGGCCTTGTGATTCATATAACAGGCTTGCTCCTCTTTTGATGAAAACTTCAGGCACAGTACAAAAGAATAAGTTATTTATTTATCAAGGCCCTATTATAACAAATATGAAGATGCTTCCCTGTCTGAATCTAGTGGACAATGTGTATGAGCCAAAGCAACCCCAGCCTACTCTGGTACCTTCTCTCTCGCCTCCCAAACACATCACACACACCACATCAAATGCAGGGAGGCTCTCTGTAGTAACAGATAAAAACCAAATTATATTTAATCATGATCAATACTGGTTGCAACTTCAGAGCTCTTTGGGTGCAGATCCTCCCCTTGGTCTCGTCCCTTTACACCAGGAGAAATGAGGAGGAAAAGAATACTGGACAGATCCTCCAGAGACAGCTGGTGATCCTCCTCCTCTTCAGGACCAGCTGGGGGTAGACCAGTAAATACACCAGGAGTCAGAGAAGTACTGCAGGACAGGGAGGAGCCCAAAGGGCCTGTCATGACTCAGGTGAGATAGGGAGTTACTGAAGTTATCCAGTGCCAGGCAAGATAAAGAAGTCTTAAGATGAAAGGTAGTGTGGTGTGGCCTATCTCTAAATGCATTAGCAATTAGCAGAGCGTTATGCATGAGGTTTCCCACTTGCTAGTAAAGTCCACCTCCCTTCCCCTACCTGCATATGTAAATGCACACAGTGAGGTGGGAGAGGCTAGAGACAAATCATTGTGTGGATTCTGAAACGAGCAAACATATCCACGAAATCAATCCCTTTCCAGACTGCTTAACACAGCAATCTTGCTGAACAAAATAGGCTAAACTACCTATTTCATGTGTAAACTAATTTATGGTACCTAGAATTAAGGGTCTGCTAAGCATATGTTGCAATCTCCCATGCGACAGAGGCCCTGGAGTTTAAAATTCATCCTCATTTGAGCAGAGCAATCCAGACACCCAAGTGTCAAAATTTCAAGTGATCCAGCATCCTACATAACTTTTAATGACTTACTTCCTTGTGCTATTGCCTTCATTTACAAACACACATCTAAACTTCCCTCGGAGTTTGTCTAGCTTTAATTGCCAGCCTAGCATCTCATTAGACCTTTGTCTGTCAGCATAAAGAGCCCTGCTGCTCATTTGTGTTCCCCACACTGGTACTTACTGATCATGACCTATGCAGTCCTTTCCTTTCCCTTGACAAAGCCAAAGGCATCAAAGCTTTCATGGCGGTGTTTGTTTGTCACCCTTGGCAGCTCACAGCCCTCTCCTCCCCTGCTTCTCAGTACTTTTGGAGCTACAGTCGCCACCTCTGGTAATGGTGGAGGTAATCTGACATCCTTAGCCCTGCTCAAGAGCCTGATTCTTAAAGGTGGCTCTTGGTGGCTCTTTGTCCCTTGTGTTGGCAGAGGACTCACACAAGCCCACTAACTACTAAAACTCCAGCTTTCTTTGCGGCACCACTGTTTCCAGTGGCCTTTCCCCACTCACTCCTCTGCTTTCTTGTCTTTGCTCTGTGGTTGTGGCTTTACATTTGGTCGCATCAGAAGGCCTGCTCTAGCATCAGTGTACCCAGTTGGAACCTTGAACCACTCATTTCCTACTTCCCCAGTTATATCTGTTGAGAACTTGATAGATGAGGAAAGTATGTGCCCATGTATGCCACCGGTAAAGCAAACAAACAAATAAATAGCATAAGGCTGATCCCTGTGCTGTCCATCTAACAACAATAAATCCACTTATAATTACATCATGAAAGGCAGTTTTTATTCCACTAATTGTGTACCATGTCAATTTTGCATGATTGTTGTCCCTTAATCATAGTTTCATACCGCAGCATGCCAAATACTTCACTGACATCTACATACAGCGTATCAAGCAAACTTGTAGCTTCATAAATAACATTTCAATTAGTTGACAGAATCTATTACATCAGCCCACATTGCTCAGCATTAGTTCTCATTTATCTCTTTATTGAGTAGGTCCAGGACTGAATGTCCTGCTCTACCTCAATCAATGTCAGATTGGCAGGCCTATAAATATCTGGATTTTCCCCCCTTACCCTTCTGAATAACCAAACACCTACATTCTCTTAGACCTTTAGAACTTCCCCATGTTTTCAGACTTAACCAAAAAGCAATATTAAAGGTCCTTAACTATCTCTCTTTAAACTCCTACCTGCAAGATATTTGGGGCTGTAGAGGTAAAAAGAGCCCTGCTTCAGGGCACCATCATTATCTAGCTTCCATGCAGCTAGAACAAATGAGATCAAGAAGTCCAAGGAATTAAAAAATTCATGTGAAATAACATGGAATGGTTTTGACTTCTTCTTTCCCGAATCATGATATTTTCAGAATGCAATTTAGACATCTCCCTATTGTTGAACATTTTGGGCTTCTGTTCAAGTATTATCCTGAGCAACAAGGCCTAAAAACATTTTATGGGTTTAAGTGAAAAACTAAGCACTTTCTATAATGCTATTAAAAAACCTGGGCTAAAAGACTAGGGGCAGAATCTTAAAGAACTGGTAGCACTGTACCATAAAATTTTAACTCATCTGGATTTGATTATGAATTGTTCTGGATTCCTGGGCTTGCACTACACTCAATAAGCTTGTCCTGTATATGCAATTACATAAAGTAGGTGGCAATGTCCACTTTGCTAAATGTCTGGGAATCAGTCACGTCCTTCCTGAAGATAAGCTCACACTGACTTCAAAAACAGCAAGCAAAATTTCTGCTTTTATTTCCCAATCTCTGAAAGGAAAGAAAGCCTCTTAGACAAAAGGGAATTTAAATATCCAGTGCAGAATATATTAAATTTGCCAGATGCAGCTGAGGTCCGAAATGTTGGAGTTAAAGAAAAGCAAGTACACAAACCTTTAGAGAGGCTTGGCAGTTTCCATCCCATTTGTTCTTTTAAAGATCTCATGAGAGCATCTAACAAAATCCTATGTCACGCCAAAACCAGTTCAAAGCAAGCTCACAGTGAATCAGCTTCTTCAATCACTAAACCACAGAATATATTATGAAGAGATGAACAAGGATCTGAGTTCTGGTCACTCCAAGGCTGCCTCAGGTCACACTTGTGTAAGACATCCACATTCAGAAAAAAAACTTAAATGGCATTTAAGCATGTGATAAAAACTAAGCATGTGCTTGAACACATGCTCTTCCCCCATGAAGGAAGGTGTTTGTAGTAAGTGTGGTAGAGCCATTTGAAAGCTTAAAAACCATTTTTTTCCCTATGGAAGAACTTGCTGCACAGAAAAGCAAAACAGTGGGCTAGATTTGCCTCTCACTGTCATCACAGCTAATCTCTAGTGACTCCACAGTTGCCACAAGAAAAATTAATCCAGGTTTACAGAGATGTAGCAGACAAATCTAGATCACTACATCTCTCTTGCTGTGTTTACAATAACAGACCAATAAATGACTATTTGCGATTGGACGTTCCCGTTTTAATCTGTTTGCTGGAGTATCACTGGATTTGTTTGATGGTTTGATGACTTAGTTATTTGTGGATTTACAGATTGCACATGATTAGACAGCACATTTTGGATATTTTTTTGCTCCATTTTGACGCAGAAAAGCAATTTTTACTCTTAAAGCAAAACCAGAGCATCCTCAGTATTTTTTGATGTAGGTGAGCATCTTCCATTCACAGTCTCCTTGTGCAGCTCTGAACTACTTACAAGAAGTGCTGAAAACCATAAAGAATTGCATAATGTAGGGAAGAGGCTATGAATGAACGTCATTCATACTTCTCGCCTACAGAAGTCTGGATCTTCTGCATCTTCTATTCGTTTCTTTTTTGGTTTTGCATGAATGGCTGAAAATGGGCCACAGATCATTCACTACCGGCCAACTTTCTCCCATGGTATTTCTCAGTGTTGATAGCCTGCTTGATGGGTGGGACCTGTGCACTCACACCAAGAACACAGCAAAGACTTCAGCCCATTAATAACAGGGCAAGCAGTTATAAAACACATCATTTTTCATTGGATTTTTGCATGCTAACTTCAGACACAGCAAGGGAAATGCAGGCAGAACCCAGGCAACTAAATCTCAAACCAGCAGCTTCCAGACTGATACTTTATCTATAACCCTGGAGAGCTTCAAGTTCACAGGAGCTGTGGGGATTTGCTGGAACATCTCAGTCAAGCGGGGTTGATGAGCTCAGTACTTAGCTCAAATGAGAGCCTGAGAGGAATCCAAAAGCTGGTATTCCCATCAACTCCATAACTTCCTAGGATTTCCGAAACTGCTAATGCATCCTACCCAGCGCAAAATGCCTTCTAGGCAGGGGCCTAGAAGTCTGGCACTTGTGAATGCCCAAGTGCTTCTCATCTAGTCAACAAAAACATATGGGAACTTCATCCTTTCTGAAGTTTTAAAGGCCATGAAGAGACATTAACTGCCTTTTCCTGACCTAACTCTTATATAGGTCAGATGTGCACCAGCCCTGAACTAGAAGTCATGTAATCATGTTAGGACAGCGAAGAGCCTGAGCTAATAAACCCAGCCTTTCAAGGAGCTTATTGGTTTGGGCTCAGTGCCATGCTGAGGTTAACAAGGTAAAAAACCGTTTAACAAAGGAGACATATATTTGACCATCCACCGTCAGGTCAATCATTTAAGATTTAAACATTTCCTCCAGAGGTATTTACCAAGTCAGTTCACGTTGCTTATAGTTGATTCTGTACCTTCTGATGCTGCTTTAAATTATATCTCCCAAATTAAATTAGAGTAGAAGCAGCTTTCTTATTGCCTTATTGCAGTTGACGATAGCATCTGGGGTCAGCAGGTATTCTAAATTCACATGAGAGAAGCCTGTATCACCTGTTACACCCAGGCAAAGAAGGGATGGGATCTGTAGCTCAAAATACCAATTCCCTTTCTTTCTGAGGTTAAACTGGAACTGTCAGAGTATTCTCCCATGTATTGAGAACATGTGTGTATATGTGTGTTTATCAGCATTGCATTTTATACACTGCTTCATTCAAACCAATATACACTCCAGGTTTTATGGTGCATTCTGGCTCAAGTGTGATTGCTAGGACAGTGTTTACAGCAATATTCACTGTGTTCTGCACAGCCCTGCCCGTTAATCAACATTGTAATAAAGCAGAAACAGAAATCACTGGAAAAGCAGCAGAGCTGCTGAATTCAAGTTAGTCATACAAAACCAGCATGGAGACAAATGCAAATGCAATTGTGTCAAAGTAGTCATTTGCCTGTTGATTAAAGAAAAAAAGATATACATGCTGAATTATGGTTTGCCTTAAAAAATAGCATAGGATTCAAAGTGTTAATTTTTTCCTCCCTATTTTCTCTGGGTTAGTGTTTCAAGATGACTGCTGCCCCATATAGATTTATAATATGTATGTGTTTACTCACACATCTCTAAGTCAACAGGAAAGGCAGACCAGAATACTAAATCTATCATTAAATCTACATGTTGGCACCTACAAAGAGCTGCAGGACTTCAATTTTTTCTAGATAAGATTGAAGGGATAAATTGAAAGAACAAAAAAAACAAACAAGCCATGCTTATCCTTAAAATACACACACAAAACAAGAGAGGCAGAGAGATGGAGAAAAGAAGATGGTTTGTGAGGTTGTTGATTTTCAGTTTAAAGCAGTATAATCTCTGATTCTTTCTAGATGGTATATAGGTCTGCTGACAAACACCGTGGTTCAAAAGACCCGGCACTGGCTTGGCTCTGAAGTGGCAAGTGTTATTCCCAATTCGGATGCTGAAGTGTGATGCAACTTCCAGCCTTTGCCTGACTTGGATATCCAGACTCTGCTTCACAGATTTTATTATCTCCCTCAGTGTGAAGTGCCTCACAGTATCAGGGTGTACCACACTGGAGTCCTAATCTTAGAATTAGGACCTCTAGATTCTACTGTAAAATAAATGGTGATGATGATATTGATGGATTATGACTTGCTTTTTTCGTTCTGCTTTAGTATAGATCATAAAGAATTAACATAAAAATCAAACTAGGATAAGATCTGTGTACCCAGGGGCCCATACAATTCCCACTGAAGTCAGTAGGACTTGAATGGAAATTGAAGGAGGCTCTGAAAGTAATTCCAGGTAGGTGCTCCTGTGCTGCCGTGCTGGCGATCACAGCAACACCTGGTGTGACAGTCACCCACAGTAAAGCCATCAGACTGTGACTCAACAGGGCTGAGAGTGCAGACAATGCAGGGGGGAGAAAGATGTGTTCAGTGTGAAAATGAAACCAAGAAGAGACGTCCTTAGCCCGTTAAAAGCTATAATGAAATGCTGCATCTCGAGTTTGTCGCTCTTAGAAGGAAGCCAGGAAACGAGAAAGAATTCATTACAAAGCTGCTCAAGACCAAAACATGAATCATTGGGTTCTAAAAAAACCCAGTTGTCTAGAGAACGGCATAGATGAAAATGAATGGAATCTCTTTAAATTACTCCCTGTATAAACTCTTTCACTTTTTCTGCGTTTCTGATTAGTATCTTTCTGGGATGTGGGTTTTTAAATAATTCCACACCATACTCCCAGCTTCTGCAATCAAAACACAGAAATGGCTCTTGATTCTGCATTTTTCGTCTTCATTTACAGGGAAAAACGTCTTCTGCAGTAAGAAACTTGAACACCTACTGTCTTACCCATCTACTGGATAGCCCCAAAAGTGCATGCTGAAGGCTCAGTAATCAAATGACATTAAGGTCCCCCCATCACTTCACAAATTAGGGAACTTCTGTATGTTAGTGCTGCATAAAGGAGAATTAAATCACCTCTGGAAAAGCCCTTAAGATCATTGAAGTGCTAAGAAGCTGGGACCTCTCTGATCACAGTGTGCCTGACAGGAAAGCAAAAAATCCCAAATCCTACACAATAAATTGAGAAGATTTCTCTGCAAACCCAGGTGGAAATATGTGGAAGGAAAATATGGCAGCAAAACACAGCCTCTGGCTGTATTGTTCAAGCTCTGTCTAGTTTCCTGACAAAAGGAGGTTTGTGTGACCACATGGTGTGCTTGTCTACATTTGTCCATTGCACCAATCCCTTTCCAGCTATTTCTGAACCCTTTAGCAATTCTAATTTCATGGGATGAGCTCCGCTGAGGGAACAGCAGTACTGAAAGCTGAACTGGTGTCAGTCACGGGGGAAACCACCACAGCAATGCTGAAGTGTTGCGCTACCCTGTGACCTGTCAGCACTCCAACACAACAAGAAACCAGGCAAATCAGGCAGAGAACGACTGTTCCTAAGGGCCCCCAGTGCCCAAGGTATCTCAGGTGCCTCACTGCAGACATACCCAGCACCTCTGACACCTACAGCCTCCAGCACAGCCCCATTCTGCTGAATTAGGCACAGGTATGGCTGGCTGGGAGCATCCCTATGGCTGTAGTTTTGCTAAAAAAAAAAAAAAATGCTGCACTGGTTAGTTTTTTAACAACTACTGGCTGGAGAAGCATAAGAAAGGAAAATTTTCAGAAAAACAGAAACCTCAAAAGATTGCCTAAGACCTCTGGCTTCTCACAGAAGCATATCCCACTCATGATTGCTGGAGTGGATTTTACAAGACTTTCTGTGATGACATCCAAAATTTATTACAGCTTTTACAACAAGACCATGTCTAATAAAGAGTGATGTAGTGTCAATATTTACTTGGCTGGATTTAGCTTCTTGGGGCACATAAATATACTTTTGTACTTTAAGAACCACCATAGCTGTCTACTAAATCTTGAATAATACAAGGCAGCTTTGTAGACCTTTAAACACATGTACCAACTTGGTTCTTTCTCCTTCAGGAATCTGCTTCTTTACTACCTGCCCAGTCAGTCCCAAGGTCCTGTTCTGCTCATCAGAATTCTGTCAACCTTAGCTTCTAAAATGAAACTGTTTGGAAACCTTGCTTTCAAATTCCTATGCTTTTTGAGAACGGAATTCATTACTTTCAGAAAGTGGCCAGGTTTGTTTTCCCACCGCCTCAGTATGCAGATTTAACAGAATATTCTGAGTTGGAATGGATCCACAAGGAATCCTTGGGTCCAACTCTTAAGTGTGAAAACACTGTCACGCATATAAATCGAATTGTAGATTTCTGATAAGCACTGAGTAAGGAATTTCTCTGGTGTAATGGCTAAGAAAGACAATCTAAAAGGACCCTGGAGTAAAATAGGAATAGCTGGAAAAAACTTTTGAAAATTAATAGCAATATTTTATGTTATGGTCTTGGGTGAGCCAGATCTGAAGCATTTTAAAGCGTCCTGACTTTCAGAAAACAGCCTGAGTCCAATATCAGAAAATCAGGTCCCGTGCAGGTCCCTCATGCTCATGTTGTTGACCACTTCATAGGTAAAAATAATACTTTATGGACACATTGCACTCTCTAATATACTGGGTACCAAACTTAAACAAGGACTAGGTGATATTTTGCCAAATAACATGACCGTGTTTGAAAAACCTGAATCCAACCAGGACCAGCCACAAAACTGGGTAAGAACCCAGACCTGCTGTCTGTGTCTTAAGCAGAAAGCTGGCTCAGGTCTGGTGGCTGCCCCAGCTGGAGGAGTCCAGCAGCATCCCAGCCCAATGCTGACCTTGCCCTTCCCCTGCCATGGGGATCCTAGAGCTTACTCAGGGAGCTTGGGCAAAAACAAGGGTAACTCTTAAGGACAATCTTCCATAGCTATCCAAAATAACCCTGGCCTTCACAGAGAAGCCTGACCAGCCAGCCCCACCATGCAAGTAGCACCCAAAAGTCACATTCCCTACCCCATGGCAGGGCATTAGCCACACCCAACACTTATACTTCCAAGAAGGATTGCTGTCAAACAAGCAAATCCATTAATGACTGCACCTAAGAAATAAAAAAAAATAACTAAAAAAACCCCAAACCAACCCCCAACTTAAAGGCTAGTTTGCCTATATTTTACAGTATCCCCTGTATGCCACAAAGGGCTTGGACTATTTCTGTGTTCTGTTTTGCTGTTGCTGTCCTTATAAAAACACATTGTTCTTTCCCTGTGACATTTCTTCATATCTTTGAAGGAGTGCTCTCTGTTGCCACAAAATATTTGGCTTGAATCCCCCAGTGAGGAGGAGCCAAGGGTTTGGCTCATGTTTTAAAAACAAAAGAAATATTACCCTAAACATAAAACAAATGAGTACAACTGTAACAGTAGATGGAGATAGAGCTCCTAGCACAACCTATGAATAATTCCAAGTCCTATTAGAAGTAACACAGCTTTCTGAATTTCCCTAGAAAACAGCATGTCATGATTAGGTTCCAACTTGACTAAAATGCAAAATACCCCTTTTTTCAAAGAAAGAGCTGAACAAAAGACAATATGTAGTGCGACAACTAAATTGAAAAGCATATCCACTTAAAATCTGAAATTGTGAAAGACAACGTGTGTACACAGAAGCACAGAGATATTAAAATATGGCTCTTACCTCCATCCCCAGATCCTGAGCCGGCATCTGAGAAAAAAAACAAAGAAATTTATATTCATGCTCTACAGCATGTCCCGTATGCATGCAAAGCAAGACTTTAGTTAGGTGTGCTACAGCATACCTTACATTTGATGTCATCCCTGAGTAAATTATAGAGATCTAATCTGAATGTAGCTAACTCAAGCCATCTTTTTCATGTCTCCATTTTTTTTTTCCATTAAAGTCTCTATATCAGACAAAAATAACGTAAGCCATGGAACGTTGTAATGTCCTCATAAGTCTCTGCCTCGTTTTGCTGTACTGAGACCGATGAAGCTTTGTTCCCAACAGTTGTACAAAGTTACCTCACTTGGTCACTACTAAGTCCTCACCACCAAGGAGAAATTTTAAAACCCATTTGTTCGAGGACAGATCAATTGTAAATTCATGTCACTATCTTTAGAAAACAGTGACATCTCATGAGATCACAGCTAGCTGGAACAAACCATTAAATTACTATTATTCAAAGTCTTCAGATAAATGATTAAAATTCCATTTTTCTCAAGGTTGTTGCTGAGTTTCAACATTGAGTGCTTTATCTTTATTTTTCCTCTTCTCAACATTTTGTTGGCTGGAATGATGAGAGTCACAAATTTAGAAAGTGCAACATCACAAAACTGCCAAGCCCAGAGCTTCATTAAGAAACTTCCTAAGCAAGGCAAGTACAGAAATACACACACCTAGGGTTACCAAAAATAATGCATAAGAGGAGTTTCTTCTGTAGGGAAGGGAGGGAGGTTGCCATCCTATCCTCCCCCTTAGTGAAACATGCATTTACCAGCAACAAGATTAATAGAAAGAGTTTGGAAAGGCTGCTTTAGGATCCAATTACCCTATGAACTGTGAGGTCTCGTTTACTGACAGCAAGGTCTGGTGCATCTGAACTGGTTTGTACATGCCCTCACTGCTCAAAATTAAAAATGAAAAGAAAAATCTTTGTTTAAATAATTGGTTGCAAGAACTGCTTAAAATGTTAGATTTATACAGCAAGGCTGCAAAGGACAGATGCAAAAGGTGGTTGAAAAAGGGAACAGAAATAACGGTGTTTTCCCCGTGACCATGTCCTGAATTTTCCTGATTTCATCTTTTGTCCTCATGTTCTTTCCCCAATTAGCTACTGGGGAAAGAGGAAAGAAAGATGTCTTTACCACAGTGCCCTCATGGGTCTGGGAAGCACTGCTTTTACAGGTGTGTCAGGTCTCCCCAACACAGAAAAAGAAATGAACGCCTGCTGTCACCTGCCTCCCACAATGAGCTACTGCATTATCTGGCTCTTTGGAGGGAAAAGACCTTGTGTCTCTCTTCCTGCCCTACCCTTCAGTGCCCAGATCCCTGCCAGCTCAGGAGGGCTGCTCAGTGCCAGTTTTTCCAGAAGCTCAGGACTCTGCTGGTGATTCTTGAGCACCATGTCTCTGCCCCATCCCACGGGGAAAATCTAAGGCACATGGCTGCTCCCTTCTCCACTAAGCCTCCTCCTTGGGAGAAAGAAAAAGAGGCCAAAGACCTTGATCAAGACTTTAGGAAACCCTTGTTTTTTTTCCCCTTCTCTGTTTCTGAAATCCACAATATGTTTCAAAGAGAATGCTTCCAACACAGTCACTGCCAGTAGGCAAGTGTTAGCAAAGTTGTAGCAATGCACTGAAATTATCCCTTTAATCTAAAAGTTTGAACCAAAAAAAGACCAGTTGCTGTGCTGAGAGAATTTACTAAGTTGAACAAATCCTACACCACAGTAGGCTTTGTCAGCCTGAGCTCCATTTAATACCAATTTATAGACAAAAAAATTGCAGCATATGTTTTTTTGTTCTTGAAAATTGCCAGGTAACAGCTTCAGAGGAGAACAACATTTCCAGGGGAAGAAGTTTATTTTCTCTCAGGTGTATGAAACACAAAATTACAGCACTGAAAAAAGTTTGTCTAATGTACTTTTTATTGACTCCTCCATCCTCAGCCAAGAAAAAATTCTGCTTTAAGTTTAAAGAACTCTCTCAAGAACAAAGACTTACTCCTCCTGCTCTTTTCAAGTTAACTTCACTGCCTACCTCTAGTAGATACCAAGCACGAAAGAAAAACATCAAGAACTCCTGCACATAAGCAACTCAGTTTTCCTGACAGGTTTTGCTCATTCACCTTTCTAGCTGCTTCATAAAAGCAGAGATATACACGGGTCACGATGCTCAGAGTTAAGCAAAGGTATCTCACATGCCAGTCAGTTTTCACAAGTCCAGAACAAAACACCTGTTGCACAGACCTGTTCATTTAGTGTGTTTTGGACTAAATCTTCAGGTAGTGTAAATTGGCATGACTCATTACAACCAGTGGTCTGTTAATCATACCAGCTGGGAATCTGGCCCTACAAGGATAAGGAAAAACCTAAGAAAGTGGATTGCAGGCAATAATGCTCCAGTTCTCTCTCTCCAGATTATGGAGAGGTTTGTGGTAATCCAGATGCCCATTTATCAGACATCTGCTCACTTAATCTGCTTCCAATAACTTGTCGTAGGAGCTCAGAAGCACAGGGCACAGGATGATCAGGAGCACAGGATACATATTAAAAAAACACAAATCAACTTCTGCACTGAGCTCTTCAAAACAGTGTCATTGGTATAGTGTATCACAGATTGTGAACCTATACAAAGTTACTTAAAAGGGAAGGGTGGCAGCAATTTATCATACCCAAGATTGCAAAGAATTAACCTGCAATGAATTCAAAGCAAGAATCCAAATGGCTTTTGCCATCCAGAGGTTATTTTACTCGGGGGCACGGTAGGGTCCACAGGCAGCCTGGGGCACGTTGTACGTACCTGTCGCACACGATCCTTCGGACACGAGGAGTATTTCGCTCTGCTGCTTGCAGGCAGCCTGTTTCAAGTAGCATTCATTCTGGTAGGTGTCACCATTGGAGCCACACACGGGCACGTAGTCATTGTTACACTGGTGGGAATGGACACAGAACAGCAGCATTAGTCACATGAGCAGGTGGCACAGCATCCTTTTGGGTGCCCCCCCCCCCGCCGTCCCCTTCCAGTATTGAAACCCTAAGAAAACAACAGAGAGGGAGACACTGACCCTCCTCTCTTCACCTTTACAGCTACCAGGGGAGAGGGAGGGGGGATTTTTAAAAAGACAAATCAGACTTGAACAGGTGAGGAAAAAGGTAATCTGAACGGGCAAAGTGTTCGATAAGCGCCCAGAGAGAGGCCTCTCCCTGCCAGAATGAGCAGGGTGCATTCCTGGGGAAGGAATATGGGCAAGGCAAAGGGCTCCTCACATCTGCAATGACAGCTCATGTGCTTCCATTGGATGGTTACAGACAGCCTGTAAGGAACAGGCTCACTTTCCCCTCTTCCTGCACACACACTCCCTCACTGCCACGGAGACGGCTGTTTGCACATACACAAGTGTCCGCCTGTGCATCTGTGACTATTTAAGTACTTAGCTATAATTAGAGCTAACTGGACAGAGGGAAATTATTTCCGAGACACCTACAACCAAAATCTATCCCTCTTTCTGCTGTGACATTTCTGTTCCCAGCGAGCTGTGGCTGGGATGCTCCACAAAGGTCCAAGCTCTCCCCATGGTGGCCAGTGGGCAGGAGTGGCAGCACTGCAGCGAGCTCAGCAAAGAAGTTTCTCACACCACACACCCCTCCTTCAGCTCATAGTCCTGCTGAGCTCTGCAAACTACCTGCTTGGTTCCCTCTACCACTGAAAGACAGCTTTGCCCTCTCTTTTTCATTTAAAAAAAGTAATAATTTCATTTTATACTGAAAATTGGGCAACCTACCGGGTGCAGTTATCATAAGATAATCACACTCGGAGGCTTAGAAATACTTGGATGTGCCCTGTACATGGTAATTATACCAGGGATATGATTATCTCGTGATTACCGTACTCCTGGTATGCCTCATTGTTTAATTAGAACAAATGGAATGATCACAATTATTATTTACAAATGCTCACCTCTGCCTAAATCCGAATAAAAATTTAGAAGAAATCATACATCCTACTTAGCTATATTATGCCACAAAGTATCTGAGGTGTGTTTGTCAGGCACAATGTAAAACACAGAACAGAAATTTCAGGGATATTAACATCAAAAATGCTTTGAACTGAATGACTACAGAAGCGATTAACACAAACAATTGCATAGATTGCATTAATTGCAGGCCTCCACACAGAACAGCTGCCAAGAAATTATTCATAGTTGGTCAGAGTGACATTTTGATTGGGCCAAAACAAATGACATTTTCCTTTTGCATTGTATTTTCTTAAATCTTCCAATCTGCTGCCCACCCCCAGCGCCCTCTTCCCTCGGAATAAGGAAGAAAACCAACAGCCACAACAGTAAAAATTCTCGCCTCCTGCTCCTAACAAAGGGTTCCTCCTTGCAGAGATTTCAAACAGTTGATTAAAAGTGTTTCTAGGCTATTTTCACCATTATGTTCCAAATCTGAGCAATGTTTCAAGCATAAAATGCCAACTTCATCCAGAATCTCAACAGCAATTGCTGGAGGCTGATCTGGAATACATAACCGGGACAATTAACACAATCGTGCATATTTTTTAAAGCATGAAGCATCAAATTGTGCTTGCTTTGGACACACTATCTGCTTGTCACCTATGGATTTGTGTGAAATTTGGCCTGAAGCATCTCAACAGGCTTTGTTACACGTAGAAACAATATTGGATTCTACACCCAAGAAACAAAGAAACAGGGGCAACTTCTCCACCGATTTCGCCCAGAGCAAGGGACGATCTTTTACACTGACTCAGCTGCAGCTCTGAAAGGCCAGACGGCTCTACATCAATAGGAAAGTCCTGATCCACAGAAAGGAGTGCTCCATCACTCCAGAAAGGAGTGCTATGAGCTAGGCTGGAACTTCTTCTAAAGTTCAGCAATTTTAAAATGTAACTGAGAGACACCAGGATTCCAGGAAGTACTAACTCTCCTGGGAGAAATTTCTCTGTCTCTCCTGTGGCTTCTGCCCCACTCAAGCTTAGCTTTGGTCAGTGGAGGTAGAGGATACTCCATGGTGAGTACAGATGATGAAACCTTTTCTTTCTCCAGCTGTGCTGGTCAAAGATGTATTTCTTCATCTGCTCCCCACTCTTCCCACCACCGCCTTCGAAAAACTAGTGTTTAGATGGAAAAGGTGAGAGCCACAAGGAACAAAGGAAATGATGTCTTTCCAGATGGATCCTGCCTTGGCTTTGAGCTGGAAACTGTAGTGGAGGTTACCCAGAAAAGAAGACTAATGAGAAGGTTGTGATGTTAGTCACCAGGTTTTTCCCAATCCACCAGAGCTAGACTCTTACATTTGACTGTGCTAAATCCCGTACTCACAGCAATTCACTGTCATAAAACACTTCTTCCCAGTACTGGAGAATATCAGATGTTGAAAGTCAGTTTCCTCAGTTTAGTAACGTATTTCTGCCATTGGTTTAGGGCTCAATAGACTAAGCCCTAGATGTAAAAATGATTCTTCATGCCCCAAGTAAGGACTGATTGAGCACTCAGGGAAATCCAAGTCAAAACTCCCACTAAACCCCACAGCACAGTGCAACACTGTCCACTTCTCTCTCATATGTCCAAGTTTTTAAAGTACAGCTGTAAAGCAGGGAAATGGATGCAACCAATTCAGCCAAGTGTCAGTCAAAGGCTGCCTTCCTCAGCACTTGCAGCCTCGAGTGCCCACTGTCACAGCCAGGGACAAACCAGTTTTGCAAGTGTTTGGGTCAGTGCTGGACACTGAAAGTAGGTGGTTCGTTTTTTTAAAGAAAATGGTAACCTGTATAACTCTTCCTCCTGGTAACACTGTTAAAAGTTTGACCTCCTTCTTGTATCCTGGATTAACTACCCCCAAAATGGCACCTACATCTGGAACCAAGTAGCACAAAAATATATTCCGGAAATACAACAAAGCTGCAAGTTGGACAGGTGATGTTCCAGCTCCATAAACACTGAACACATTCAACATGCATGAGAGATTCAACATGCATGAAAAAAGGACTCCTTCCTCACATAAGAAACAGTGACTGAACCCAGTCCTCGTGGCTAAAGAGAAAAGACACTGATGGAAATACCCTGGTATATTTTTTGATATGTTCATGAAATATAAGAAGGGAGAGTCCAAGCTGCCAGACCTTTAGCTTTGGGCAGACGAGTGCAGATCCCAGCAAGCCATGCCTCCAACCACATGCCTGCTGGCACAGCTCTACCCATTCTGTTGGACCCACTGAGTTTGAGGGAAGGAAAAGGTGGTGATTTCCCCCATGCTCAGCCCCCCTGTTGGAGACAGCACTGTCCCAGTGCCTTCCCTCCCTGCCAGCACCAAGGTCAGGGCTTGCCTTGAGTTGGGACGGGTCTAAATTTCCCGATTAGAGTGCAACATGTTGTTTTCAAATTCAATATGTTTCATTCTGAGGAGTCACAGTAGACTATGACAAGAAAACCAGCTGATATGAACCTCTTTCTCAATACATGCCCGCTGGCTCTCCAGGGATGGAAACCTAACAACTCAGGTGTTCCAGAGCAGTCTGATCATATTCAGCCTTTCAAATACAAAGAAATTAATTTTAACTCCACTTGGACAGACATGATGCATCTGCGATTCTGGTCTGAAAAAGCTCAGATCAAGACTGCTGGAGCCCTGCTACCCATTTCTGCTTTCACCAGCCCAGGACTCTTCATCAGTACGGAAGCAAAATTAGCTTTTCATCCTTGTCTATTCTCTCCAGTTGCAGTTAAAGTCCCTGGCAAATTCTGAAGAAAACCTAAAACATAGTTATAACGATGAGGATTCTGCTGTTGATTTGTTCATTATCACCCCAAACAGTTGCCACTGAAATGGGGACTTGAGTTCTGATGGAGGACTCCCTTACCTGTGACATAAATTACCAGGCCAGCTCTGCCTCACTTAGCCAGCCTCAGACACTGCACTAACAAGTTAATTTTCTACTCGGGTGGCATATCTTTCTGGCTTGTCACATTGTCCACTGATGTTACAAGAGAAGCTAACATCCCCCCAAGCTCTGCCTGTATCAAAGCACACGCGTTCGACTACAGAAGCCCCTGGCACCACATTGCCCTTCGCAGCGCTGGCACAGGATCAGCCACAGGTAATTTGCCCTCCAAGGTCACAGTCAGCCCTGCGGCTCCACAGAGGGCTCATATCAAGACAAAGAGCGTCAAGTGTTCACAGGGCCTGATCCAAAGGCCACTGGAAGCAAAGATTACGGTTGATTTCAACCCATTTTCTAGTGATCAAGCAGGCTCAACTCAGTCTTTTGATCTTTTTAACATATTCATATACTAATTATCTGATTTCCTGAAATCTGTTTCAACTCCTCCCTACAGAACTGCTAAACTCAGCATACCTATAGTGTTCACTTCTCAAAGAGGAGATGACACAGCCCAGAGAGGTTTACTTAGCTTCATTTATCCAAAATCACCAGGGACCAGCATCTTGCCCTGGGAAAACAGTGCTCCCAATGCCTTCTTCCCTGCCGATAGCAACATCTGAGTTCGCTCCTTCCAGGCTATGAGTCCACTGCTTTATGCCAAATGGCAACACCAAACTGGGACCAAAGACAAGTCCCAATAACTCTCAGTAGCTT
This sequence comes from Lepidothrix coronata, assembly GCF_001604755.1. Classification (NCBI taxonomy): domain Eukaryota; kingdom Metazoa; phylum Chordata; class Aves; order Passeriformes; family Pipridae; genus Lepidothrix; species Lepidothrix coronata. The sequence goes on from NW_016690329.1 coordinate 2,152,950, forward strand.
CTCCAAGTTCCTGGTGCCCGTGGCACAACATCTGCCCTTGCTTACCACCAAGCAATGGGACACGTCACAGACATCTCACTGCCTTACCAATTTTTCTTAGAAAGAGAAAATAGAACAACCCTTAGATCGTTGCACGTGCTGAGCCAAGGCAAATGCTCACAACAGCATTCTCACATTGAATTTCTGATTGCATGCAAACTCCAAATGGAATAATAAACTCCCATGATCAATATGAATTTTCTCCCAACATGGAAAACACAAGCACTTCAGAAAACAACTGTCTTGCTCTTATTAGACAAAAATCCTTCTTGGGGTTTTTCTCTGAAGACATTTTTGGCTCTGGAAATATACACAGTACTTGTCATGCTTCAAAGTGAATAGTCTATCAAAGCTCAATATTAACATAATCATTACAGATGTGCACGATCTTGAACTGTGCACTATTTGGCCTGCCCTTCTGTAAATACTCAAAGCAGCATTATAAGTTTCACCACTTCACAAATCCACATTAAAATGCAAAAGATCACTGAGGCATAAATACACATACAACCTCGTGCTGGTATATGCTTAAAACCCCTTTAATTTGTTCAGTTTTTATTCAGGTCATTATTTAAAGCCCAGCTGTTTTGTGAGTTGGCTAAAACATATTAAATGGAATCCTTCATAATGAAATAGTCTGACTTTGAGAACGCCTCAGGTTTAGATGTAGCTATGGGAGGAAGAGAGAAGAACTAGAAGGAAAAATCCCTACTACTCAGTAATAGCTCTCCTAAAACTATATAAAACCTAAAGGAAGTTCATCATTTTGGAACAGAGGGATTGCTCCTTAATCTGATCAGCTGGGCAGATAAACAGGCAGAAGCATTGTCACTATGCAGCCCTTCCTGAAAATATTGCATAAGCACATTACAGATCCATTTCTTTAACTAGATCAGAACTCCGAATACAATAAGCCATGATCTGTATCAGAAATGAATTTAGAAAGGACTCTAAATCCTTGTTAAAAGGGTAGAGATGAAAAATCAGAAATGCACAACCTGAAACTGCAGACCCAAAGGGACATTTAAAGCTACAGCATCCTCATTTTCCAAGAGAAACTTACGCCTTCTTGACACCAGTTGGTTCTCCTGCCAGCATTTTATACACGCTGCCAGGTTTTCCCTTTAACTTCTCCGCACATAGAGAAATAAATTGCCAAGTGATAGGTAATAAAGGTAGATCCTTGATTTGTATTCTCATTAGCGAATTAGAGAACGAAATATCAATCCTCTTACCTTGAACTGACAGACACAAGTCACACTGTCTCCAATCCTTAAACACTCCCCATCAAATTTACAGGTATTGGTGTCGCAGAGAAAGAGATCATTTTCTCTGTCATCGTAACCTCAAATGTAAAGAGGGAAAAAAAAAAAAGTCAGCTTTGGTCTAGCAAGAGGAACAATATGGGATGATTGCATTTTAATGCACACAGTACAATAACCTTGTTGATGAAATAACAGAGTCCAGATTTTCTTTTGTCCTTCCCTCTCCTCTGTTTTTCACTTCTTCTCTTATTTCTCCCTCAGTGTTTCTCTTAGTCCATATTCCCCAGTACCTCGCACACTTTTTTTTTTCCTATTTCACAGACTTGGTTTCCTCAAAAGTCACCCGGTAATTATTCTATTTCGTGGCTCTAGGTTGGAAATGTCATCAACTTATCCCCATTCGATCACAAATCTGTTGGACAAAAGTCCAAATTGGAATTTCGCCAGCCCGTGACACAACAAAGCCCCCAATAATAAAGACAAACAGGCTGTGTGTTTTCCGTGATGGTCTGCATCATTCCAATGAAGATTGATGACCTCTAAGTTAACAGGAGAAGTGCCAGGTTCCCCACAAGCCGCTGAGTGAACCTAGCTCTTTGCCTTCATTTTCTCCAGGAAAAACCAACAGATCTGACCGAAGATTCAGTTCACGAATACAAGCATGAATTTCAGATTTTGCTAGCTGACTTCCCACTCCAACAGCGTGCAGCAAGGTATTAAACAAAACAGCTATATCAGACTCCAAACCCATTAAGATCTGAATCCATTGATTTTTTTAAAAAACATCCGAGTGCTCTTAACCATATCACTACACGTTTAAAATGAAGAGCTTACAGTGCAAATTCCCTCCGATGTAACACATTATGTACGATCCACACAGTACCCCAAATAACGCTCTTCCCCTAAAAAGGCTACTACAGTCTAATTTCCCGATTATTCGGTGTATCGGAGAAGGACCGGCTGCTGACCTACATAGGAAACACTTTATAAAGGTCAGCCCGACTTTAAGGAACAGGCAGCGCGTTCCCGGTGTCGCGGTGTCCATCCCCCGATCTGCTCTCCGTTCGGTGCGCACGGGAACAGCCGCCCGCAGGATGCGCACACGGGGCCCCGTTTCCCTGCGCCCCACGCCCGCAGTTACACGCCGGGCTGCCCCGTTTCAGCGCAGAGCCGCGCTCCGGCGGGGCCGGGGCTCTCTCTTTCTCTCTCTGCGCCCAGGGAGCCGCCCGCAGCCGCGGCGCTGCGCACCGGCGGAGGGCGCGGCTGCCGCGCCCGGCGCCGCGGAGCGGGAAAAAGCGGGGCCCCGGCGCCTGCGGCCGCACCGGGAGCGGCGGTGAGCCCCGACACCCGGGACTTTTTGCCTTCGCTATTCCCCTGTATAGAACGGGACGCGGCATCATCACCCGCTGAAGTTGGCTCCCCCCGGGCTCGCCCGCGCAACTCCGAGCGCCCGGCGCGGCTGCCGGGACACTCGCTACGGGGCCGGGCGCGGGGTGCTCCGGTGCTTACCGGAGCAGTTCCAGCCGGTGGGCGTCTGGCAGTCGCTTAAGGAGGTAGGGAAGGCCGCCAGCTTGTCGGGGCGGGCGAGGACGAGCAGCACGGCGGGCAGCAGCAGCCAGCAGCAGCAGTCGCAGAGCGTCCAGCCGCCGCCGCACTGCCGGGGCGGGGAGGGCTCCCAGGGCACCATGACTTCCTAACTCAACTCTCCGGCGGCGGCGTGCCCCCCGGGCGGCGCGGCGGGCGGCAGGGACGGGCGGCGGGGCCGCTGGGCATCCCGGGGCCCCGGCCGGCGGCGGCAGCGGGTCGGCGAGCGGCGGCCGGGCGCTACGCTGGGGCGAGCGGCGGAGCCCGGCGGGGCGGCGCGGGGGTGCGGGCGGCGGCGGGGCGGGGAGCGGCTGCCATAGGGGCCGGGCGGCGGGGAGCGGGGGGAGGGCGCGGAGGGGCCGCCGCCGCGCAGCCGCCGCCGCCGCCGCCTGCCCCGCTCTGCCGCCCGCATCCCTCTGCGCGGGGGAAGCAGCAGGTCCCGGCCCGCCGCGTCACGTGCCGCCGCCGCGCCGCCCCCATTGGCCGGGCGGGATGCGGGGCCCGGCGGGCGGGGCCGCTGCGCCCCCGCGGCAGCGCCCGGGGCAGCGCGGGGAGAGGGGGGACAGGGCTACGGGGGGACGGGGGCAGCGCGTCCCGCGTTCCGCACCCCTCTGGGCCCGGGGACACCGCCGCGCCGTCCCGCCCCGCCGGCTGCGGAGATGCGGGGCAGCCCCGACGGGGCACGGGCCGGGGAGCGCCGCGCTTCTCCGCGCCCGGCGCCGAGCCGCAGGTGGCAGGGCTCGCCCGGGAGCATGGGTATGCACAGCCGTGACAGCCCCGCCGCACACGCCCAGGCGCAGCCGAAGTTGCCGGCCGCGGACTCGGGTGCCGGTGTGTAATCACGCGCGGATGCGACGTTAGGGAAATAAAACACCACCTCGGCTTGTGGGGTCTGGAGCGGGCACAGGGCCGGCGAGGTGAAGAGCGTAAGAAACGAGCACGGCGGGGAAAGCAGGGAGAAGAGAGAGAGAGAGAGGGAGATCTTGCCCAGCCTCGGCAGGCAGCGGCCAAGGTCTTCTCGGGCTGCAGCATCATCCCACCATCCCCGCGACGGAGCCTGAGGAAAATGCACCATCACGGCGGCACGGAGGGCTACTCTGCTCCCCATACCTAACGCACGCTCGCGGAGCGCAGCCCCGCAGCAGCATCCCGCCGCCTCCAGCCGGCGACGTGCCACGAGGCTGCGGGAGCCGCCTCCCCCGCTGCGCCCTGCGCCGCGGATCCTCCTCCCCTCCTCCTCTCTGGAGCTTCAGTTTTAGGATGCGGCTGCCAGGACGGTCGGTGGGGACTCCCCTCGCTCCCCGGGCGGCGGGGGCACAGCGGCAGTGTCCCCCACACCCTCCCTCCCCGGTCGGTGGTCGGAGCCACCGGCCCCAGCCCCTGCCCTGGCCCCGCCGCAGGGCTCGGGGCAGCCCAACTTCGCCCCCTCCTCCGCGCGTCTCCGGGCCCGCCGCCGCCCGGGCGTAGCGCAGCCGACAGACACCTGCCAGGTAAACGGGACCCCCTCGCCCCCGGCCGGTGCTCAACGTGCGGCCGTGCCGCCGGCGGCATGGGGCGGCTCTGGCGACAAGGACGCGTTAGACCAGAAAATAATAATAATAATAATAATAAAAGTATCGATTTCTGCAGACGGCAGCAGGGAAGCGCTTTCCAGACACGGGCGCTGGACCCCGCCGTGGGAGCCGCCGGCGGAGTAGCCGGGCCGGCAGGACCGCGGCGCTCCGCGGTCAGTGGGCGGGCTGGGCTGGCCCTGCCCCTCCTCCGCCCCCTCCTCCCCTCGCCTGCGGGGCGAAGCTCGGCTCCCCCGCGGCAGCACGCTCGGGCGGGTCGGAATAGGCGCGGTCCCCTCGCGGGCCTTAAGACCCCCGAATGCGCGCGAGGTGGCCCTGCTGGAAGTTTGCTCTTCCCGAAAGTATGACCTCCTTTTCGACCCCTAAGTTAAAGACTTAGAACTTGCTCTTTAAAAATACTGGCTAACATATTCGATGCAACCACGCTTTGAGGAGTCCACACAAATTCACACAGCAGTACTACTGCTTAGTGCCCCTTCATATGGGGATGCAGTACACGGGATCCAAGGAATGCTTCATGCTCAGTTAATTCCCGTATAGCTTCTCCACAAGCTCTAAAACAGGTTTTCTTCTGCTTCCTTTCTTCCCCATGCAACTACGCCTGCTCCCCTCTCTGACCGCTATCTGTACTGACCTCATCTACCTGCACTCCAGAAGCCTTTGCTACAATTAAAGGCTATCAATTTGCACATTCCAATATGTGTAAAAGCTCTGATAAAGATTCACACAAATCTGTGCCTACTGTTTCCTATTTACTAATCAAGCCCTAAGCAGCACCTAGCAAAAAAGAAATACTAATTTTTACTGCCTGCTAGTGGTTGCGCTGAATCTTATCCTTCATCTTCTGTGGGCTTTGTAGAGCATCTGCCAGCTGAGCATCTGGTGCCAGATCAATTTTTTTTTCTTTCCCTTTAGCTCTTTACTTCACTTTTCCATTCTGTTATTCCATATAGTATCATATTCCTTCTTAATATTTCCCCTCTCCCCTCTTCCTTTTTACCTTGTTTCTTTTTTCCATATTCATTATTTCTTGCTAAAACTCAGCTCTCTGCTTGATAGATCACTGAGGTATTTAAAAAGAAAGAATGTCCTGACTGGCCAAGTACCACAGTCACGCAGCCTCACCAGGGGATTGTCCTCCTCTACCTTCCTATCTTTTTGCTCCCTCCTTGCTTCCTCTTCCCACTTTCCTGGTTCTTCTATGTGGTCTCACTGCTCTACATTCCCCTGGTTGCAATTACTATGTCTCACAGTTTCTCTTTTCTTCTTTTCCTCCATTCTCCTCCCTTCTTCCACCCCAACCCCCTTCATTTCCACATAGCTACAGGCATCACTGGCCTCATCTCTAAACCAGTTTAACCATACCATACAGGAAATAAAACTGCTAGGTGAGTGTTTCTCAGACTAGCAGCCAGACCCTCTCTGATGTGTCTCTCCTGTCACAATAACTCACGCCAAAGATGATACCACAAGTGTATCCAGCATTCACAGAGTATCATTAAATACGGCAGCAGAAGCCCAGCTATGGCCCATGTTCTCCCCAGAGTGCTGTATAACACTGCAGCAACCGAGTTTCAGGCACACAGTTCTGACTAACATTTACCCTGCTTTATTTTCAGCCACTCACACAACAGGCACTGCCTGGGGAGACAAAGGAGACCCTCTATTTGTATACTTGTTCTCAGACTTTGGTACATGGAAGCTCCACCAGAGGTCCTGTAATTGCCACAACATGATGCTTGAACTATGAACTTGAAACTGTCTGAAGGGAAATCTGCTTAAGGCATGGTAGTATGGTTTTTGTTTTGACTAGCACTGGTATTTTCCTTAAAAAGATTTTCATTGTTGATATGAAAACTTTACTTATAAAAACATTTTTATGATAAAAATACATCTGTCTGTTCTGAAAGGGACAGCTAGACCCACAGACCCCTTTCCCCAATTACTCTCTCTAGCAATTTGTTTTGAATTATAGACTGAGATACAATCATTTTTTCATGTAGTTCCTAGCTCCAAAGGATTCTACCTTCTTAATGCGACACTGCACACGCAATCTCTCAGTAACATGTTATTCCCAGCTATACTTCAACACTTAGGCTAGTTGATGTCTGCATCCTTGTACTCCCTGATGTGCTCATCCCATCTCACCACTACACTTAAACTACTACTGGTAAACCACACAGACAGTGTTATGCTAGTGTGAGGTACAAATTGCAACCAGCATCATATCAGTGAAATACTTAGGTCATGATATTGAGCCACTTGTGTGGTTCTCCTTGGGGCTACGTTTGGATCCAATGCCAGATAAGCAGCAAAAGTAATCTCAACCCTTCTTGGAAGAGCCCTTCTAGTAAGTGATGAGGGCAGACTACCCCTTGAGTTATTAAATCCAATATTTGCAGAGCTTTTCTGAGGCCTGTGCAGTTTTGAAACTACAAGAAACAGGCAGATGAGAGGCTTCGAGGGCAGCTGATACTGAGACAATTTTATCCAATACACGTGGTCGAGCCACGTGTACCAGTGTTCAGAGGAGATCGGCTCCCAGATGAAAAGCAGCTGTTTGAAATGTTTCAGGTTCTCAGAGATCTCAAAGCAAGGGCAGGGTCTGTCCTGGCTGTGCACTACACTCCTTAGGCTGGGCCTGGGCAGCAGCAGCTGGCAGTGGAGGCCTGGGGCCAGACTACACCTGATCCCAATCCCACACAGCCACGCCTGTGAGTAATGCCTTCTGTTGCTGTGCTTGGCTAGGAGATGGTGTACTGGCGATGAATTATGCAACCTCAGTTATTCACACTTGTATTTTATCTTGGCTGTGCTGCTCTTGGAAGTCTGCAGATTCCAAAAAGTTTCCCAGAACTTGAGAGAAGCCAAATGGTACAGATGAGTGTACCAAAATCTCCTCAGCAACACAAGCTATGGGTACACAACACCCGTTCTCTTTCTTCTCTGTCTATCCAAAGATTATAAAGCTAAGTTCATGGATCCTTATCTTTAAAACACTTTGTAGCCCATGTCTGAAATCTCTAAAGGCCCTAGGAAGGTAACCTTGGTCAAGAATATCAAGGAAAAAAGGCTTCTTACAGCTCAGCTAATATTTACAAACAATGATTTCCTTGAGCACTAAAAGGATGCGACAAAGTTCCACAGCTGCTAAGAACAAATCCCACCAAACGTACAAGGGACATTTGAGTTAGCTTCCTCCCTGTTCACACCACACTGCAGCATGTTTATGAAACACATGCATACAGAACTGAAAAAAATCCCAAACCCCACTCTGCACACGTCTTGAGAAAATGAGAACTACACCATGTGTGAGCTGCTGCAGGCTACCACTACTAGTCTTAGTTCCTAGGAAAAAAAAAAGAAAAAGAAAGAAAAAAAAATCTATTTAACCTACAACAGACTTGCCCAAATAAGGTCCCAGCCAATACTAAAGAGAATGGAGTGTTGGAGTCACTTATTTTCAGTGGTAATTCCTCTTGACAAAAGAGTGGGTCTGATTTAAAAGACCCCACCAGAAAAGTCTTGTGAGATCAGTTGCCTATTGAAAGACCCAACCCAGAAGAAAAGGATGTTACCTATGCCAGCAGAAGACCAGCAAAGGACACAACCTGAATGGACTTGCTGTGTATGAAGCTGAAGTTTCTCCCCTCACTATGGAAGAACAATGCTTATTTCAGATCTATGTATTTTCAGGCCTGGGTTGACCAAAATTGGCACACTTAGCCTAGACACGTGTTTCTGTCAGAAGTTTGTGAATCTCAAGCAGATTTTATAATCATCTATTTTTCATGTGTGCAGGAAAAGCACACATGGCTTCACTCGAATGCACAGGCAGTAGGGAGCTCTTTGCCTACATGCAGTTTTACAGATTTTATACAGCTTTCAGCTAAATCACATATCTCAATGCAAAGTATACCACTCTTGGATATCACATGGATTTTTAATGCTCTGAGGGATCCTTTGGGTCTATAAACAACAAGTAGATTGCATTCATCTACATAGTGACAGACTCTTTCCCCCCCCTTACTTGTGAGAGAAATATGGCTCTTGTTCTTCACTCGAACTAGTATATAATCCAAGTACAATTCATGGCCAGTTATGAGAAAAGAGTGCCATATTTTTCATTGTAATTAACTGCTTCAGAGCAAGACTTCTCATGTATAAAGATGAAGAAAGGTCTCCGCTTTGCCTGAAAGACAACTTGCCTTAAAGCAATGTGTCTCACACTTTGAGTTTTGACTGAAACATTCCACTACTTTGGTGACCTGTTTTGCCAAAAAAGCTGTCTTGTGTTACACTTTGCTTTCAACTGAATATGCCAGCACATGCTGAGAAACAGAACAAAGTATTGCAATATATACTGGAACACTATTTTGTGCTGCTCCACACATGAAATTGATGTCAGAAAAAACTGCACAAAGGGCATGGAAAATGCAAATAAATACTGTGATCCTTTTACCTTCAGTTTTAATAGATGGAGAGAAACGCATGGATCCTAAAGATTTATACGTCTCTTTATAGTCCATTCTGGAATTTTAACATTCCATGCAGCTTGTAGGAGGGAGTGTATTATTTATATAAAGTCATGGTTATTCAGCAGTGTTTATTTCTGAAGAGCAACAGAGCATCTTCAGGGGAGAAGAAGAAATTCATAACTCTGTTTTACTACCAGGCTTAACCAACTTAACAGTGTTTTTCCATGATTGATTTACAAAGAGCTTTGCTCTTACAGGCACTTGTAGCACTGGACATTTTGCTACCAGCAGTAGAAATCACCTCCATCTCCCAGGACAGACAGCACTGCAGCATATTAAATGACTTGATAGCCCTTCAAAGAGTCTGATACAGAAAGAGGTGGTCGTGGGAACCTTTACTGTTGTGGGGATATTTGAGCTTTACTTTTGCAGCTCTTTTCCCAGGACATTATTACATGGAAATGCAGAACTGGGGCCTGCAAGGAGAGAACCCACAGCATCTACTCACCGATATAATTTCTGTGTGACATCAGTTTCTTTGCCATGTAAACAATTTCTGATGTCCAGTGCAACATAACATCCATCTATTATTTCTTTTTCTATCTTTGAGATCTCTTGCCCAGAGTTGTTTTTAAGACAAAGAGCACGAAAGGATTATAATGTGAAAGTATATGCAGCCTTAGCATACTACTGGTCCTTCTACCTCCTTTACCTCTTTGGAATTGTAGAGGATGCTTTTCTTCCTAGCAGGTAATAAAATCTGCTTTGATGAAAAAGAAAAACCCCAGAGACATAAACCAGCACTTTCAAATGGCATTTCAGAGTCAATTTTTAGGCTCACCTTCTATTAAGGTGGAGCTTGCAGAAGTTACATTTACCTCGCTTCAGTTGACTTCAGAGTATCCTTCTATCTTAATACAATTCCTGCAAACCTCCAAGGGGAAGTAATAGATTAACTGCACAAATCCCAAGTAGTTTCACTTATCCCTCCTGTCTCTGTGTGGCAATGCTGTCAACAGAAACCTCTGAACTGTGTCTATCTGCACAGGAGAGAGCCCAACCACAGACAGATGTGGTACTGCTCATCACAGAGCTGTATGAGCCATTTCTGCTTGTTTCCAGCAGACCCTTGAGGACAGGGAGATGGTACCACTCAGCTGTTCAACAGATGCAGTGAAGGAGGAGAGTAATTTCCTGCAAGAGGCAGCATTGCTGAAGACCCATGGAAGACACTACACACTGTGCTGAGGTACCTCATATGGGTCCTCTGACATGCAGCTAAGAGTAGGAGATCAGAGAGCAAGGTTACAGTGGTGTTTTTACTCTCACATGCAGGCTGGGACTGCTCAGGGACAAGAGTTAGTGCCCCTGTGATTAATAGCTCCTGATAGGTTTTATTTCCATGAATTTCCCATGAACCACAAAAACCATATGGCAGCCAGGAGGACCTGTGGTCATGACCTTCATGTACTGTGTGAGAAGACAACTTTCTTAAACTTGGCACCTGCTAACATCATTTGATCCTCCTCCTTTATGCATTATGAAACAATAAACAATCATTTTGTATGCAGCACCTTGTGCCAGCCCAGATCTGTAAGCCCTGCTCCATGTCTCCTGATATATTGCTAAATCATTCTAACAGATAACAGCCTGCCCATGTGTATCCTTTTGTGTAGGGACAGAGATCTGAGATCACTGCCCCTACTTATGAGAAATATCAATGGGCAATGTCTGAGCATTTCATGCACTGCCACTATGAATGTTCCCGACACAGTATCTGAGCACATGGTGTGAGTTTCAGTGTGCACCCAAAGACACTGTCACCTGTCACACACGAGGCTTTTGGGCATAAAGGGCACTTGTATGCCCTAGGTGAATATTAAGATAAATTCAACTATCCTGCTGCAATACTGTGCCAAAGTGGCAATGCCAGACCGGTGGTGTGGTCCTGTGCAGTAAGCAGTGATAGCCTGAAGGACAACCTTCATATGGCCTGTCTCAGGTCAGAGAACAAAGGGTTGCAGGAGCATTTTTTATTGTCCTTGGGAATGGGACATCAACAAAAATTAAGTCTAACAGAAAAATGCTAAGACTCTTTAAGGATTTCATTAAAAGGGTTTGCACAAGGATCAGAAGTCAGCATCCTTAGATATTTTTACACACACACACACACACATGCATAAAAACTAATGATTTAGGTATTATGAAAGTAGATTCCACATCTGAGAAGGAAGAGGCCCAGAAGAGGTAGGTATTTGGCATTTCCTGTCTCAGGATCTGAAAGAGGTGTTTTGTCAATACTGACATTGTACACAACAAACTACCAACAGCAAGCACAGATATGATGTTCTAATGAAAACGGATCTTGTTTCCAGTTTAGTGTATGGCACCAATGCTTAGCCAGGTATAATACTCTATCAAGCCACACTAATCTCCTATCTGATTTGCAAGCCGTCACGCATATATTTAACTCTACCTTAAATGAAACAAAACAGCAGTACAAAAAAATATTGTTGAAATCTGAAAACAGCTCCCTCCATGTAATTAAATTTTTATTCGAAATGTCATTGCTTGTGTATGATAGAAACACTTTTTGTGATCAGTCAGGCAATTTCTAAATAATAGTTACTTTTATTTGAAGGCATACCAACTCAAAACAGTAAAAAATGCAAATGAAGATTCTTCACTAACTAAAACATTGATGTCAAATGATACATATAAAAGGTAACTTATAAAAAAAAACCAAACCAATTTGTCAAGTACATCAAGTAAAGCTCTGGAATAGTATAGAGTACCTTGTTGCCTTAAACAAAAAGTTTAATAGCTTCCATTTAAAGGAAGAGGAATTAAAGGCAGAGTGCAGTCCTAAACACCACTCACACATACTCTGAAAATAGTGGCAGAGTAACTTTTCATAGGTCTGTGGCACAAAACCAGAAAGCATCCTAGGTACTCACTGCCCAACACGTGAAAAGTGGCTTTTGCATCTACTAATACTGGGAGGCCCAAACTTAAGATGAACAAGATATCTCTGTGCTTGTGATATCCACAAAGTTACTCAACCCTCTCTGCAACCTCTCAACCCCTTTTTTCTTCTGCTGATGATCCGTGTCTTTGCTGACCCCACTCCATTCCCAGCCCCTGTCCTGTGAGGTCTGGAGGCACAGCATGCACCCTGATCCATTATCCAATGTCCCATGCTGCACGAGTTGTCTCGGTTGAGTGTTTATCCCCCTCCTGCTGCAGCCCTAGTGGAGGCTCTCAGTCCCAGCTTGGTGAGCATGGAAGAAGCAGACTAGAACTGACAAAAGCTTTTGCTTCCTATGGAAATAGCACACTCTGACCAGAGTAGAGCCTTGTCACTTGTTTTTCCTTTGCTTCCTAAAATGTACCACGACTTTGGAGCAAGGCAATTACTACTAGATGCAGTGCAGGAGAAATACACAGCAGTTATGAGAAGTTCCCTGCAATCCCCCCCTGTCCTGCATTAGCCCCTGCCTCACTGTACACCAGCAGAGAGGGCATGGAGGAGTCTGGTGCAAGAAGGACTCCGAGAGCCCCCCTGTAGATGATTTATGAGCTTAGACTGCTCCAAATAATTCTTATTTCCATCGTAGCAGGAAGACGTAAAATCTGCTACATGCCAGCTCTATAACTGAGCAGGGTGTGTGGATATGCAATATGTTGATAACAGACAAGGTGCCAGTAGATGGCTCTCAAGATATGAGGCCTATGGCTTTCACAGGGCTGAGGCACCCTGGTTAGTGAGCAATAGCTGCTTCTGCTGCATGCTGGGAACAAAATAGCCACTCAAACTCTATTTTGGGAAGGTGACAGGATAGGGATTGCACAAAACTGGGGTATTGTCTCCCCAGACTTGCCCAAAAATATAAAAGTTCTTAGCTTAATTATTTTTGATAAGTCAAGTCTGAAATGCAAC
>NW_016690329.1:2166519-2226303 GCF_001604755.1 Lepidothrix coronata
AGAGAAGAGAGAGAGAAGAGAGAGAGAAGAGAGAGAGAAGAGAGAGAGAAGAGAGAGAGAAGAGAGAGAGAAGAGAGAGAATGTCATTCTCAGTCTGGGTAGAGATTTATATCCCAAGCCTATTTTATGAATTAGTAAAGATAGATAACAAAAACAAAAGCAATCGAATTTGTCTAGCTAATTAATAACTTAAAATAAGGAAGAGGATTTTTACAACATGACTTTACTCAGACAGTTCACCATATAGTAAATAAATTAGAAATTCTGCTTGAAATTTTATTAAAATTGTAATTAAATTTGGTTTTGTCATTGCTTTAAATGCAGTTTTCCACATAGCATGTCCTGAGGCCTATGTCATCCAACTGTGACATGTTTTCCTGGTCAGCAACACCAATCTATATTTATTATACTCTCTCTGTTTCTTGGTTTCATGGCAGGGACAACCAGAGTGATTGCTGACTAAATAATTAGCCAAGGAAACTCCATCTCTGTATGTTTCTGTACTCGTTAGGTTAGAGAGAAAATACAACTTACTTTCATAATCTCTTTCCCTATAGGTTCCTGGCACTTTCCAGGAGCAAGGTAGGGAGAAAACATAATTGCTAAAAGCTCACACATTCATTATTAGACTAATGATACCTTTTTCTCTCAGTCTTGCCTGATAAAGACATGTATAGAAGTGAAGGTGTAGACCTGCTTCTTCCCATTATAACAGGAAGAGAAATGCAGGCTTGTAGTATTTTACCCCCATCAAGCAGTAGTGTGAGTATGTAAAATAGTACGGTATTATATGATATAGTAGAATAAGATAATATAGTATTATTGTCATACACCCTGTGCCAAAACCATGTACAGCCACAGCACGAGTCAGGGTGAAGGCACGAGCCATGTACTGACACCATCCAATGTTAGGGAGTTCCGAGTGACCTGCCTTTCTTCTGTGTCCTCCAGAGGAACAATACTTCCTCATTTCAGGTCCTGCTCCCAGGTTTCTGTGTCCATGTCTTTCCTCTTGCTTCCTCCTACTCTACTTTTACCACAGGCTACAGAGGGAACTTAAGGAGAGTGGTGGAATAAGTTTTGTCTGATGAGTTGGGTCTCTAACCTGTTTTAAATGAAGGTGTGTCTTGTATTTTAGACTTTTTAAAAAAAGAATGAACTTTAGTTGAGAAGTTGGGCTGGGTTGAGCTAGGATCAAACCGTTTTCTTTTGGTTTCATCACCTGTGATTTTTACAGAAGATGAAGATCACTCAACCCATGATACTCTCCAAAGCCTTGCATCAAGCTGCTTTCACGTTTAAGAAAGAACTTCAGGTTTAAGTTGAACTTCAACTATGTTATTGTAAATTACAGCCCTGAACGATAGCCTTTCCCATATTAATAGGGGTACCAGAAGTTCTGAGTCATGTAAAAAAGGATTTCATTCTACTACAAGGCCATAATTTGTCTTATTTTTTTTTTCCCCACAAATTCCTCCCATATAAGGAGGTAGAGACTGGTATTAGCATTGGCAGGAAGTTGGCTGACATTCTGATCCCACTGAAATCAATGTGAGTTAGTTATTTTAGTTAGCTGGGTTTTTTTCCCCACCAGCTTTCATGACTAATATAGTTACTCCTTGATTTACATGCTATTATCTCCCTATGAACTTTAGAGAATCTCAGGCTCATTTCTTTTTATTACAGCACTAGAAACTATTAAAGAAAAGCTCACCTTGAAGTGTAGAAGACAAGGTGGTGGTTCAGCAAGTATGGGCTATCTAATGGATTCATGGCTTCCCCTACAGAACTGTTCTAATAGTGGTGAGGCATCATGGGAATTTTTGAAGAGAAATTTGATAAAATAAGTTTCACTTATTATGCTTCTCCTTTTATGGACCCATGCCCTGATTCAGTCTCCCACTCTGAACATCTGGTGTGCCTTAAGAAGATTCTTTCACATGGAGCCTGGCTCCCAATTTTCTCAGCCATTATTTATGACATCGTTTGGGCTTTAGAAGGGATTGCTGAACCAGTGTGGATAATCTAAAAAATAAACTTAATCTAAAACTAATGCAAACTGTACAGCATAGGAGATTTAGAAAAGCCTACTTAGTAGTTAAGTAAAACCCTTCCATTTATCTTGGTACTTCCTGAATTCACCTCTGAACAGATATGGGACCATTAGGAAAAAAAAACCCAAGTACTTTCTGAATGACCAGAAGGCAGAAATTCCACACACAATACTAATCGAAAAAGATTGTCTGAACAACATTTAGGGATCAGAGTGGTTTGAACTCCCCAACATTCTCCCCACCTTAGTTGCCAGGTGACACCAGGAAGTTTCAGCCCTTGTTTTGAGAACAGTGTCTATTATCCACACTCAAGCCAAAGCACCTTTTTTAATTTAAATTATGGCTGCCTTAATAGCTTACTGCCTGAAAGGTTCTTTAATACTGAGGCAAAATGCTTTCCAAGTGTGCACAACCAAATCTAAGGGGCCGGTTAACGCTGCATGCTGGTAAAAACCATGTTTGGGATATAGAAAGGTGACTAGTACCTTCTAAGCTCTGTCCAAATACAAAGCTAAAACCATCTGGATTAGATGTGAACATTGCATATGAAATTCCTTAGCATCCCATGTCTTCAGCGTTGAGGTTAGTGCCAATGGCTTCAGCAAATGAAGTAAAATAATCCCAGATTCAAGGCTTTCAGGAGCATGAAAGGCAGAATGATTGGTAGCAGCAGTGCTGCTCTCACACTGCTTGTTAAATGTGGTGTTGCAACATGAATGCTCAAGGGCTCACGAACCCAGGTGGAGTATTTTTTCTGTAGCCTTGCAGTAACAGAGACTAACTCTAGGCAGGGACAGGTGACATACTATGTGTTGTACAACAGACCTTCTGGGAGCATTGGGGATTTTCCACACCTCAAGCAGCAAGTTCTATTTAGAACTATTAACTTTTTTTCCCAGAGGAGAAAGTTGCCCTTTTTTGAGTCAATAATATTTATTTCAAGCAAAGATTATTTGTAGGTAATACATGCTTCTTTTCTCTTAGGCTTAACCATCTTGAAGAGTTTGTGTTGCCATAACAGTGTATTTTATTCTGTAACAGGAATGAGGCAGATCCAGCCCAAACTCTCCTCCCAATCACATTTATCTGTTCTACATATACATATGAATTTTGCACATATCATTCAGAGAATGTAAAATGGCCCAAAAGATGTGGGGGGTGAAGTCTGGATGGCCTAGTCAGAGCCTCTTGACTATTGTTATAAGCACATCTGGGTTATTTTGCAGAATCAAAATGAACTGTTTTCTTGTTTGACCTTCAAGAGCACTTTTAACCAACTTGGCACCCTGAAATATAGAGAAAACAGTTTTTTTAAAAGCGACAGTATGTCTGCACCACTACCTTTCTATATGGTACCCAAAGAGAGCAAACCAGCATTTTATTGCAGAAATTTGTTCTGTGCTAGAAAGCAGACCCAGTACAGACTTAAAAAACAATGTGCCCCTGCCTCCTTAGAAAAGCTGCACGTGGCAGACCTGAGCTGCCCACAATTACTCCCCTGAGGCATATCTGCTGGCTACAGCTGACCCAGGGAAGTGGGAAGCCACAGCTAGATCTAAACTCAGGAATGCTTCCGAAATTCAAGTTAAAATGTATTTCTGACTTCACACTGGGGGAGGAATTGAGCATGTGGCCTGTCCCTGCCCTGTGCCAGGAGGTTCTGCAGCAAGTGCAATGTAAGGGCCACGAGGGCTGGTGCTGTGGTCTGGCTGTGTTCCCAGCCCAGCAGCGACCAAGGGCAAGCAGGAGCCTGCAGAGGAGCAACAGAGCCAAGACTAAAGAACCCCTGCCCGGGAGAGATGGTGCTCCAGAGGCAAATGCTCTATTGCGTTCTGTAAACGATATGTTTGTTAAAGACCGTGAAGCAGCTTAGAAGTAAGATTTCTGGAAAATGTACAAAATGAAAGCAAAATTACAGCACTGCTGTAGATAGTGACAAAGCATGAAGATGCATCAGCATTAAGTAAATAGCTAGCTTGGGGTGCTCAGCTGCAATTACCACATACTCTCTCTGTAATACCTAGGAGACCCATAGCACATTACAGAATTTTGTTAATTACAAAGTAAGTGAAGAAAGAGAGAAAAAATACTGTGACCAGAATGTATATTGTGTATTGATTTAGAGAATTGTAATGTAGATTTAATAATTTATCATTCCTCTTAATAGGCTATGATGTATTTTATAAAAAGTAATGAAACCTCTGGAATACAGAGGAAATCACTTCCCACTCTGTCATTTGATCTATGCTGAGAAATGGGAAGGAGTGTTTTGTCTTCCCCTTGCCCTTTTTATATAATGTGCAGTTTGGCAAAGAGTAGATTAGCAAGATTACAGACTTTGCTGTTATTTATCATGCAACAGTGGACAAAATAGTAACTGGTGTTTGGTGTTAAGAGAGTTTTCCCAGGTGATACCCTCAGGAAGCAGTCACAGGAACACTCAAAATGGTGACCATCATTGTCCCATTAATTTTAGCAGTACTAACCAGCAAAAGTTGCTTGGCTCATTGAATGATAACGAGATCATCTCTCTATTGCTAGAAAAGCTAAGTCACTCAAATCAGGACTTCCACTATTACTACAAGACTACAAGTTATTAATGAAATTACAGTTGTTTCACATCTAACTAGAAGAAAAACCACAAGAAAACTAACTTGTCATGAGAAATTATTTAACCTTGCTGCACTGTAACCTTTGAGTGTTTTGAGTACACGTGCCCATTTGGGCTAAGTAATTTCATACAAGTGCACTGTGCAAACGTTAGGGAAAAAAAAAGCTTCATACAGACTTCAAACAAACAAGTATTAAATTCTTATGTGTGCTTTCTTTGTAGCACCACTAATCATTTTCAGTTAGTGCTCATTTTTAGCACAGATAGCTACTGCTACATCCTCACTGCTAGAGACATGAAACAGCTTCGCAGCACGGTGAGGAGGTCAGGTCTCAGCCTTCTTTCCAGTGGAAACAGGGCTTATGGGATCACATTGATTACAAGCATGCAATTCTTTTCTCCTTCATACATTATTTATTTAATTGGCTGCTTTCAACCAAACTAGAGAATCACAGATTTCTCACAAGTAATTAAACTCCTACAAGTTTCATTGAAGTAGACAAATAGGAAAAGGACAGAGACCCTAGCCATGCTCTGAACTAAGTCCCTTTTTAATAGACACCAAAGGACCTCAAGAGGAGATTCAACTAATGATATCAACTGCAAATGAAATCTGTGTGAAACTTTGACCCTTGCCAAGGGTCTCTTAACACAAATTAAACACCAGTAGACACAAATCTGTACCAGAATCTGTACCAGCTGCCATCAGCTGCTGTATGCACCTTGCATTTTGCATGAATGCCCAATGTGTTGAAAGGATAGTCCAAAGTTAGAACATTGTCCTAAAACCTGGAGAGACATTAGTGCTCTGCCACACACTTGTGTGGTTATGGATGAGGATTTGTACGAGGATGCTGGCATTGGCCTTTATGAAGAAATACACTACAGATAGTAAGATACACAATGCAGGCACACAAAGAGGGAATCTCAAAACCAAAAATAAGATGCCTAAGCCTGGCAAAACCTAGGAAATTATTATTACAGGCCTCATTTTCTCCCACTTAGGTATAAATAGTCTTCTAGATTTTAGCCCCATTATTTTTACATGTCTTGTTTCTCATCTTTTTTTTTTTCCTTTTTTTTTCCTGATCAGCTACCCTCTGACAACAGTTGTTTCTTTCGAGGTGACTCAATACATGTAATCAGCCTGAGAAGCACTAGAGAAACAGCTCATAGCTGCAGAATGAGGCTTTAGGAAAAGAGTCCAAAGCATCTGAAGAGGCAGCACCCCAGGTTATCTGGGATTTTCAGAGAACCATTACTCTGCCTGCAGTTTGATTTACGTCTACTCTTGATTACTATGGTATATCCACAGTAACTTTTCTCTTGAGGCTTACTTATTATGACATTAACTTCCCAAATTTAGAAATTTGAATAGGTCTCCAAAAAACCCCAATAAGTAGCAATCACCTATTAAGAGCCACAGACATATGGAATAGCACCTAATCTAGTAATTCCCAACAACTGGAGAAAAGTCACTACTTGCAGACAAGCACAGGTCTTCCTAAGACCCAGTGTACTGTCATGGCTACACTCGCTTTTCATGCACTATGTTTTCAGGAGTGAGATGTAACAGCAGAACAGAGGTAGCTTTTCTAATTGGGCACACACACTACAAACATATATCTTTGTAAGTATAGTGTATAAGTTTTGTTCATTTCCCATCCCAATTACTTATTTTATCTTTAAAGTTCACCATCTTTTAATCAGTGGAAATTCTGCTCTATTTAGGATCATCTTTTTCATTTTCTCTTAATTTTTTTTCTATTCTCAAAGCATCTTCCTTTCTGGGTAAAAAAAACCCAAACACCACCTCACCAAAAAAACCACCAAAAACCACCCCACCTCAAAACTCCCAAATCTGACATGTCAAATGCTTAAGTATAAGATGTCTGTTTATCTAGATGAAGTGAAAGAATTATCCATTTTTTATACAATAGGCAGCCCAGGACAAAGAACAGAAACTAAGTGGCTTCCCACAGATCTCCATGTCTAGTCATGGTTTATCTTACTGTTGTGCAGAGGATAATGAAAAGTAACAAAAGCACTCCCATATTGCCAGATCACTCATCTTCTGCTTAAAATACACACTTAATGATATAACTACCCACGATCTCATATGTAAGCAGGTCAACAGGATACACAGACTGCAAATAGCTAAGTGGATCTTAAAGGAGCAGAACATCCACAGTGTTATACCTATTACAGGGCCAAACTAATGAAGACTAAACCAGCAAAAAATTCTGATCGTTTCTCTGCTCACAAAGTTTGGTTCCAATCACACCTCTGAATTGCTCATTCCTTGAGGACATCTGGTATAAGTTGCTTTCTGAAAAGTAGCCCCATCTTTTGCAAAGTTATGCAGATACAACAGCTGTTGGTTGTATATATGCTCACTGAAAAGTGAGAAGTGGCATTCTGTTTCTTCCCCATAAACTCACTTCTTTGCATCTACTGTGCAAGCAGAATTTGACTTTTTGTTGTTGTTGGGTTTTGTGGTTTTTTTTTCTGTTTTGTTTTATTTTCTTGGTTTGGGTTTGGTTTTTTTTTTTTTTTTTTCCTCTTTCCTGTTGGCTCCATTCCTTACAATGCTTGCAAATTACAAATGCTGTGCTGCTAAGATCTGGCTCTATACCTAGAAGGCACTTCAAAAAACCTGGCTGTGGTTATGCTGAGTGTTACACTGCTGTTTTGGTAGCAGCTGTTTTCTCTGAGTCAGCTGGAAAACAGCTGGTAGTTAGTTACCTTCTCCTTGGTTAGAGGATGCTCACTAGAGGCAATTTTTGGCTTTGTAGTACAGGTTCATTTGCTGGATGGATGCTGCTTTTCCCATATGCTGGAAGGCCACCTCTGCAAACAGCTGTCATGAGATTTGGAAGGTGTTACAATGTTCTTGCTTTTGCGAGTTTGATTAATCAATGTAATGTGAATTTTGTTCAAAACTGTATGGGTCCAACCTAAATCTCAGTTATCAACAGGAATGTCTCTACACACTTCACTTCACTTTGAGTTAGATTGTGCTAAATACAGCATATCTCTATTTTCCCAGCAGATGACTGTTGGAGACAAAATTCATCTGTGTGCACAGAGATCAGAAAAAAAATCTATACCCAACTCAAGCAGTGAATAAACTTTATCTGAGTTAGGTATGTGGTTTGATTCATCTGTCATTTAGACTGCCTTGGTATCAGTATATTTCTTCTGATCGCAGTCAAATGACTTTGGGTGTCTCCTGAAGAACAGGGACAAAACAAAGGCCAACATCTTGAGACAGCATAACATGGGCTACTGGGATGGAACTTGTATTAATATACAAGACACATACAATATCCATGTTTAGACTGAAATAAAGATGCTGTCTACTGTGAAATGAAGGGCTGACTAAGATCTTAGCATGACAACAGTGAATGGCAAAAAAAACCCCAAACAACTCCATTTATATTTTTCAAACTAAAATTTTACCAAGATTTTTTCCTATGAGAGATGAAAAGGTATCTTTGCTCACATTAGTTGAAGGCCTGTTTAATAAGTCTGCATGAATTGGCAGTATATTTATCTGATTTGATTTTATACAATGACAAAAGATGAAATAAATGTATTTAATATAGAAAACCAAGCATCTAAAATGATGAGATTTGTCCCAGCCTTTGCCATGATCATTTGATTCTATGTGCTCACTACCTTCACTCTTGTGATTCTGTGCCTACATTCTCTCTAAATTTTATCCAGCTGAGACTTGCCTCTTGTCTCTGGAATATAGAGAGCACACCTAGGTTACTGCAGTCTAATGAAAAATGACTATTAGTAGGGTAATTGTTGCAGGAAGGGAAAACTGTGAAATGTTCTAGCTGTATAGTAACTGCCTAGAGTGCTGCACACAATACAAACACGTGCCTTGGATGTGTACGAAAGCCCATGGACCTTTTCAGTTTTCCCCAATTTCTTGACATTTTTTTTAAATCCTCATCAGCCTGTATCACAAGAGGCATGCACAAACATAATCATACAATAAGCTGTCTAAATATTTATAGCACCAGGGGATAAGAAGATATTTTAAACACTTAATTGCAGTGAGAAGCTGAATACAGAAGCCAACACATGTACCATTCCTCAATCCCCCGCTGTTAAGGAGAGGGACAAATATTAATATAACACAGGGCAAGAACAAGACCTACTGAAGCTCGATCAACCCTTTCCCCAGGGCACTGGCAGTCAGCTATTCTCGATGAAAGATGTTAACAGGAGAGTATTTCTGAGAAGATTCACACGGCCTTGTGGACATATTTGCCCCTTCCCTGGGCTCAGCCTCCACAAATGAGAAATAGGCTGGTGACCCACTGTCCCTGCAGCCTGTCTGCCTACCTGCCCTGTGCCACTTTAAAGTGCTGCTCCTGGTAAGGAGGTGAGGTAAAGGAGGTGAGGGGCAGAAGGGAGGGTTTGTTCTTAAGGGGAAAAGATTTTTCCAGTGACAGAAAGCCACATGTTACAGATGGATACATGCTCAGCTCCTATCTGCTTTCAGAATGATTTCTACTCTGACACGTACTGTTAGTTTTTTTTCCTACATCATCACCAAGAAACAACTCTCTGAAAAAGGGATTTATTTTCGAGGAAAATCAGAAGTTAGAGTCCTTGCAAAGAGCAGCAAAACTACTACTGAGTAAATTGCCACTGTGACCACAATCTGATATCACACCAACACTGCTCCTGTAAAGGTTACGGGATTTGTCCTCTCTGATGAACCTTAGGCTGCTGTTTCATACTCTAATAGAAATTAAAGAGCTAATTACATACAGTTTAGACTACACGTGAGGCACACAGGCTCAGCTTCCAGCTGAGCTGGGAAAATTTTAATTGTTTGGTTAGAAGATCAATCTATTTGAAGACATGCAAAAGCAACTTCTGATTCTAGGTGAAAAGTCATTAGAGCAAGTTATGATCTTACAACTATTAGTTTCCTAATTTAGATCGAGGAATAACAACTGTAAGGAAAAGGCAGTGACTGTGCAGATTAGATCATTAGACCCACAGCCAGCAGAACTAATGTCCATTAACCTAAGTGGTGACATTAACACCCTTCTTCCTGGCACAGACCCACTGCCTCCCCATAATCTGCATTTCTGGAAGAACACCTGGCTACAACAGAGTGAGCCAATTCCAAGAAAAAAAAAAGAAGGCACGAAAGCAGCAATCATACTTGTTTGACTATGGGATTTTCCGCTGTAATATGGAGTCCATTAGTGACCAGTGTGATGGAAGTGTGTCCCCTCCTTTCCACACGGAGTACTTAGGACACCAAGGATTCCAAAACCACTTCATTGGGAAATGTCTGTGTGAAAATGCAGGACAGATGGAAGGAAAGCAGCAGTTCTCTGGTGAGCATCAGTGTCACTGCCTCTCCTCTCCTGCCTGGTCAGGCCACCTAAAAACCTGACAGACAGCTTCCAGCAGAGACTGGCTGTGCTGCCTCCTCTGGTTGGGGCTCATCATGGGGGTCCTGGGAACCGCAGGACATTAGTACGCCAAAACCAAATTAAACAAAGAAAATTAAAAGGCATTTTATCATGATAAAACACTGTCTTCATGTTCCAGTAGTGAATGTGAACACATACATTTTAGGGAACTTTTAATTATGTTTACTTCTTAGCTGTTATAATTTCCCAAAAGCACCCCCTTCTAGTCCTCCCCCCTCTTTGGGTCTGCCACCATCAGCTGCGCATAGTCCACAGTCAGCGAGGAATGTAATTTAAAAACTGCTAATGTGTAGGATTTAAATAGCATCTTTGTGTTGACAGATTCTGTATTACTGCGTGGAAGGGGCAAGTAACAAAAACGAACAATAAACTACAAACTTGCAACAACAGTAAGATTTAACGAGAGAGCATTCACGGAAAGCTGCTGAGGGCAAATTAAACGAACCAGGATGGATTGCCATCTGTTTTGGGCAGTCTCACTTGGCAAGGGCCTAGGACCAGAAGGGACTGGTGTTATCTTTGCTGTCTAGGTCACCACACCATGCTGCCTAGGACAGGCTCAAGCCCAGGATTGAAATGGTCTCCTTCAACTTTCCCTCGTGCCAAAGCACCACAAAGCAAATACCTTTTGCATAACCCTTGACAAGTTATCGGCCATATTAATCTCATGATTTGCTCAGTTGAGTCTCCGGGTTTATCTGTTCTATTTTAATTGTGGCCGTGATTCAGTCATCACATCCATTTTTGGTGATATCAGAGAAACTGTACCACATTTATTCAGTAATATGCTCACTTTATTAAAAAGATAAGGAAGCAAATATAAAATGAAAGCTATTAATAAACATTGGACTGACTTAGTACATCAAACCACCACATGAGTACTCATAATTTAAAAGAAACTAATCATGTCAGTCACTGAATTAGTGCATCTAAGGATCTGGTCTCCATTTTCCAGGGACTAAACAAGTCTGTTATAAAAAGAAATACACAGCCTCTGCTTTGAGGCAAAAATATTGGATAACTATTTCAACAAAAATCATTAGTTAGATTGCCTAATATGTTGCTGGCAAGTGCTCAAAACTGTAGACCCAGTAACATCATAAACCCTATAAAAGAGAATAAACACACTGCCCCCTTAAACCCTTCCACAGTACTGGCTGAACTGTCACCGAGCTTCACTTCTAGGGTGAAGATCCTGGTGATGTGAAGGGCCCTGTGCAGGTCTAGAGCAATGTGCTTTTGCCATTCTGCAAAAAAGTGCTGGAGCACATGAAGGTAAAACACCGTGTGACTCCCCTCCACCCGAATGACCAGGGATCAAAGTGCATTTTAACTACAAGTGGACCGAGTCTATGGACTAGTGATACTGCTCAGGAAGAGCAGTCTCTAAGCTGCTGTAGTGGCATAGTAAAATTGCATCTTCCTTTTTCCTGAGCTCAAGTGTCTTTGGCTAGAGATTTCCATTTCCCACCCACCACAAAGAAGGCAGAGATATTTAAATCTTTGGGATGATGTTAGATGGCCTCTGAAGACATACAGGTTAGAATCTATGAACAAGGCACAAAAAATTCTATCTGGAGAGAAAGTGTTAGAGTTTTTAATAACACTGCTTAATATGTACTCATATAGTCCACTGACATAGAATTATCAGGGCAATAAAAATAAGAATACTGTCTTTACTCATTTCAAAGTGTGCCCAGCACAAGTGTCATGACACACCATATTCCTACTTCTCTCTTAAATAGCAGCAAGGTGGTTGTTCTATGTGTCAGAGCTTTTGGTTCTCACCAGAGAAAGGCATTAATATTATGGTGGTTACTTTCAGTCCTTGTTACTACAGAGTTAATGCACTGCTATGGGAAGGAAATACTGCTACTGAGAATATTATCTTTTTGGCCTCTTCTGGGTTTTGGCATGCAAAAGTGAACATGTGCTCTCCCTCAGTTCACCTGGCCCTAATGAGACTTAGGACAAGGAGTTCCTGTCCTGTTGCCCCTTGCTTCCCAGCTGGACAATTATTCCCTGTAAGAAGCAGTCTCCCTTTCCTGGCACTAGCACAGTCACCTCTTTTGCTACGCTTGAACAGCTGAAGCACAGCTCTGCAAAGCTCTGCTATTCAGCCATCACCGGGAACAACGGGAAACAGGGAGCCTGTCCATACCAGTGAGGTGCATTGCTTACACCTCTCACAGTCAGAGACAGAAGAGTCCAACTCCTCCACCTGCAAGGTGGAGTCACCAGTCGTAGGCTACTACCCATCATAGTCACCAGTAGCATTAAGGGAGAAAGCATGAGCCTTGCTGTGTGGATACATTCCTCAGACCTGGATGCACCGTAGGAGATCATTTTGCTGAAGTTCTTAACTATATTTTCTAAGGGATATCTGTGTGGTACCTCAGATCACATAGATACTGAGGTGAGAGGTGACTGCACAGGAAAGTGAATTCACATCAAGCTCCAGTGTTTGGATGTGAGATCTTGGGTTTGCTTTTTGTAGATGTAGACAACAGCCCAGACACTCAGCTTTACCAACCTCCAGCTATAAACCAGTATGTGTCACGTTGCCTAAAAAACAAGGCTGATCAAACTCCAGGATATTAATAAGCAGAGATTTTCCCCCCTTGCTACCTGTAGAGAATATTTAAGTTATTTTGCAAACTTTTCTTCATCTTCAAAAAGTCCAGAGAAATACCATCTTAAACAAAAACAGCTTTTCATATAACAGTGAGTTTCTTGAGCTGTCTAGAAAAAAAAATCAAAGTATCAAAAGTGTCTGAAGGAAAGATGACAAGTCAGAGCCAGCAACACTAGCATTTTAAGTGAGAACATGAATTCGTCCAACATGTGGGGATAGTCAAAGAAAAGAGAAGCTGAGGACTGTACTCAAGGCAGACAAGGGCATTGCTGGAAAGTGAGATGGACAAAGAATCTAGCAGAATTCAACTCACAGGCTGCCTCAGCTGAAGCTGCCTTTTTCTTAGATGCTTGTTGTTACGACTTTAAAACTTTTTTTTTCCCAGCCTCCTGCCTATTTTCCTGATGCAGATTTAAAGAAATAGGAGGCAGGTGCATTGTGAGATGAAGGATGGAAAAAAGTGAAAAAAGAAGAAGCCCTTATCATTCTCTCATCTCTTTCCCAAGTCTAGGAAACAGACCGAGAAACAGCTGCTCTTTAGCCATCCAGAGAGAAAGCACCTGGTGCAGCCTGTGCTGTGCCTGACTCCTCCCAGGAAGAAGTGTCCCATTGTCCCATTTCACAGGACCGCTGTGGTGGGCAAGTCCCTTCTCATGCTCTGTGGCAGGAAGGGTATGGGGGAAGGCTGGCAAGGGTGCCAGGGAGCAGCACGCCAAGAGCAGGGAAAAGGAAGCAGGAAAACTACCAAGACAGACAGGGTGGAGGAGGCTGGATGAGAATTCAAACAGTCACAGCCAAAACGAAAAGCTGAAGCAGAACACTATATTTAACAGTACTGCTCAATTGAATGTTTCTGGAAAACTTAAGTTTTGAGGGATCATAGAGTTAGGGAGTAACTTCAACTTTAGTGCTTCTTCCCTGCTCTGTTGACAACCTTCGCTGCTCACATCACATTTGAATGGAGGTGGCAACTTCCCCCAGATTGCATCTTTGCACCTGGCATTTCCTTGAGCACTTGTACATACCTAATAAGGCTTTTCAAATATTATGTTTTGCCTAATTTAACACAATTGTCCTGATATAAGTGCATATTATGGAACACATTTTAAAAACTAAGATAAATTTGGCTTCAATGAGAGCTGGGGAGTGCTAAGCAATCTAAGCTCACTTTAAGACACTGCCTACAGAACCAAGTAGGATGGGGAAAGGTCTTGCAGAAAAGTTAGCAAAGGGTAGTTATGTGGAATTCCATTACTTTTGCTCATACTTTTCTGATTTGTGATCCTTTTCAACAATTGTAAAATAGGATAAGTAATTAATATTGCAACATAGACTGTTACACCACGAATACATTCTGGTGGAGTTGCATGTAACTTTAGCCAACTATTCCATGCTGCCAGCTTCATTTAATTCTAGAGAATATCCTTAGACTTGGTAGCAGAACACTGATCAAACCCTATTCGGTACCAATATACTGTTTGTCCTGGTGGAATTTATATTGTTGAATATGTATCTGCTGGGTCAAATTAGATCACATTTCAGACAATAGTAAAAATTTCTGAAAGTCACACAAGATTACATCAGAAGCCATCAAAATAAAGCAGCTTGATAGCAAATACAGCAGTTTCAACAAGGGTTCAATATTTAATACTGTATTCAATTCTGTGTTTTGAGAGGCTAGCCAGGACGAAGCTTGAAGAATTGAAATAATTTATTTTGTAGGTCTTTATTCAATCCACACTGTAAAAAACGCTGTCCATAATGGGCTTAAAACCACGACATAGATGAATTGCTTCATTGTGTTTCCACACAAGAAATGAATTGGATATTGTTTAATTAGGGAGAGATATTTTAAGACGCTGTGAGATTGACTGGAATATTTCTGAGACCTTTCTAGTTTGCTGTTGGAGCTGAAACCCAACAGTGCACGTAACAAAGCCAGAACTTGTTTCTTCCCCAGGAATTTACCATTATGGAAATTGCTGTGTGTTATAGAGCAACATCTTCTCCTGTTCTGGATCTTGTCTCACCTTATTCTACTTGCTTTAGTGGAGCTAACCCAGCTACATTGGCTCAGAGCACAGCCTTATTCATCTCAGGCAACAAAGCGGTGCATTCAGAGCACAGACCAGCTCCGTGGCAGATGAGTAACCAGCAGTTTCTGAGATATGGCAGAGCTGTAATTAACGATTGTCTTCAAGACTTAATTATGTTTAATGCTCTCCTGTGACAGAGTGAGGTGGTGAAAAAGACTCTCATGCTTGTTTGTCAACAGAAATACCAGAGCTGATAACAGTAGGCTCTAATAAATTCCATCTTGACAGCTGGTCATATTCTGAAGTTCATCTCCCCCTGTCCCTGCCTGAGGGACAAGCTAAGGATTGTGAACACCCGCTCTTAATTACTGGACAAGGAAGTTGCCATGACACAGTTGCTTCTCCCATTATGTCAGTTTTTACCAATGTTTTCAGAATACCAGGGTCTGCTTTCTCTCACAATAACAAAGGCATAGACCCTTTCTAGACCCTGCAGTAGCCACAGCCCTACTGCTGAGCTGCACTAGGCAATACTGGCACAGCACATATTTTGGGGTGTAAGCACAAGAGAGAGAGGATGAGCACACAGTTCAAATCATGCTGCTTGGTTTCCATGCTGAAACAGAAGGAAATATGTCCAGGATGAATATTCAGCTGTCACTTAACAGAATGCCAGACCCCCTCTGTTCTTTAAACAGCAAAACAAACCAAAGCCTTCCACTCAATATTGGAAAATACAGAAGTTTTATATTGTAAAGCTGGGTAAGACTCCTTTATTTGCAAAGTACACTGGGTAGTCAAGAACAAAGCTGTTCTGAAATACCACAGGAAACAAGAGTTTAGCCATGCCTTGTGTCCACTATATGAATGAACCATGGGGAGAGGAAGCTGGGCACAGATCTGTGTATAAAAACCACTCAGACCCACCCAGCACAGTTGTAGTGATATCCTAAAGACTATTGGAGTGCCAAAAAATAACTGCTGTAGAAACAGCAGGAGCACGTTCTTCAAGTAAGTGTTTCAACTGTGAAAGAGCACGCAGTTTTGAAGGGAAAAGGCATTTACTTAAAGGAAAGATGCAGTTACTTGATGGTTTGTGAGCTGGATACAAACATGGGCAAAACCTAACTTTTCCCCTCCAAACAGTACCCTCAGCTCTCATCTCAACCCCTTGTTGAACTGTTGACTGTTCCCAGAGTTGAAGGGGTTGCAGTGTTTTACCAACTGATCCCCTTACCTTGTTTCTCCCCAACATGGGGAAGAGAGCTTCCTTTGACTCTCGTGCTAGGATAAAAGGAAGGAGAACACTGGAGATCTATCACAAACAACTCAGTTGAGCTCAGCTCAGCCTAATGTGGAGCACAGCCAAAAAGTCTGTCTAGGGAGAAAGCTCAGACCAGCACATCCCTAATAGTCCTCTTAGTGGATGTGTCTGCAGATTCCTCCCCTTGTTTCCACACTGCAACTGGAATTGTACAACCATAAGAGACACTGTTGGAAGCTGCTGGTGTCGATGGAAACGTGAAACACTGCTCTGACCAGAGTGCAGCCCTCCTGAAGGAGGCAACAGCTTCCAGCCACTGGTTTTGGCAAACTGATCTTGGTGCATATGGTAACAATGAATCACCACACTCTTCCCTCTAATGGGAACATACTGAGAAATCTCAGAAAAATTACACAAAGCTTTGACAGTTACAGCCAGGGCTACAAAACAACCTCTCAGTAGACACTGTTGCCTGTTTTACAGGTCTCTGGCACAGCACGGGACCTGATGAGCTCCTGTTCTCTTGCAGGTAGGGCTCAGTCTGCTTGTGGGCAGCACCTCTTCCTGATTCTCCTCTCTTCCCCACGGGTACAGGCTTCAACCCAGAGCAGGCACTGGATCAGAGAAGCCCATTAGCTCTTCCAGGTTGCAATGGTGAGGCCGCAGGCCGTGCTCTGCACGTGAGGAGGTGCACAGAGGAGAGCTGCGCTCTCATGCCTTTGTCAGGAGATTCTCTGTCCCACTACCCACATAAAGCACCTGATGGGAATCTCAAGAGAAGATTCCCTATAGAGTGATAGGAACACCCACAAGTGTGTGATTTCCTAAGAGTTACCACCACTGGACAGAGGAGGGTACCCAAATTACCCACTGGAGAAGACTGGAGCCCCTGAAATGCAAGCCCACAGAAAGATACTCAAGCTGGAGATGACCAGCACTTCTCACAAGAGAAGTCAGAAATCACAGACTTCCAGAGGCTGCAGACTGTGTGCTCTACATGCAGAGGGAGGAAGAGAGAAATGCAGTACCAATAATTTTTCTACTGTCTTTTTTTTAGAGGTATCTGCAGAGGCGCTAGGAAAACTGCTTTTCCCATTCCAGTTAAATAAGACCAGCATTTTCTTCCAGTAATTTCTAGCAGGATGCACATTTGGTTTCCTGTAAACTATAAATTCACAGAGACAAGCCCCACAAACCAGCACGAGTAGGAATCATCTCAAGATTTATGTGTGTATGACATTTTCAAAAAATTCCCGCAAATCATTTATACAGCAGGACATGGACATGTTGGCGGTGAGCAAGTAATCAGGAAACCACATTTCACTTCCCTGGGTTAGCATTTGAGGTGGGGCCTAAAACACAGTTAGGTGGAAAAAATGGAACTTATACATCTTGTGAATATAGTAGAGCTCTGCATATAGGACTAGACAGCAGAATTGTGGAGGAAACAAGCCTTGTATTTGTTGGGGATGTGAGGATGGCTGCCAGCATTTTCTGAGATTTCTCTCTAAGTCTGTATCTATTTTGATTATGAACTGTGCCACTGATGAAGGAGCATGTTGAAGCTACAGCATATCCTCACTGATCTGTTGCTGATGTTTCTGACCTGCGTTCCTGGATCCCCTTACTCATGGATCCAGAAAGATTCTCCAGTTATTCCTCATTCCTCTCTCATAATAACTTGTTACACATCCTTTACAGCATGTAAAAAAAGAGCAGCTGCTGCTGGAAGTAACAAATAGACAGCTACTTAAGGATGCTCAAGTACCACCATGAGGACTGAGATTTGAAGGGAATCCCCGCAACACTGTTGCTTACGTTTCACAAGAGCAAGCGCAGCTCGTGGCTGTTCATCTGAATACCAGATGAACATCTGAATCTGAATTTACTTGATTGTAAATTCATGATTCTTGTCATTTCAGGAAATTTTCATCACCTACTCAAAAGCTGCAAAACTTTAAATGCATTTTTAGTGGTCATGGAGAGAATTAAGCATAATTTTATGACAAGAGTAACTAAAAGCTTGTTATCAACCCAGTTTAACTATTAGTGGAAGGGAACAGGGGAACATGAAAACAGCCAGCAGCCCAGAGTCAGTTCTGCTGAGAAAGGAGGAGGAAATATTACTCCTTTTGCCTGAGTAGACCAGATTTGAAAAGCAACCTGAGTAAAGCAAATCTCCAACCACAGTGGAAAAACGTATAATTGAAAAGCCAGAAATTAGCTCTGAGTGCAAAGGCTGGTTGTGTTTTCTGTACCTATGGTTGCAAATTCACCTTTTTAAACTCAAGAGGCTTTGTACCCACTTCACAACAGCCCAAGCAGGGGTGTCAAGCTGGCCACAGTGACCATGATTTAAACATGATTTGAAAAAACCCAAAAATCAACTTGTCCAAGCACTGGGGCTGCCTGATCTCTCTCAAGCTAGGATGAATAATACAGATATGTTTAAATTTGAAATACTCTTCGTGTGAGCTTTATCTTCCAGCAGCAGATTCCTATCCTCTTTGCCCAGATGAGACAAGATATTCCTGAATATTTTATAACTAAAAATCTTTTTCTCTTCGCCCTCCTATGTAGATTCTCACACCCTGCAGCCCAGCGTGACAAGTTCTTCTCTTTGAAATATGAAGCCACTTTCAGTGGGTCTTGTCAATCCTTTACACCTATTTTAATTGAATATTTCAAAGTGGATTGAGATCAGAGCACTCTGCCTGGGTGGGCACTCGCTGGTGATGTCAGGCTCTCCCTCCTCACCTCCAGCTGAAGCGATCAGAGATCTCGCCTGTTTGTGCTGAGGGTGTGATGGATGTCACAGCCTAATGGGTGAAAAGTGGCAATGAGGGAGCTTGAAAAAGAGCAGACAAAGCACGCTAAAGTTCGAAGCTGTTTGTTTTAAAGAATGGGTTTGAACTTCAGCTCACACAAAAATGAGTCTCACAGTTCTGGAGTTCCATGACATATTTGTTCCTGAGCTGGGCCAGGAAACACAAAATCAGTCTCGTTTTAATAGCAAATCTCACTATTTTTTTTCCTCCACATCTCCAAGTTTGGATCCTGGATTGTATAGGTAGGTGTATGACCCAGTTCTTCTCTAGATGCAGTACAGTAGCCCTCATTGTAGTAGCTCCATCCAATTTAAGTCCTTTCCAAAGAAAATCAGTGGAAAACACTAGAGACTTGGTGTTATTCATATGACCAATACATAAGCTTCCATTCTGGTACAACATTTAAATCTTTTAAAATAAAACCTGAACAATGACTAAATGACTATTATATTTCTCAAGCAGGTTGTAAAAGTTCTGGATAAATTAGAAGGCAGCATAAAATGGAATCCCCTATACTTCAGTTACATTTCTTTGCTTATATGAAAAACATCTTTTTTAGAAGGAAGGACTGCGGAGGGAATGGCCACCTGAACCCAAAAACACTTGCCAGGGCATTGGTGAATATTGGTGACCATAGTTCCATTAGCATGAGGCCACAGACAGAGAACTAAGAGACTATGACAAAAAGTCCTGAAACTGAGTACAAGCAAAAGGAAGAAAAGAGGACAGTATTTTCTTGAAAGCAAGACAGTCAATGAAATAATGGTAAAACATTTTGATGTAAGAATTATTCTTTGTTGTTGTTTTTTTTTGGGTTTCTCTAGTGTGTTCTCTTTCTTTAAATCATTGGTTTGTTTTAGCTGGCAATGATACTGTGAAATTAATTATTTCTCTGTGTTGTCTTAGGCAGAATTCCCTGCAATTCCTTGATAAACTCCTATCTCATGCTCATGTCTTCATCAATTTAGAGTCTTTACTTCCCATTAGAATTAGTTGTTTATGGTTGACAAATATTATCTGTATTTTCCTTGCAAAAATGATCATGGGGATAAAACTTCCATTTTTATATTCACAAATAAAGCTCAACAATTATATGGCTTTTGGCATAAACAGGAACATAACAAGATTTCTTTTCAAATATTTTTCCTCCCCTAAATTCTCTATTGTGGTATTTTGGATCCAATGCCTGAACATTCAGCATAATTAATTAAGCTTTTTATTCTCAAGAGTATTTTAGTGTGACTTGCCAAAAAATGTCCGGAAAATAGCTATGCATTTAATAATATGTGCATTGGTTACTGTTCCAGCACTCTGTATGAGTGGATAACCACAATAAGCATAAAACATTAGTTATGACTGGGAATCATGTCCCTGTTATGTAAACATGGCTTAAAAAGCAAGTAATGAATTCCTGGCTTTTGTATTATCCCAAATGATAAATAACATATCAGAGTGAGAACCCAGCTACAGGTGAAATGGGTAAATTTGCCCAGGTTTTGAAGGGCAGTGCTAGCCATTTTGGTCATCAAAAGGTTAGGGCAATGGGTGGAAAAGCAAAGAGTAAACACGTAGTGGGGCTGACTGAGGTAGTCTGAGCACTGAAAGAACGGGCTACGAAGACCAGAAATACACTCCAGATGATGTTCTGTGCTTAAGCTGCCTCTCACAGGTCTCTACTGTTCACAATAATCTGGGTACAACCTCTGTCTCAAAGTCTTACATTCATTTTTGTATACGCTTTCTTTTTATATGTTTATTTTATTGTCAGAGTAACTTGAAAGTAGGCTAACAGAATAGGCCTCAAACCCAAAGAAAAAAAGCTAGGTGACTTCACACTATGGTCACTAAACCATTTTTTTGGTCTCCAGGTTATCTAGGTTAGAGCTTACTCAAGAATCTCAGTGCTACAGTGTGCTCTGCAACTGAAAAAGCCTTTACTCATCATCACTATGAGCTGAGTCTGCCTCCAAAAGGCTGTTTGCATAAGACCTGTTGTGTTGTAGCCTTACTACTACTATATTGTCAGTAGCAATGAAAAAATAAATCTAGTCATTCTACTTACAGAAGTTTTCAATCAGTGAAGACATTTGGGATACTGGTTTCCCAGCCCTTGAGCCCATTTAGGGTTTTATTTCCTTGGCCCCAGAAGAGAAGAAATTGGTGCTAATGCAGTACAATAGCATTGTCTGAAGTTTCTTTCAAAGGAAAACCGAGGTGCATGCAGCTCTGACCACAACTCTTCTCTCTGTTACTTATAAGGCACAATAAACTAATAATTAAAAATTTGAAGCCCTTCAAGTACCATATGTTTTTTCAACCACCTTCACTCTACATAATTCTTGAACCCATGTGTAGGAAAGCAGCACAATGAAGGCTGACATATGTTTCTGCACTAGTAAAGGAGGGATCATATTTAGTTTTGAGGCAAGCATATGTGGCCCTTATAGACTGCAGCCTGACACTGATAATTGTTTTGCCCCCTGTGTTTGGAGCTGTTGGGATAGACTCTACTAGTAAAAGATACCCTATAAAATATGGGCCTGACCCAGTGCTTACTGAAGTTAATTGGATTTTTTCTATGACACTAGCAGAGATGATTTTAAGCCCCTAGAGCAGAAGTTGGCTCGCAATTGTCCATTTTCTCTTGTTATTCACAGAAAAGAAACTCTACTTTGCCCTTTCAAAGACGATAGCTAAGTTTTAAATTCATGCTTTTAATTTGCTTACAGAGAATGAATTTCTTTCAAATAAAATAGGTTTAGGGTTTTTTGTTTGCTTGTTTTTTTTTTTTTTTTTTTTTTTTTTGTTTTTTTTTTTTTAGCAGAGTTCTGGCACTTGTTTTCAGGGTCAACTTCTAATAACAACCCTTACAAAAAAACCCACAGTTGTGACATTCATTCTTTGGTGCAGCAAACAATTGGACTGTAATGATGATGAAGATAATTGCATTTATTTTTGCTTCTGGACAAATGTCATCCATTCTCCATCCAGTCCCACTGTGCAAAGGCCTGAGCCATGGCCTCCATTAGGATCAGCCAACACAGTTCTGCCTGGCCCAAATTTACAAGCACCTGCTGAAACATGACAATCAATTTTTTTTTCTATGCTTTTCTCACTGCTGAAATCTCCTGTAAGAAACATTAATTTCTTTTAAAATATTTCAGCTAAAGATAAGCCAAAATTATGGGTGCTAATGATGCACTTAAGACCTTCCCACTGAAGGGAATTACCTTGTGTCTGTGACAGAGGTTCTTCACCTACTCAATGGAGAATGGCCTTCAAAAAGTAAACATACCTGTTTGCCAGTACTCTCCCCTCCTCCAGATGCCCTATTTAAGGGAGCATCCCATGAAATTCTTGTCCCTGAAGTCAGATTTTTTCATTTTATTTTTAACTGTTGTTTATAAGAGGTTCTTTCTTAAACAAGGACTTTTCGGAGTCCTTAAATAAGGACTTTTGGATTTTGCAATTCAGCAGCACACACGAACGGCCCTTTGCAATGCTCTTTCAGAAAGCTTTGTTCTTCTATCTATAACTAACCCTATATGGGAAGTTATGTCTAGATTTGTGAATGACTTGTGGCCCAAACACTAACCAATAGTGATGCATTGTCTATTTCTGACAAACTTGAAGCAAAACAGGACCTTTGGATTATTAAGGAACTGATTAGGCAACCCAGAGGCTCAGGTGCTGATTTAAGCCCAAAACATTTATGATCAATGTCCATCACATCACTCCACTCCTCCAGGTCCCTCAAGAAATATTTGCCATCCATATCATGAGTTGTGTGGGGCAGCAGTTGTCTCCTGTGTAAATTTATGGTAGAAAAATGGGATCCCCAGAACTGGCTGGGGATTCTTGTGTGCCAAGATCTTATATGCAAGTGTCCTGCTACAGAAATTCAGTGAGCTATACATTTCCAACACAAATTTCCATTGAATTTCATTTTAACTAATGAAGTAGGTTAGAATTGTTACTTAGGACTGTGCCAGATGACCTATCAGTAAGTAATTTATCTCAGAAGACAAAGGGAAGTATTTAACAGCGAGAGAATGAGTTTTTAAAATACATTTTAAACTTGCAAACTGTAGATAGCCACTCTCTGACATCTATTACAAAATTCTTCTGGAAATTTTAAATCATGTTAATACTAAAAGAAGAAAGAAAGGGAAGAAAAAACAATGTTTCTGGAAAAGTGATGTATATACATATTATATATGGATTGCAGCAGTCATGTATAGGTTTCAAAGATGATTTACAGTCATGGGAGAAATGCTAACAATAAATGTACATTCAGAAATGGGCATTTTAGAATACCCCTTGTTATCTCACTCCTTCCCTTGCCCTCACAATACCTCACCTGTGGGCACTTCAGTAACATTAACAGAAAATTTCGTAAGATTTGCTCCCATCTTTTTAAACAGGCTTGGATTCTTACACCCTTTTTTTTTAAATGCAACTGAATGGTCCAACCACCACTTTCTACGTACCTTCTCCATTGTTTGCCAGAAAAATTATCTGGACAAAATGCAATGCAAATATTCGCTGAATGTATTTTGCCAGAAGCTCTGAAAATGGCAGCGCTTTGGGTTGCACACAATTTCTATTATTAAATAATAGCTTTTTTTTAAAAAAAAAATATGGAAGGCCATCTGCATCTAGGGTCTAAAGAGGCTGGTTTAGCTTCTTCTGGAATATATTTCCCTGACATCACTAAACTGAGGCCACACTGCATGCTGGGGATGGAAATTAGAGGAAGGATGAAAGTAGGAAGGATAAAGGGAAGTGAGGGTGAGAAAGGAGGGACTCAGAGATCTTAAGAATGGGATAGATTTCTTCCAATTAATTCTGAATTTGTAAAAAAACTAAAATATTTGAGTATCTGCTTTGATTATAGTCAGTCTATTTTGAATAGGTGGTTGCACATATATTAAAAAAACCCAAAGGATTAGCGGCTGTCTTGGAGGTCTATTACTTGAAATTAATATTTGAATATTTTTAAAAACTGTTTTGCAGATATCAATCCAGCAGAGTCATTCTTTATAGCAGTTCCTATTCTCTGTATGTTTACTTAAGAAAATGGAAATTATTCTCCTCCCTACCTAATTCTTTCGTTAACAGACTTTAACAGTTTTTGTTGGAGACATAGTTCATCACTGTACCAAAGATGGTAGCATCCAGCAATTTATCTGTCAACCTGTTCTCGATACACAAGCAATTTTTCATAAGAGAGGAACTTACTGGAGTAGTGGTCTATTGTTATGGCATATGGACCTATTAGTGTAGTAAATTTATCATTACACATGACATAAAAGATGCATTATCATCCATTAAGTTCAGGTAGAAGCAAACCATTGGATGCCTACCACTGGATCTCTCCCACATCACAATATCCTTTCCAGTAATGCCTGTGCAGTCTTTGAAGAGAGTTTCCCTTTTAATGATACCCTACAATTAAACATGCATGGCTTTAAAACATAAGCCAACTAAGATATTAAAATCAACATTTACTACTATATAATGAAGTCCACCCAGTTAGAAGTCCATAAATTATTACTTGTTTCACATGGACAGGAATGCTGCTTTTGTATTTATCTGCCACCACCCCCTGCACCACCAAAAATAAATAAATAAATAAAAAAAGCAAGCTCTTTCATTATCTTTTTTTCCCTTTGTGTTTTAATGCAGCAATACCAGGCAGGGATGGGAAGTCTACACAGTCTCATGATTCTAAAGTAGAGGAACACGACCCCCAGGCAAAAAGCCACCATGTCCCAGATGTACAAAGTTAATCTCCAAAGGCTTTTCTCATAATCTCAAAACCCCTCTATTTTCAGTAAAATTATCTAAATAGCAAAATTACTTTCTACTGTCACATACTATGTTGCTGCCCTGAGAGAAGCATGATTTGATCTAAATTTACACCTGTAGCTGACTAGTTACACAAAGATAATTTGTCTATTGAGTTTTGCCTATTTTCATTCTAATAATGCTCTTTTGGTAAATCTAGATTTTTTTTTTCCCCATTCCGTCTCCAAGAAGTAAAGCCAGAATTGGAAAGGTCATTCTGCCGTCTCCTGCCTCTTCTCCTCCACAGTGAGAAATGTTCCAAGATAAGCACACCCCTCTACCCATCATACTCAGCTTTAATTCACCCACTGAAGTCTGTTGGGGTTTCACACTGAAACTTCAAGAGCAGGAAGCACATAGAAGTGAAGAACATTTTCATTTAAAGACTGACAAAATCTACCACAAGTTCTCAAGGCTGATCTGTAAAGATTAACAGCTTTCTTCAAGTAGTTTGTATTGTTTGGCCACTTTACAAATTTTGCTGCTACTTTAAAAAGAAAAAAAAAACACAAACAAAACTAAAACAGACAAGGGGAAAAAAAGAAGGAGCGGGTAGAGGAGGACTAATCTTACAGCACCAAACCTTGACTTTGAAGTAAGTAGGACTCAAAAATCTAGCTGCCAGAGACAAAAGCCTCATGTGTCACACACGCTGCTTTCCAAGTAAGCTCACTAAATATTTTGTCACCAGAAACTCATCAACTGAGAGCATTCAG
The DNA here is from genome assembly GCF_001604755.1 of Lepidothrix coronata. Lineage (NCBI taxonomy): Eukaryota > Metazoa > Chordata > Aves > Passeriformes > Pipridae > Lepidothrix > Lepidothrix coronata. Next base: position 2,191,988 of record NW_016690329.1, read on the forward strand.
TGTCCTGTTGGAGAGAGTCTTCTATCCTATTGCTGCTGAGTGGAGATGAAATTGAGGACACCAAGAATAAACACCCAAATCTTACCGTACTTGATGAGACTTCTGCATGCCTCTTTGCCTCTCATGAAAAACAAGAATAAACATGTATATTCCACACTGATAATGATGGCAAAGTCCCAGGAAGTAGCACACAGAACAGGGGGCAGGCAGTTTTCTTTAACTAGTTGTGACACTCAAAGGCAAAAATTACATCTAGATACGGTGCTTCAGTGCTGACTACTGGAGAGAGACTTTTACTTAGTGAGGTAAGAAAGCAAGGAGGCAGAAGGTAACCAACACTAATTAAAAAGTTCACATTGAGAAAAGATGATGCTTGGTGGAATTTGCCATTTGAACAATCATTGAAAAATTTCCAACAATATTAATGATTAAGAATCCCTTGACAATCCCTTGATCAGTGCAGAGGAGATGCACAGATCACATGCACAAAGTGTGGACCTACATTAGACACCTGCAGTGCTGGTGCTTAAGACATTACAATGGTTGGGGTTTTTTTTAGCAGTGATATAGTCTCTGCTAGCTTGAACAGAGCATACACAGAGGGGTGCCATGAAGGAGCCTGGAGCTGCCCTGGGCGTATTCAGAATTGGTAAAAGAGGTCCCACGGAGTGATCACTTAGCGGAAAAACACATAACAGCCCTCTCACAGTGTTTGCACTGTTGGCAACCATTACAAACCAATTATTTCCTTTGGTCTGTTAAAAGGGATAGGAAGATAGGTTTCCTAAGGACTTCCATCACCCCAGAACAGCACTGCATCATTGCTTCAAAGGGAACTGCTCGGGAACACGAAGCAGCGCTGTCTGACTTATCCTCCCACCGCTGATCCAGCCCACAAGCAATGGCTAGGGGAATGAAAAGTGCTCCCCAGGTGCTTTCTGTTATAAACTGGTGAAGGGAGGAGAAAATTCTCTGAAATCTGAAAGACCTCAATTCAAATGTGCTTGCAGAAGCATCTTTTTATCTATCAAATGCTTTTGGACTCCAATTAAACACAGTAGAGAAAGGGATGAAGTGGCCCCGAATAACCTTTGCATAAGATAATGCTTGTACGCCAAGAGTGCAGAAAGCCATATAAGTCACTTAAACCTATATTTTTTTGTCCATTTGCGGTAACAGCTACCACTTCATGCTGTGTATCAATGGGCTGACTTGTCAGTGGATGAAGCCTGCTATTAGCCAATGAGTAACACCGCTTCAAACCCCTCAGACCTTAGGCAGGGATTAGTTTTCACTGGGAAATAAGGACATATTGGCAACATGTGCATTTTGAAACATTACTGGAACAGCTGGTACACTTCAAAAGCATAGGTTCTTTACATTTCGCCAGAGTAGCAGGCCCTGAAGTGAAATTTAGCATTAAGTGTAATTAGTTTCTTTTATGGAGTCTGTCTCAAACAGTATCTCTGCTGGGGAGGATCAAGTTTTAAGCCTGCTGTACTCAAGTTCACCTGAATAACAGACAGCATAAGTAGAAAGCATTTCAGAATAAGGAAAACTTGAGTACTAGGAACTTGAAATCTGGAAAAAATGGAATAAAATAATAATGTTAAAAAAAAGCAGAATATAATGCCTCATTGCACTAGTCAGAAGACTACATTTACTGACTTTAGGAATAATGTCTCAATGGCAGCTACACTTAGTTTTACCACCAGGGGGTTCAGAAGGAAATGCTCCTAAACTCAGACCCTTAGGGCAGTGTGCTGATACTGTTCTTTCTCAAAACAGTCCATCAAACACAGGTGTGCCCTCTAGCCTGCATTATCTACTGTTGTTCTGGCCTCTCAACTATTAATTTCCTTCATTTATGAAAGCAAATAACACACTCTGAAGATTTTGTTGACCTTCTGTGCTTGGCTGCTCCGTTCAAGATGGTTGGAAAGTCACTTCCTCTGCAGGATGGAAAAGGTGGACTCTCAGAGCCAGTATGGCTGCAAGGTCCTTCTGGGAGGCAGCACCGTGGGAGTGGAGAACCCCCTCTCCCACTACATGTCCCTCTGAGCTCTCCACACCAGGAAACACAGTCTAGCCCCAGGCATGTCTGTTCATACCTACAAGTCACAAAAGCAGCAGTAGCATCACAGGGAAGAAGGACTGTGACCCTTTCACCTAAAGAAAAGAAAAACCCTCCAAAACGTCTGAGTCCCTGGATGCCCATGCCATGCCTTTCCTCTATTGTCCTCTGCCCTTTGCTGAGAGGAATTTGCATTCATTGCCCACCTCGCTGTTATGGGATAACTTTCTTGGGCTGTTGCCCAAGTCACTTGAGCTCATGTCTTAACATCCTTCTCCCCAGCTTAATATATTTAAGTACTTAGAGGTATGATGAGAGACACTTGGACTTTCACCTCCACACCTTTAACTAAACTGGGCAACTCAACTAGGTAATTTGACAGAGTCTGGTCTAAATATTTGAAAACACATTTCAGTAAAAATACTCCTATTTGCCATCCTGTGTTTCATCTTTCAACTATGCGTTGAGAATAGTGTTGTCCTTCAACAACACAAATGAAGCATTTGGGTACAGCTACAGGAAGGTCAACCAGAAGGTTGTCAGGAATCCTGGCAGAGGACACAATACAGTGATCTTTTAGGCCAGAGGGCTGTGTACATTTTTATAATGACTGCATTTTACTTCTACTCCTGTGAAGTGTCTGAGATGGCAGCCCCTGGTAATTCTTACCAGACTGGGTCTCACTCAGGCATTTCCTTCTTAGATGGTGAAGAACTTTGGAGTGAAACTTTGCTTTAAGAAGCCAAACAAAACACCTGGAATTCACCATCATGTATTACTCCAAATAAGAAACCAACACAAGTGCTCTGCACCTCACACAGGATGTGGGGCAAAAGGATACAGCATTAAATATTGGTCAATGTTAAGAATTTATGACTGTGTGCATCACAGTCAGTTTCAGCAGGTGGTGTTTTTATTTGTTTGACCAAGAAGATCCAACTATTGTAACAAGGATTGACCCTGTCAGCAGTGCTCAAGGCAGTTAAACATCAGATGTTGTCCCTTGAAACAAATAGCTGGCCCTTTGCTTTTATGGATGGTAGATGCAGCTTGTTACCATAGCAATGTTGCATTTTTGTATTTCGAGGCTACAGTTGAAAGGGGCAAGTGACCTCTAAACTTTACCAGTGATGCTTTTGCAACAAAAGAGCAGGCAAAAATATTAGCTTTTTTGTTGAAACAACACTTGCAATTCTGGGGGAAAAATGCTTAGGGTATCTTGGGCATGGTTGCACTATGTCACCTAACTTTTACAACTATATACCTCGTCTTGGTCTTGGTTAGATAGAAATTTTAGTGCTGCTCACATGACCTGTCTTCATTATCCACAACGATAAGTGGACATGGGTGAGAAAATGAACATTTAAAATTTATTACTGTGAATTAATTAGCAGAAGTTTTTATATTTATTTAAATACTGATATTTAAAAGCTTCCCACTGGGAGAAAGCGAAACACTCCCTAAAGTGGGATTGCATTTTAAGATCTAAAAAGTACCAATTTGAGTGTGCACGCACACAAATATTGAACATGCACACAAGAAGTGCTCATCAGCTTTACAGTCATTTAAGCATCAGGTGAAGCACCTTTCTTTAGGAAGGCTCATTTGCCCAGTTACATGACAAGCCAAAATACAGTGAGGGAAGCATGGGCAAGCATGCTAAGGTAGAATCTTTCTAGTCAGGCAGTTGTCATAGGTCAGTGCAATAGATTTTACCAAAAGGATCCTCACCAACACACCACTTTCATTGTCTGCTGAACACAGTCAGAAGTCAGACAAAATAGAAAAGTCAACACCTAGGAACATTAACTCAAAGCTCATTGCTTGGCCAATATAGAGAAGTACTTTAACACTGTTTCATGAGCAACGAGTTTGAGACTGTTGTTCATGATGAGCAGGCTCAGTTTCCCAAAATGGGAAAGAACAGACTTTGATTGAGAGTTTTGTGAATCAGTATGCAAGCTGGACAACGGTCACTGATGGAAGGAATAGAGGTAGAGGAGAGAGAAGTAAGGATTACACAAGAAGTTCTTTCACTACTGTTTAAGAATGAGCTCATATCTGAAAGCCTTGGGTGTCTTTTAAAGCTTTCTTTTTTAAATAAGTATTTCAAATATTATTAATACTTCAGCCACTTTCATGGCTCTTATTACATTTCTAGATAGAATGACATCTTGTGGCATTGACTTCCACAGCTGATCACACATTTTATGAAAGAATCATTGCCATCCAACCCTCAGTTGCCACTTTCCAGTTTAACTGAATTTAACAAAGACTCCTGTGTTATCTCACTCTCTTAAGGAGTGGAGGGGGGGGGAATTCTCAGTCAACTTTTTTTTGGTTCCTCTCTGTACACTCAATCCAAAAGAAATAAAATCTTCCAGATACAAAATTTAATACTTTCACCCCCTCTTTTTAAAGAAAGCTGGTCCAAGGCAAACAGGACTGCTTGAAATGTTGCTCATGAAAATCTCTTGCATAGTGAATTATCCATCTGCAGGCTTGGAACAGGAACAATGCAGACCTCATATTTGGACTCATGTTAGCATTTAATGCTCTTTCCAACAAACCATTCATAAAACCCATGGCTACAGCTGATCCCCAGTTACTCTGTTTCTTTTAGTACATTTGTCTTGGAGAGTGTTCCACATCTTTACAAAGGGGTGTGCAAAAGCAGAATGTTTGACTTACAGCAGGCTGAGGCCTGATGCTCTTGTCTGCAGCTGTCAGCCAGCAACAGTCAAACAGTCAATTATACAATTGCTGACAGTGTGTTTGATGATTTTCCATTTCTCTTCATCTCCAAAATCTATCCTCAGAAAACAGACAGCTCTGAAGGTTCAGCATTCCCTCTCATTCCTTTGGAGGAAGTGGGAGCCATGCCACTGATTTCAGTGAGAACAGAGACAGATCCAAAGGCAGAGCTGGATGAGCCCAAACTCCCACATTTCTGTGGACTTTAATTTCTAGCTGTTCTCTCATCATTACTATCCCCCTTCTCCACCCCCACTCTCCATCATTATTCCTACTAGAGACATGGTAGCTGAGGTTTTGCCAAAAGGACCTAATAATAGCGGGGCTGGTTTCATTGTGGTTTTAAACAAGAGACTATTTTTTTTGGGGGGGAAAATGTCCAGCTAGTGGCTGTTTCTCTGAAGCTAATACTTCTCTAATATGCTTCTATTAAAAAAAAGGTTGGACAGGGAAAATTTATATTTGAACAGCATCAGGAAAGGACAACCCATGTCTGAACTCAGTTGCTAGATGCATCTCAGCATACTCATGACATGAGAAAATAACTCCAGGGTGCACAGGGCACCTAAAATAGTACTTGGCAAACGGTGGTCTGGCGACTCTGGGAAGATCATTTTAGTATAAAGTCACAATATGTTTCTGTGCCTACATTTGTTGAACTTATTTGTCTTAGGACTATCACCATCACATTTACTGAAGAAAACTTGAAGACCAAAAGTCCCACTTGATAATCCACGGCACTCATATGAGGGAGTAGCTGTACTGTCACTAAATGATATCTCCCCTTGCCTTCCCATTGCTTTCACTGCATTACATAACACCCTATTTAAGAACATCACACTGTGCACCAATTAAACTGAAGCAAAAGAAGATGGCATTGAAATCAAGTTGGCAGAAAATTTAATTTTTCAACTTTCCTTGGAGTCCAAAATAAATGAGTAGTATGATGGACATGGAAGGATAAAAGGGAGATGAGAAGAATGTATTGGTAGCATTCTTTGATCCACTTTTGAAAAGACAGCTTTGCCACATGTCTACTGTAGGGAGAGAGATAAAGGACATTCTCATAAATAAAGTGCTGGAGGCTATTCCATTGTCCTCCTACACAGTACACCTGCTTTTCATCACATATCCCATCACATAGTTCTCATTGCTTTGACTGCTTTGTATTTCCATATGTCTTCAGAATACTTTTCTACTACTTAAAAAACAAACAGCAGCCATAACAAAGCCATCAAGAGGTTTGCTATTTGCCATGCTGTATACCTAACATACACACAAAAAGGCTCAGACCCTTTCTCCTCCCTGTAAATCACAGCAGATTAGTTTAGTTTGCCTCTATATCTGCAAAAGAGCATTTCCAGGATGAAAATTCAGATGTCAGGGAGAATTCAGCACTGTATTAGAAAATGAGACATCTGTTATGGTAGGCTCTGGCAAGGAGTGATGTTCTCTAATTGAAGTGCCCAACCTCTAGTGGGTATCTACTCAATAAACCTCCTCATTGTTGGTGAAATTGTTACAGATGCTTCTGAGCTAGAGAAGCCAGCAACAAGCCTTGCTTCTCTGCACAGAAAAAAAATCTGGCCCTCATATGTATAAGTTCATAGGATGAGGACAATGAGACAGACAAGCAAAGACAACTGTATTTATTCAGGGAGAATGAATGAACCTCATTCCTCTCCTGAATACTGTTTTCCTTTCCAAGGTGTATGTTGGCTGAGTGGTTAGATCAGAAGTGTGCTGTAGCATCTGGGTTGCAGTTATGCACAGCTACTTGAGATTTGTAATTGTGTCAGTAATTTGTTTTCCATTATCAAGACCGCAGCACCTTTTGGTTACAAATCTAATCCTCAGCAATGGTACTCTTTAGTGTCTTGAAATCTAAAAGACACTTTTTCTTCTAAAACATCGGTCCACAACTTCCATGTTTACTATGTTAACAGTCAGAAAGTTTCATCTGATTCAGATAGCTGCATAACTAGTCTATTGTTGTCTTCAATGAAATACCTAAGCAAACTTGCATTTTTTTTTCTTTTCTATATTATGCTTTGTTGTTTCAAATTGTGTTATATGTCCTATTCTTTCTTTTACGGTAAATGCAGTGTCAAGACAAATAAAGTCTTATTTAAGAATGACCTGGAGTCATTAACTTTTCATGGAAAACTAAAATCGGAGAAATGTTGAACCTCTCATCCAGCAGCAAACACACACAAACTCCAGTACATCACAAGTGAAGCAAGCTGCATTGTACACAAAAGCAAAAAAAGGTAGGCAACATGGGAATGGCACAAAGAACTCGCTGTAGTAAGAGACAAAAACTACAAAACTGTTCTATGCACACAAAGATTTGCACTTTCACAATTCACAGGTGAAACAAAAAACATGTTGGGATGCACCAGTTCAGAGATCTGATTTGTGAGCGCCGGGGGCTAATTTTGAAAGTAAGGTTGCAGACTGAGGATAAGAAAAGCACTTGTTTTTTGGCAGAGATCACGTAGCCACTTCCAATGGAATAGAATAAATGTTATCTGACATCAATAACTTAGTTCTGATCAAAACTCACCTGTGGAAGGAGGCAACAGCAGTGGAACAAGTTATTCTCCATATGCACTTTAAAAAGGGAGATGAACAAAAAGGGGAAAGTCATTTTACATACAAATTCAGTTTTACCACTCTACTTAAAAAGACCAGCAGCAGAATTGGATCATACTTTGTCATCACTGACACTTCAAATATCCCTTTCTTTCTTTGTAATCTTTCCCAATCGTGTTTGCCTCACACAGGCAGACAAGAAGGGGAACTTGCTACAGCATTCTGAGTACTTAAAGACCTGCTTCCCTTACAACTGAAGAACTGCTTTTTGAGTACAAGCTGAGATACAGATCTCAGATTAGAGAACCTATTTGTTACTCTGATATAGAACTTCTTTCTCGGTAGTTTCATGCTCCTAATATCACCTTCTGTTCAGTTTAATGATCTTTTTATTCGCTCAGTTATTTTGCTTTACTACTTAATTTGCACTTAATCACATTATTTTATGATTAGCAATATTACTACTATAAGAATGCTTTGAGTTTCTATGGCTCTGTTAACTCTAGAATGTTTTCAAAAAAACCCCATGAACACTGTGTGACCCAGTTTTTGCTGATGAAGCTATTAAACCACAAAATGGTAGAAAATAAAAGAAAAAGAAGAAAATTTGAGTTTCTTGGTATGAGCAGTGCAAATACTACAGGACTATTCCTACTTCAGTTACATTGTCTTGTCCTGCAGCAAGCATCAATGAATGCATTTAAGGGTAAGAGGTTTTGGCTTGCAATAGAAGAAAAAAAAGCTCAGAAATACCTTTAACTGAAGTTGTTTCACATGGAACTTCACTAGCAGTTCACACTATTTTTTTAGACGTTAGATTTTAATAGCCAGATATGTCCTTCTGATTCAACTTAAGGGAAGATAACACGAGGTGACAGTAATGCTTCCAACATACTGCCTGCACAAAAGACCCTGTTAAGCAATTGCCCATCACTCAGGAAGCTGTGACAAGGTGAGTGCCTCTCCACAACCTTAAACAGCACCGAGTTTTAAGTCTGAAATTCCCTCTATTTTGCAAAATCTTTTTACAACCCATGTCAGAGGTTTAAATTCAGGAAGAAAGAGAAGCAGCACATTAATTCATGTTATCAAGTACTTTAAAACAGTGTATTTTAGAGCATGAACAAGGACACTGAACCGAGGGGGCACAAAGAACTTTACTATTTCCAAACAAATTAGGCCTTAACTTTGTCATCTTTAAGTTCTTCGAACATCACCTTTTGAATTACAGTCAATATGACACCACACTGGACATGCAGACTCTCAAAGCTGTCACATCCCATGATTTTCAGCCAGTAGTAGGCAGTGTAAGTTACTGATGCCTTCACAAATACAAAGAGCAAACTTCAGAATTCAGACCAACTATTTCTTGGCCTTTAGAAATTTTTCATTTAAGGATAGGCTTGGTCTTCTGCTTATTTTGCAGTTAGTATCTTGGTTTTGTCTGGCTACCATTGGGAAACAAGACAAAACTTTTTAACTTTGTGATATCCACAAAAGGCTGTAACTTGAGACATGAGACTACCTACTTCTGCCTCTATTCATCTTCAACAAAAATAAGCCCTCAAGGAACACACAGATTGCTCCCATACAACCTAGGCTTACAGGTTCTCCATCTCTTTGTGCTTTCTTTCTATTGCAAACTAAACTCATCACAGCAAGTCTCCTTGCATGTTGGTCCCCACTCCACAGCTATGATTGTTAGTGTTTGACTGGTTGCTGTGCCTGGAAAGTAGGGTTGTCCTACTAGTTTCCCATTTTCAAGGCTTCCCAAGTTATCTACTAGACCTTTACTGGATTTGATTTCTAAGAAAACTGGGTTTTTAGCTAACATCCTATAAACATATTAATACTTTTGTAGTGCTCCAATTTACCACCCTTAAATAACTTAATATAAATGTATAGCAAGGTACATAGTAATTAACATATAGCCATGCATGGGGAGAGGAGTATAAATAGATGGTTAAATACAGAGGTGTATTTGGAGATGAGAACTGTAGAATCTAGACAACATGAATATAAAATGTAAGCACAGGGATAATAGAAAAAAATACCAAGACCTACAGAGACATCTTTGTAAATGTCAAAGCAGAATTTGACCTTTTGGTATCTATCATACATTCACCTATCTTTGTTTGGGTCTGGTATCTCCAATGTCATTTTGCATTGTCTTGCAAATCCTGTAGTGTCTGATCAGAAACGCTGTACAGGGAGGATCCAAGAAATAAGACAGACAACTTCAGCAGCTATAGGGGCAAAAGTATCTTCTTGAAGTGTCAGAATCTAAAGTCCTTCTGCATCCAAAATTTTGTGTGAGCATTAGCCACAACTGCATTTCATGCTTGTGAACATGGGGCTCCACATTCTTTGGATTCTGGTGGAAGGAAATACACTTACTCAACCATGGCACCTGTAAACTTTCATTTTCTTAATCTGATTTCCTTGCCTGAACTGACATTTTTCGGGCAAAAATAGGCTGCTATAAGTCACTCACAAAAATGCCCCCTCTCCTCCCTTTTTTAAATGTAATTTTGTTGAAGTAGCAGTACACTGATAGTGATCCTGGGGCAAACTTGGGCACTGAATTCTTCCACTGGCCTCTATTCTCTGCCACCTACTAAAACCACAACCTACAGAAACCAGTGAGGGTGCAGTATGAAAAGCGATGCCTGCTTAGCCTTGCAGCTTGGTCTTGGCTTGGAATGGGTTTGGGAAGGAGATTAAAGGCAGAGAGAAGTTATTCTATTAACAAAAATGGGACCCAGATGACCTGGATGTGACCTAATGTTCTTCTGACAGTATTGAAACACTGGTGTCACCAAAACCCAGCCAGGTTTTGCAGGATACTCTTGACAAAGCAGAAGCTATTCAAATAAGCACTCAGATGACACCATGTTCTCACCCAAAATTACCAAGCTTATTCCATCAAGCAGAGGTATGGTACATATCCAAGGTATGCAGTTGGGACTATGTGACAATCACTGCAAGAGCAGCACATATTACAGGGAGCTGAGGTTCTCTGCATAGCACTAGAGCTGCAGTTCAGCTGTGTTTCTGGACTGAAAGGATTTAGTCATCTCATTTTTTGCTTTGGCACTAGGGTTTTATAGGGGCATAATGGATTGTGTAATAGAGCACTGACTGGTAGATGTTTCCTAAAGTAGATTTTTTAGAATTTTTAATAACTCCCTCCTCCCATTTTTAATTAAGAGAAAAGGAGAATATGACCTTCTGACACTGATGACTAGAATAGCACACATGAGGACACTATTGATTACCTCATCTGCAAGCAGCTCCTAAATAAACAGAAGGGTAACATTTCCAGAGAAGCACAAACCCATTTTTCTCAGAAGTATCAACACGCATTCTTTTTGTTTTCTGTTCAAAGGAGTGGAGAAAGGTACAAAGGAGACAGAAGTTGCAGGAGATATGATCAACTGAAGCTAATCTTGTCTCCGAAGAGCACTGATCAAGCAACTTGCTCAAAGTGCCCTGTTATTGATGCTGAAAGACAGACTGGTCATGGAAACCAACCATGTTCCACAGCAGTTCACCCAGCTGGGGCCTGTGAGCACACACCTTCCTGAAACCTCTGCAGAGGGCTAAGAGCATACTGAGGTTTTAACACTTATTCACAGGTTCTGTGAAATCAGGATCTTAAGGCACCTAGTGGATCTTGTTTCCTGTCAGGCAAGGCATTTAGCTGGGTATTTTGCTTGCTTTGGGGCTTGTTTGCTCTGTGGGATAAAGACAAAGCATAGAAGTAGGTGTGCAATGCGTCTGTGAAATGGGGCTGCCATATGAACCTGATCTAATGGCAGTTTCCCCAACTATTGACAAATGACAACTTGGTTTAGAACAAAGATCTTCCTCTACATACATTATTAATACCAATACACAATAATTTACTGATACATTATATGGAACAGGATACCTACTACAAGAAATACCCATTTGTGGTATTATTTTAGCAAATATTTCTTTTTGCAGATGCATGTTCATATCACAGTACAACTGGTAATTCATTCCAGTATAAGTATTTGAAGAAGATGTGTTTTTAGTTTGTGGTGTTTGGTTAGCTCTTCTGGTTTGGTTTTGTTAGTTTGTTTTGTTTGTTTGTTTTTGTTTTTTTTTAATTTCCTTCCCTCCAAAAAAGATATAAAGTGTTTATGTGGAAAGTGGAAGTGTCTTTTTTCTTTAAAAAAAAATAAATCTATAATTCAGATTAATATTTGCAATTTGAATTTTTCATTTAGCTAACATGAAACAATGAAGAGATGCTAAGAAAAGTTACCAGTCATAAATTACAAATATTGAAAGCCCCAGTAACATTTTTGCTTCCTTTCACTTTAAAAAAAAAATCACAGGATTTTAATTTTGAAAACAACCTTATAAGAAAACAAATGCAAAACTCCCATAAAATTCCAAAGACCAGCAGACACAAGGAATATGGAAGTAAAGAAGCACTGAACAGACAGACAGCATCCTGTGGCTTGTTCAGTCTGCCCAATATCTACAGCTCTTATTCCTTTCTGGTTTTGTCTAACCTCTTTGCTAACTTTATTTTCTTTACTCAATTTTCCCTTTCTCTGCAGCCTGAATATATTTTACCTGCACATCCCTTTCCCAACAGATGTTTCCCACAGGCTGTGGCTCAAGAGCCACAGCTGGCTGGCAGTGTTACCCCCTTTCCCCTCAGGATCACAGTTATTGATTTATCTACTACTGAAAGGCTGGGAAAAAAACACCACTTTATTCAAACACTGAAAAAACCCAGATCTGAATACCACATGTTCAGGAATCTGGGGCCATCTGAGGAAAGAGTGGAGGGAGATGATCAAACATGTCAGCTAATTTTTTAGCAGTTGGTCACCTCCAGTTGCTTCTATCTTGCTATAAGAGAACCATGTTTTGACCGATAACTTCTATTTCCTGCAACAATCTGTCTGCAGTCAACAGATCACCTGACAGCAGGTACTCCTGGGATGCACTGGTCAATACACGTGTGGAAAGAGCGTTTTCTTTCTGAGCTATGGATAAATTCCTGCTGTCCACATCCACCTGTGTACCCTCTAACAACTGCTCTTTATTCAGAGCTCCTAGACCTGGATATTTGAGAGCTCTATTTATGTCACACTGACACCAATCCTCCACCCTCCAGAAAGACCTCACATATGCTTGGCTTATATCACTTGAAGATAAGCAAAGAGTTCAGGGAAAATAAAGTGCATTCAAATACATTTAGGTTATTTTCCTACTTGTAAAAAGAAGTGTTCAGCCTTTGAAATTAGTCACCTTTAGAGAAGAAATTTCTCCTCTCTCCAGACGGATGAAATGAGTCACTATTTGTTCACTCTGCATGCTCATACCAACATTTGGGTTAAAAACTACTAGTGGTCACCTATCTCTTGGTACAATTTTCATTACTTTATGGAAAACAAATAATATGCTGTGATAAAGAAAACCTAAAGTTACAAATATTGCAGGCCAGATCCTTCTCTGCTTGTACAATTACCTACTTCTAGGACCTTCTTGATAAGGGACTTTCTATGCTCCTGTGTGCCATCTTTCCATCACAGCTTTGCACAGACTTGTCTGAAAGACTAAGGATATTTGATTCCATTTCTCTGTTAAGTAATTTCATCTTGAAAAAAAATTACCTATGTGAGCATCTCCTCTGTTCCTATGTGATTGGACCAATCTTTAGTTACCCATTTCCAGAATATGTGGTTCTAATTTATGTCATTTGGGAGGATGTAGAAGTAGTTTTATAACAAGAATTTTCTGAGGTTGTAACTGGAAACACAGAAGAAACCACAATAAGTAATTTTAGGAATGTAAGCCTGTGCTCTAGACAAAATATGAATGGCTCAGACAAACAGATGTGGAGGAGGTGATCATTGCCCACGTGCAAAGAACCTCTTACTCCTTAAAACTCAGTTAGTTTAGCCACTATCACTCTCCTAGGCCACCCAACCCAGCACACAGTTGGTCAGTCACCAACTGACCAAACAATGGTCAGTTTGCACCATTGTCACACACTTTGTTCTACACCAATTTTAGAGCTCCAGAGAGGAAGACAACACTCAAGCTCCTGCTCCTGCCAGAGATTTCCTGCTGGTAATCTATCAAATAAAATTTTTGCTTCCTGGTATGCAGCCTGAGAACACTTTCCCTCTCCCAGACTCAGATACTCTGTCAGAGAGGGCATTTCAGAGTGTTTTGCACAGATCATCACACGCTTTCCTGACTGCCTCCAATTTCTCCCCTCTGTCCCTCCTTTCCCTGTGCTGCAAGCAGAGAAAAGCATCTGCCTCTGGGATAGCTCAGGACCCAACAGTAGGCCCATTCTTGTATTTCTGGCAAGGAAAGAGAGTTAGGTGCTTCAAAAACACATCATGCATGTGGGAGTGGGAGGGGGGAAGGGATGAAAGAAGCCAGCGATTTCTATCAGCATGTGCCATTTGGGTGCCTGTCTCACACTAATTTCAAGATAAAATAATAAAAATTTACCACTAACACAATTTATTACCTATTTGCATTTCAGGATCTTAAAAATAGAGCAGACAAATCATAATACATGGTGTCCCTAGTGATTTCTATTCCCTAATTGCACAGATAACTTGCTTGATTAGTGCTATGTTTTGTACAACAGGACTAGCTGGAACACAGCAAGTCTATTTACTTCAGAAGTGCTCTGGATATGATTAGCAGGAGTGCATAAACGTACATTAGCACATATTAATATAGCAACTAATCTAGACTGTGGACAGAAACAATACATATTCTATTTTTCTAGCCAGTATGTTTCTATTTGAAAATTCCTTCCACAATGAGTGCCTCTGAGGTACGTACTTTAATTTTCCTATTGCAATTTGTAATTACCTTAGATTGATATGTCTGTTTTGCTAAATAAATTGCTTTACTGGCAAAAATATGCCCTCTTTGTAAGCAGATTATATTTAGTGCCACACAGTACACTTAACTTCTTTCTTATTGGGAAAGGAGTATTTGAACTCCTTGCTGTGAGGAGTTTCTTATTTTGTTTTTAAATATATTAAGGACATTTTCTGTCCAGAAACACAGTTGCCCTGTAAATTATATGGATGGTTCTGACATCCATCTTCTAACTAAGGATATTTGCATTTCAGGGACTTGCACCAGGATCTCTGCAGCAGTGAGGAGTAGCTTTTGCACACAAAAACTGGCACCACAAGAAAGAGATGGTTTATATCTCTGTTGTTGAATGATACATTTGTTGTGACCTTTACCATGACTTACATGTTAATTACTCACAATGACAAATATTTGGTATGTAATATAGAAAATATAATAAATAATATTTCCAATACAATGGTAAAGTCATTAAATACCAGAAAACAGAGAAGTAGTTCATCCCTTTTTGTCTGTGGTGTCTTCAGGCCCCTGCACAGCACCACAGCTGAACTACAATTCAAAGGACACCCACCACCACTTTGCAGAAGAGGGACACCCCTCAGTGGGACAAGGAACACACTGCTAACGAATTCTTGTTCCTAAGCCACAAAGTGTGATCCTTTCAAGAGAGAGAACTAAACATCACCCCAGGACCTTATTTTCAGAATTTGCAGAGACAGGCTGATTAGAGTAGCATGTCTCACTTGACATTTGAAAAAGCATCATCCCCCTCAAATCCTTGGAAGACATGCCCTCTTTCCCAAGGTTCTTTCACCACTATCCTTTTTTGATATAAGAGTTAATGGTTGGTTTAAAGTTATTTTTTTTTCATGTAAGACTCTAAGTGTTTCTATGTTTTTTCCACTGCCCGGAAAGCTCTTGGCTGTGCTATCATGACATTCAGTGATTGACAGTTAACACTGGGATCATCTCCCACAGAATTTTCTTTACAAAGATACAGGAGTTGAACAATCTTCTGTTCAGAAAGCAAAAGAGATTATTTAAAAAATGAAATATAAATACCAAGAAACTGACAAGATGTACTTAGGGGTTGCTAACTGTACAAACTAGACAGGTGAGTTCTCACTTCCTTACCTCAGAAGGAATGCACTTGCCTTCCATACACTTAACATCAGAGAAACTCAGAATATTCTGAGTTGGAAGTGACCAACAAGGATCATCAAAGCCCAACTCCTGGCCCTGCACAGGACACCCCAAGAATCACACCACATGCCTGAGAGTGTTGCCCAAACACTTCTTGAACTCTGGCAGGCTTGGTGCTGTGACCACTTCCTGGGGAGCCTGTTCCAGTGCTCAGCTACCCTCTGGGTGGGGAATACCCTAATATCCTAATACCCAGCCTAAATTTCCAGTGACATAAATTCAGGCCATTCTGGTCCTGTCACTGGTCACAACAGAGAAGGGATCAGTGCCTGCTCCTGTGCTTTCCCTCATGAGGAAGTTGTAGCCTACAAAGAGGTCTCCTCTCAGTTGTAGCAAGAACACATTTAGCAGAACCACTTGCATTTCCTCCTAGTTTGGCTTCAGTGAGACACATTGTGCTGAAAATTTAGATACATTCTGCTTGTCTCTTGCTAATCAACTTTCACTGCTGGCAGCCAAATGGATGATGCCCAGATTTCAGGAGATCTGGAGCATTGCAGATTCATGTTTTGCTGGGTATCTGACCATGTCAATCTGCAGCCTTGTCAACACCTAGATGAGTAATTTCATGAAGATAAATGCCAATACTAAATCACTAGAAGGATTACAAAGACTGCGCTTCACGTGTGTTGTGTATCACTGTGCCAAGGCAATACAAAGAAAGGATGGTCACGACAGCTGAAAGAGGACACTGCAGAATGGAATTGTCCTTAAGACAGTGCAGCTGGCCATACTGATGCTTTGGAATCTGTGACACGCTTCAGATGAGCCCACAGCTCACACAGAGCAAGTTGGAAAAAGAAATCCTCTGCACTTTGTTTAACCGTAACCAGACAAAAGTGTCTCACCTTCTGCCTTTGGAACTGTGTAGTTAGATTAGAGACTATGAAATTGCATAGCTTTTCTGATGGGATGCTACTCTGCAGTATCTATCATTTAGTTTTCAATTTCTTTCCAAGAGTTATGGGTCAATGGCTAGAGTCAAATATAACCACTTCCTCATGCTTATGGTAATTACTAACTCCCACTTTATCACAGTGCCTTTTATCTGAAGTATCCCAAAGCATTTTACAAATTCAGCAACACATCAATGTTGGACATGATCCAAAGCACATTAGGGTTAATGAAGTTAATATACAATGTATTATATGCGTGTAAACATTGCATAAATTGCTTGCAATAGCATAATTACAGTTGAGGGCATCCAAACAGCCTTAACTCTGCCCTGTAGTGATGGAAACAATAAAAAAGAACAATTGGATGAGTCTTCCAAAAACAAGCTGCATTTTTTGCAGCTAATTCAAATTAAGACAATACTGAAATAGTTAAGTCATAATTAATGTATACTATTGGCAAAGGACTGGGTTTAGGTTGTGTGTGCCTTAGCAGAACATTCCCATTCTTGAGACTTTTACAGTTTCATTATCAGTCTGAATTTCCCAAGTGGAATGCAATTTATCTGATAAACTTTGAAAGAAATTATTAGGATAGAAGAGATGACAAACACTAGTTCAATTTTAACACTGTATTTATCTAACTAGTGATCAAAACGAGCCTAGACACATCACCACACCATCTTGACACTTTCCAGAACACTTAAAATCTCATACTGCCCCAGGAAGCCTTTAAATTGGAGATGTACTAGGAAAAATATCATCCTCTGCTTCACACCTTTTTAAGTATCATTTCTTAAGTATCCTTGAGTGCCTGTTTGAAATAAGACACAAGTTGGATGCACATTTCACACAACCTAGTGCAGCAACAGTGCATTGAATCACACATTTTAGAACAAAGACTTTCAGCTTTATACGAAGATTTTTAAAGTGTTCAAGCCAGC
The DNA here is from genome assembly GCF_001604755.1 of Lepidothrix coronata. NCBI lineage: Eukaryota > Metazoa > Chordata > Aves > Passeriformes > Pipridae > Lepidothrix > Lepidothrix coronata. Next base: position 2,209,348 of record NW_016690329.1, read on the forward strand.
AAATCTATAGGCCCATTTCAGCCATCCTCTATGACTTCATATATCCTAACAAAGGCCCACAACGAAACCTTAATATTAAAACACCTAATGTCTACCCTAGAGTGGGGCTGGTATTTTAAACGTGGACACCACTATTTTAAGGTTGCTATAAATAGCAATTGCAATTTGAGGCTTGAATAGCTTAAAGTCCATTGTTATAAACACTTATTTCCTATTTGGTATTTAGCTCCCTTTTTATAGTGACATTGTTGGACTTTTACTTCGTAAATGACCTACCAAGTATTTTCCTGTGTGGACTTCTGGGTTTTTTTCAGCATTAGAAAGAAGAGGAGATTGAGAAGAACCAAAGAAAGAGCTGAGAGATGAATGATGTTTAATAAACCAAAGCACTCCCTTAAGTCTGCTGTGGGAGACAAAGGGACTGTTCTTTAGAACAGTGTGTTATGATCAGTGCAGGTATCATCCCCCACACTGAGTATCTGCTCCTAAAGTGCTTCCACTAGGACAGCACAATTTCCATCTTTCTTCCCAGTGATTCAGTCAAAGAGTATGCCTCAATTCACATGGGAGGGATTACAGCAAAACTGCAGTGCTTGTGAGGTACGGTGGGTTGGCAGCCTCGGACGCCAACGCAGGCGACTATTCAGCAGAGACTCTCAAAACAGGTATAAAACAATGCAAGCAGATGTCATTTCCTCTACCAGAAAGAGCTCAGCTCTGGAAAAGCTTTCCTTCTGCCTTGGATCAGGCTCCCCAGGGACAGCACAGCTTTTCTGCCAACTGAAGCGTAAACCGATGCTGTCTAACCCAGCGTGCTTTCTGTGATAACTAGACTTGGTGCATCTACTCACTGCACAGTGACAACTGTGTTCAGCAGCACCAACTTTCAGCTATTCTGATTTCTGTCCTGAAGATATAGAACATTATCTTGTTACAGAACAACATAACATTTCATTTGTCTGAAAAACCTCACAGTTCTTCACTTTTGAATGGAAAATGTTTTCACAACAAAACCCCTTTCTGTATCAAAGCAGAAATATTGTATGAAATCCTTCCTGTTCAGGTTTGCAATAGTATTGTGCATTGATCAAATAACTATATGTTGTCCCATCACTTACTAACATTACAAAATAATAAGCTAGGCCAGCTGAATAAAGGCTATGAAAAACTCCCTTAACTTCAAACACTTGGATATTCATAAAAACTGTGTGAAGGTGAAAGGGATAGAAGAAGTCTTTTGACCATGAAGCCAGAGGAATTGGGACCCAGACAGGCTGTGCAGTCTCCACACTTGAAAGTTTTCAAGGTCTGACTGGTTAATGCCCTGCAGCATTAATAACTCTGCAGCCTTGTCTCACATCTAACACTGCTTGGAGCAGAGGTCCCTTTGAACCTGAATTATCCCACGATCCTTTGGAAGCAATCGTCTGACAAACACAAGACAAAATAACTTCAAAGTCAGTATGGGATTATCAAAGTATTTGATAACAGGTACATTTGAGTTGGAGAAAAATCTCCCTCTGCTCTTCAAGCACAGAAGGCCAATAAGGGCAACAACAAGTGAGCATTTTACCGTGGTATTATCACAACCTAGATGTTCACAACATAATTAAAGATCTTTATAACGGACACATTAATGAACTACACACAGCACAAACAGTTGTTTTCTAAACTTAAAGACTCAGAATTGTACAGCTGCTACTAGATACAGCCAACATCAACAAGCCAGACTTGAGTTACTCGAATGCTGAAGGGATCAGGTGTGATGTAGTTCAACAACAAAGCATGTATAGCAAGAAACACTTGTGAAACTGCTGAGGGCACAAAGATTAGTATGGCAGTAAGATGAAAAAGTGAGTTAGCAAACTGGTGACTGTTCGGTGACCTGGTAAACTGGCAACAATCCAAGAACTTGTGTTTAATACAGCCGTATGGGAAAAAACCATATTAAATGGTTAACTATTAAATGAGTTAGAGAGTGTTTGAGAATCAGAGTTAAGTTGTACAAGAGGAGATGTTAGTAGACATGAAGTTAGCAGAGCTAATGTCCTCGAGTTGCACACTAAGGGAAATACATTTCTAAATATTGCATTCCACTTCAGGAACCCATAATTTAGGAATTTGGAAATAACAGTAAGTCATAAAAGTCAGTGGAAGAAAAAAAAAAACACCACACAACAAAAAAACACCCCCCCATACAGAGATATTTGAATTACATTGCCCAAGCTATTTAATTAATTCAATGTAAACTTTAGAGGTAAATTTTTAGGATTTTTATGTTTGCTGCTCACAAAAGCCACAAAAACAGAGCTCTCAAAGCACATCACAGAGTAAGATCTTCCAGTCGTGTTGACAAAGGAAAAACAAGGGCCATCGACTGGCCTAACAGCATCTTTAGTCCCTGGGAAACACATTACAACAAAAACATCCAAGTCCCTAGGACACTCCAGAACCAAACAAAAAACCACAACAGCCAGCTGGCTGTCATTTTATAGTGATGCTCAATTGAAAATAATTTTCTAAGAGGCAACTGGTGCAATTCTGACTGCAGATACCACAGGTGTGTGTGTTTAGAACTCACTACAGTTGTGTACCCACTAGAGCAGGAATCAGCAGCTCTTATATTTGATACATATATTACTAGTCTTCAACTGCTGGTTGAGCTCCACTTTACCTTCCTTTGTTTGTGATCGTAAACATCTAAAACATTCTGAAGCTATAACTTCATTTAACATTTCAACTCTTACTTCAGTGGGGCTGTGACATACAGCACATAGGATATAAGTGTTAAGGGCAAGCATTTAATTCCCTTTGCCAAAGGCAGAAAAATTTGGATTGCCTTGAATGCTTGGCATTGTGAGCATGCACAAATCTGAAAGAGCATAATTAAGATGAACGTTGGACTGCTAGGTCTTTTCTTAAATGGTGCTAGTCATGAAGGGGAAAAAAAGAACCTCAGAATAAAAAAGTGATTAGAAGCATTAAATCTGGTCATTTGGCTTAAATCCCATCCTGAGTCACAGTCTAGTAGGAAATACAGACACTTGATCTCTTTTCCCTCCTCTGTCCTTTCCTCTCCCAGTGAACTGAGTGTTATGACACCCTCTGTCACCCTTCCTGTTGCGCCAGTTTTCTGAAGACCCGCTTTTTTTCTACTCTGATTGTCATTATTCACATTTTAGATCATCTTATCATACCTACCCCAAAAACTTCTATTTACCAAGAGCCAGGTCCTTTGTGTAAGCATTTTGAGCAGATGGCTTTACAGCCACCTTCTTGACTCCATTATAGCTTCACAAAGCTAAGGAACGTGTTTCCACTTTTCAATTAATTAGAGCAACCAGGTGTAAAACAGTTTTAGAAAGTGACTGATATGCAGACTGTTTGTTGGATTGTTTTGTTGTTTTAAAATGGAGCTGTTATTTTTCAGTATACTCATTATAAACTTTCCAAAACAAACCCTCTCCTTTCTGTTAAAAGTAAAAAAAATATTAGTAACACACAGTGTATAAGTTACGTATTAGGGAGAGTACTTAATACAACACAATTTTTCTTCCGTTCTAGCCAAGATTACAGCTGAAGAGATCCATTCATCCATGGATTCACCTATTTAAGTTTTTCCAAAACCCCCAAGCTCTCAGGACATTTTTGAACATCCAGGCTTCCCTTTTCAGTGGCACTGGAGAAAACAAAAAACAAGCATAGACCTAGCATCTTTTAGCATCAAAATCAAGCATCTTTACTAGATGGCTACTGGAAATCTCCACAGCACTTGAGGGGTGAGGAAAAGCAACATGACATTTTACTATCGCAGGACAGTGAGAGCACTCCCTCGCTAACAGCTGGGTCACAACAACCCTTGCACAAGGAATGGGGTGTCCTATACCATACAGTTCTGTTAACTTACAGCATGACCCAAATAGGGGAACTCTGCAGGAAAAAGCCCATCCTAGCCACACCACCTGACAAGGAGCAGAATTTTACCCTGCTGGGGACAGGTGGCACCAGTCCATCTTTGTGGGCAGTGCTGTGACCCGGCCTCGCCCGCCCTGCCGTGCCAGGGCAGGAAGATTCATCTTGTCATCTCCCAGTTATCACACAGGCTGAGCAGTTCAGCAGGTGTTTCTGTTCACATTAAAGGCTTGCAAATGGTGCTGCTAATTGAATTACAAATTAACTCATTACCTGATACAGTAAGTAATTTCTTTAAATTAAGTGGAGATTAATTAGAATAGCCGGGCAGAACAACTGAAGCAAAATGTTCCCACCCACCCCATCAACACCTAAACCTCTCAAATTATTTTAATCTGACAGAAATTGATTTGGGATTATCAAGTGTGTCCATCAAACTAGCATCAAATGTTCTTCGAAACCTCAGCAATTCTCCTAATATTAAAACTTAGATAATTTTCTATCTGTAACTCTTGAGAATATTCTCAAAAATACAAAGTTATTTCATTATTTTTCTTGAAAGAACAGATTCAATCATATTTAAGTGCTTATGAAGGGCATACTTGTTTGTTGTTTTAGCAGATTAAAAATCCCAACAGAAAACAGCCCTATTATCCTTTGAAACTTTATTACTTATGAAATTGTTATTAGTATCAGAGTGTTATTCCCTGATAGCTAATAATTGCACTGAGCTTTCCTCAGGTTTCACAAATATATTTACAGTAACCAGTGACACTGCAGCTTTCAAGGTTATCCTTCATAGCACAACACTGTGTCTATCTGTAGAACAGAATATGGCAATACAAGTGCTAAAAAAAACCCCAAATCCAAATTTTTTTGGAAAGGAACATTCAAAGACAGCAATTTTTATAATCTGTTCCTAAAGGAGGAGAAAATGGTCAAGCATTATAAATCATTATTAGTAACTGTACCATTAAGGACAAAGCCAATTTAGAAATAATCCATCAACTGATCAAGAATTTTCTTCCTCCTCCCATATGTATAAGCAGTGCCACATGAAATCACCCAAAGCCTTACAAATAGCATTTTCACTGCTGAAAAATAATCCATTAAAGTCTTTTCATGTGAGTCACAATAAAGTACATCATGATAAACTACATTTTAATTGGAGACTATGAGAAGGAAATTAATTTCACCAACAACCTTCTGTGATAAGGAGACACACAGGTAATTTGATGCCAGCTTGGTCTTGTAACTCTAACTTCCCAAGGAAAACTCTGATGCAAAACACCATTATTTATAAGTCTAGAAAGGGACTAGGTATATTGGGCCTGAGAAGCATGTGATAAATATGTAAAATAGTAATTAGCTCCTCAAAGTACCCCCTTCTCCAGCAATAAACAATATCTCAAAGTACTGGGAGGGGCAAGAGGGTTATAAAAGCCCACAGCTTTTTCCAGGAGGGCTCTATTTTCTGTACAGTGACTGATAAACAGCTGACAGAACTCATTATGGACACCATCAAATAATTATTGGGAAAATTCCATTCAGAGATGTCAGGGAGAGATATGTTTGCATGTGGATGTTGGAGCTGAAAAGGTGACAGATCCAGATTTTGTCTACCAAAGCAGATTATGACAGAAGAAAAAGTAGTGAAAAAAAAATTTCTAAGAAAGAGAAGGAATACAGGTCAAACTCTTTAGGGGAACTCCCTCTCCAACCCCCCCCCCACTAAACAACCTTTGAAGAAATATTAGGAGACCTTACCTAGAAATGAGACAAAGAGGTCAGACAGACCTGTGGTACTGTCAGAAGTACCAAACACAGAAGTAAAAAATGCCACCAAAAAACCCCTCAACCACAAACCCCAATGTTCTAGAAGGAGGCAGGTTGTCACACTGTCATTGTCAGCAAGCCTCACCAACGTAGCTTAACTCTGCTGGGCAAAGGAACGAGGCTTTACACAGGATCATTGCTTTGGTTTAGTAGTGACCAACATCATAGTTGTACTGAACTAGAAGGTTCAGCCTCTGAAGCTGAGGTTCACAACAGACACGAAGTTCTAGGCATTGTGCCCCCTGCAAGGACTTTTGCACACACTCCTGTTACAAACCCAGAACTGCCCACGGGAAGCACTGGGCACCCAAAGTGTCTATATTTTAGGAAACTACAGGGAAAGGAAGACAGGTTAGGATTTTGATATACCCTGGTGTCTTGTGCCAGGTTATGAAATAACTTTAATTCAAAAGACATACCCAGAAGCTGAAAAACATTTAAGTCACATCTAAGATTAAACAATCCTCACAGAAGAGCAAATTTGACTGAAGAGCTGTGGCGATAAATGATGAACACCTTGTTTACTTCTGTTAATGCAAATTAAAATGATATGGAAACCTGAGAGCTGCCACATCAATGGGGACACGGTCACTTCTTGGCAAGTCCTCTATGGCCTCCTTATCATTATGGTACTGGAAACATTTAAGGAAGGCATTTGCAGACAAACCTGCTTGTTCTCATCCCCACATCTAAAATGTACTTGTGTTACAACGAGGAATGGTTGTAAGGATTAAGTAGATATTTCAGAGCAAAACAGCTGGAGTCCTCACTTCTGGAAAGGAATGAGCAAAGAAGGGGCTTAGAAGAGAGTTAAAAATGCTAACTGCAAGGCAATTAAAATTCTCTATAAAACTACCAATGGTACCATATTAGAAAGTAGACCGTTTCCACAGCCACTAAAAGAGGTACCATAAATTAACCAAGTGACACACTAAAAAGCTTAAACTTAAAATCTTCTAATCCCTTTAGACTCAGACTCTAACAATTTTGCAACAGGAACTGCAGCTCCTTTTGACAGAAACAGTAAATCATCCCCTCAAGCAGCATATCTTACAGCAAATAGGTATGTAAGAAACTAAATCTGTCCCAGTCGGTTCAGAACAGTGTTTTAGAGCAGCTTATGATTATATTTTAGAAGAACTTTTTCCTCATTTAAAAATTCCATCAGTTTTAACGTTAAATCCAGAGATAAATTGGGCACTTATAGATATTAGAGGCTTTTTCAATAGATGTTCTAGACATTGTGCTACCTTTCATGTTATTTTAGAGGCTAGTTAAGCTCATTGTTTGAAGTCCAAATGCTTTTTGGAAATTGATGTCTAGGGCTAAACTTAAATCTTTAAACACTTTTCAAAAGCAAGATTCATTCAGAGAGCCAAACAGTCTTAGCAGTCAGCCTTTTCAACAGGGCCTATTTGTAAAGATGGATCTAAAATAGATTACTTTATCTGGGTGTACCATTGAAAGCCATTTTCAGAAAAAAAATTTCTAATACATCAGTCTGTTGTATTCACAGAAAGTAGCAGTTTCTAATTTGTCCTTCATACAGCTGCAAGTGCAGTGAAGGTCTTAAATTCTTTATCTTGGTGGGCTGAGAGGTAAAGAAGGGAAATGCAGATGTAAAATACTGAACTCATTTATGTGGACAGTAGATGAAGCAACAATGATACGTTTATTGATTTGCTGCTCTACTAATTAACATAGTGCTTTCAGTCTTAGAGTTTTCATCAAAAGATTGAGCTGTTTAAGACAGTGTTTGCAAAATCACTTCTCAGAAGTGCCACCTTAAACCAGAGGAAAAGCACTATAATTTCTGGTTTTAATTGGTAATGGAAAGGTCAATTCTCTAAAGACTCCAATCCATATACTCTGACATGAAGGGCTGTGCACAACAACGTAAGAAGCAAACCAAAATAACGCGTTGCATATTTGCTTCTAAGTAGCAAACACATTGGAAGAGGATATGCGCATGGAAAACAATCCCCATCGTAAACATGGAGACATCAGACCTGTGTCCCTCTTCAGACATCTCCCTCCCCTCTTCTACGGTGCACTCTTGTGTGACTAACAAGTCAGAAAATAATTCCTTACAAAGTATAAGAAAGGAAGTAAAAAATGTGGTCCCAGAAATTAAGAACACATTTCCATTAAATTCTACCATGCTCAAGACAGTAGCTCATTTGTAGTAGCTCACTCTTAGCCACAACAAGCAACTGCAGCTCCAGCAGTAGGAATGCAAAGACAATGTTCTTCATGGTATTTTCATGTCTCCTGACATCAAGGAGGCTGTGTTTTTTTAATACTAGCTTTTTTTTTAATGACTTTGACACAAGCAGCATCTCAGAAGGCAGAATAGGAGCGACTAGGGTGAGCATGAGCCTGAAGTCCTGCTTGTTTTCTTAACTCCTGACTTTTCTCAGCAATTACTTAGAAAATTCTCTTTTATTCAGAATATCAGCACAGATTTCTGACCTTTGTTCCTTGCTACATGCAGATAATTAACCCACGAAAACAGTACTTTCACACCACAAAAGGAAGAAAACAAGACCACTGCCTGGGAATTAATCTACTCCCCGGACAGCAGAACAACAGTCTCAGTTAACAGCCACACAAAAGGCTTCTTCTGATCATATTGCCTCATTGTCAGTATTAAGTCATGACAGAGGTCTTGCCCTTACAAACACATCTACAGAAGCAGGGCTGAGTACCCTAGAAAAACTTGGAGGATGAGGACAAAGGCAAAGAGTTTTCCTTCCCTGTGTTTCAAAATGTAAAGAGGCAACAAGGATAATAAATCCACTGGGCCCTGAGGAACCTGATGTTGCCCATAAAGGGGTACGAAGCCCAAATACATACAGGAATTTCTAAATTTGACACCTGCTTAAAAGACATATATCCCTGCTCTTAAACATACAACCCTGGCACCAGACCCTCAGCTCAGACAGCTGGATGAAGGAGTGGTCTCCACATGGAAAACTGTTTCTCTATTTTCTGTCTCTCCTTCCTTTTTTTTTTTTTTAATCTCCCCAGCATTTCTGGCAACTGAGAGAGCTAGAGAAATAGGCCATACACAGATACTTTAATACTTCAGTGGATACCCACCTATTACTACTGTTGGGATACAAAAGTGAGTAGCAAAGCCATTCTCCCCAGGCTACACAACAGTTTATTTCATCAGATGCTACAGAAAATCATTAGGAGCCATGTGTTAAGGGACACATTTTAAATTCCAGGTAAGCATCTTCCACAGAAGTGTGAAACTGCTGTTCATACCCAATACAGTTCAAATGAACTATATAAGCTTTTTTTTTCCTGATGCATTTTAATTATATTTTCCTTATATTAACAGCAAAATTAAAACCTTGCCTTATGTGCCAAGAAACTCATTTGTAATTAATTACTTGTCAGTGTTTTTATGCTGGTCTTTCTACTTACAATTTCACAGTTCAAAAGAAAAAAATACAGCCTCTTTAATTAAAAAAATACACAAAGCCTTTTCACTGAAAATAGTAATACATTGATGTTGTGACAAGGACTATAAGGGTGTTTAATAAAGCTGAAAACTCAGGTAGGGTGAACATGTGACAACATTATACAAAGAAAATGAGGCAAAAAGTATATGGGAGGAAAAAAAGCACAGTGTTGAAACAAAATAGTTGTGGCCACAGATTGGGACTCTACAGTAACCTCAATTACAGCAACCACGTAGGAACCTGTCATCAAAATGATCAGTACTTCTGTCTTCCATTTAAGTGTAGTTACAATGTAATTAGAAAAAATCTTGCAAATTTCATCTTGGAAGAGTTCAAGGAATCCACTTGCCCCTCTCCTCCTGCTGCATTCAGCAGTATTTTCAAGGGAGTGAAGTGGGGAGCGGGATGCAACTACTTCAGTAACAATCAAGATTTCTTAAAAGATGGACAGTGACCGGCGGATTTCTTTTCTGTCCATTTTACTTTGCAGGTAGCAGATTTCAAAGTGGTACAAAAATCCTCCAGGCTCTTGAGCATTACAGAGTCTCATCCAGACTCTGAATGCACTGGTTTAGAAAGACATGTCTGCTGGTGCAAGTGGCAGCTCTGGAGAGACATGATTGAAGGTGGATGCAGAAGAACGGTGTTTCAGCATTAGCTCAGAAACAGAAGCTTTACTTGGTCTACCAAAACTTTATTAAACATAAGTTTGAATTTGTACCTTGGGACAGACTTATTTTGCCCCATCTCCACTTTGGATCAACATTAATCCACAAAGTAGGGAACTGTGTCCAAAAGACCACCCATCAAAATCTTTGCAGATGCTAGAGGACCAATTGTCCTCCAAGGAGCAAATCTTTCACAGATACCTCAGACTTGTTTTTTGCCTCAATGTCATAAATCTCCCACCGGAGCCCACCAGGACTTTTTGGTAAGTTATTTCCTTTCCCTGCACCACTACAGGAACTTGGGTGTGCCTATTCCCACAGTACTCACCAAACAGAAGCCGTATACAGAACAACCCTGGCCTGTGAAGCAGCTCTGCAATTCCACAATGCAAAGAACTTTGTTTGGGAATTAGGGACCAACTCCATGCTACAGCCTCCTGAAAGCAGGCCCCTATAGAAGCTGCTAAGAAGACAACCAGCTCTCTCATTCAGAGGGGTTTATTTCCCTGTCTAATAGCATAGTTGCTTTTCAGGAAATGGCTGCGTGAACTGTGTCAACTACTTGTTTGTTTGTCTAGCAGATATGTTCCTCAAGTGTAAATGTATTTATGACCATGACAAAAAACAAAAATAGGTTCCCCCTTCCTAAGTCCTGTTAGTTTTACAGAGCCTACAAAACAACAGGCAAGGCAGATTTGAGTTCCCTCATATAACAAGGAGAACTGGTTGCTGAGCTGTATTTTGTCACACCTGCACAACCACAGTGAAGAGGCAGGTGTAAACAGAAGCTGTAATTTGTCCTGCTGTTGCTGATGCATGGGAAGGCACAAAACCCAGCTTGAGCCAGAGCCCCAGCTGAATGCACAAGGCTGCCAGGTAGAAAAACAAAAGCATCTTTTCACTACCAAACTACATGTATTTGATCTGAACATCACTAAGGCACAATAAATACAGAACCCCACAAAGAACATTTTTTACAGTCAATTTTCAGAGGAGAGCTGCAATTTCTATAATGAACATGCATTAAACCCTCAATAAAAAAGTTAATTAAGAAAATGAGTTTCTTTTTTCTACTCAAAATAAGTATTTTGCTGTTGAAAAATACAGAAGGTACAGTAAACATGGTTTGGCAGGAAAGGCTTGTTGCAGGGTTCTATTGGTATAGATAACAGAGTTCTGCTACACTGCCACCTAAAACAAATTCAGATGCTTTATAGATGGAAATAAAATAAGAAAAAAATAAAGCAACACATGAAACACCACAAGATCACAAAGAAGCAGAACGCAGATGTGCAGAAACTGCAAAAAACCCACAGGAAAAAGAAAGGTCAAAGATTTGCTATTAAAATGGATAACTAAAGTGGATTTTTTCCCCCATCTCACACTGCAGCTAGTTTCAGTAGAAGCAGAGTATCACACAGTTTTTCCATCAGTACTTTGGGAAAAAAAAAAGTCTCTAAAGAACTGAAGGTTTCCTTTTTTGGTCACAAAGATTGAGAGACTTTGAAACTACATTCAAACAATTCTGTTTCCAAATTTTCAGTTTAACTCATCCAAGAAAGAGCTAATGACAGTGCCCTGAAACAGGAGGCAGTAATTAAGGCTCTCAGAGAGGTGACTAAGAAAAATACTGAGGAAGGTTTAGAGAAAATCATGTGTGTATGGTGTGACATAGACACAACCCACATGGAAGAAAAGCTCCAGATTAAAGGAGTCTATTGGTCACAACGTAATAAGAGGAAGAATTCAAAAAAATATGTGCTTGTATCATTAAGCAAGGAGAAATACAGAGTAAACCTATAAAAATGAAAAAAAAAAAACAACAAACCCTAAGCTTTACAGTGGCTTATAGTTGTAAAAGAGAAACTAAGTTTTGCCAAAGTAAACAGCAAAAAACTAGTGGGGTACCACAGACTTGATACCTACAGAAGTATTAAGTTCATGTTCTAATGAGGAGACCTCAATATTTTCACTGCCAGCAGCCTACAGTCCTCAGTAACCCCAGCAGAGCATGAAAAAGAATTTTTCTGTGGGTATGCAGCTTGGGTTTTCCCATGACAACCCAAGATGAGGAAAGTGAGCCCCAGCCCATCACTGAGGCTTCTAGTCAGCAGGAGGAGCAGATAACTTCCTAGGGGCTGATTGAGAAACCCCTCACCCTCTGCAGCACAAGTAACAGGATTCTTGAAAATATGGTACCTTCAGTGGTTTTGACAGTCTTTTTATCAACACCTCATTCCCAAGCTGACCATAAAATTGATCTGTAGCCTACTCAACAGCTATAGATTAAGTTTACCTCAGGTATGGCAATGGTGGGGTGGAGTGCAGGGCATAAGTCTGTTGGGAACAAAATACTGTTCCCAAAACTAAATTTTTTTTTTGTTTTGTTTTTGTTTTGGGGGTTTTGTTTGTTTGTCGTTTTTTGTTTGTTTGTTTGTTTTTACCACAGACCACCAAAGGAAATAAGATTAGTCAACAGCCTGCAAACATCATAAACTAAGAGTATGAAAAGAAATTTATTTTTCTAGCACAGAGAAAATGAGACATTCTCACCTGTAGCTCAAAGAATCCCATTGACAAACACACCCAAGACAGTCACCATACAAGTGACTGAACAGCAACCTTATACCTGAGACCACAACACACACTATGCTCAGAAGATCATGTCAGAGAGGACCTTTAAGAGCAGACCTAAGCATACCCCTCTGACAGGGCTCAGAGTAATTCCTGCACCTTCAGAGCTCACTCTTTACACCAGAAGCACCATCTTCTCCAAAAATCTATCATATAGACAGCACACAAACACCCACTTGTTCCTCTTCCCTTTGGCTAGTTGTGTAACACTCCAAACAAACAAGGGTGAGCAAGAGAAGAAGGACCCCAGCTAACTCCAGGAAGGGTCACACACACACACTCCCTACTAAACTGGACATATCAGTGTAACTTGTTTTAACCATATAATTCCAGAAAGCATAAAGTTTCTTACCGGTTTTCAGTTGGCAAAGAAGGAGCTCTCCTGCTTGCTCTTCTTCAATGCCTTTTTTCTTTCACAGGCAAGAAACCAACCCTGCCTTCTACTCACTGAGAGCTGCCTGCAACTAGGGCCTGACTAGCCCACCTGAGGCTAATTTATAGTCTCAGCCATGGCACAAAGCCAACGAGGCAGGTGGAGGCTGTATGGATAACTCAACTCTAAAAGGGAACTTCGCAGGCAAAACCTTGATTGCTCATTTCAGGGTGGAAGGGAGAAACATTCCCTCTTAATTTAGTGGTTTCTTTTCCTTCCCCTTACTCTCATATCCCTTTCTTTAGGGTTCCCCCCTTTTAACTTTCTTTATCTCTCAACCTGCTTTTCTTTTAAATCAAGCATTAAGATGGCTTAAATTTCCTGAAAAGGAATAACCTTAAATGAAAACCTAAATGTGCAATTAAGACCTACGCAACAAATACATGGTTTGTTCAGATAAATTAAAATCTGTATCCGAGAACTGTTGGTATTTTACCAATTGTCTTTCATGAAAGATTCATTGAAATGAACATTTGCTTACGAGCTAAAAGGAGAATCTTCCCATTGGTGTGGTCCTGCATCATGAATCACGTCAGCTCCCGCTGCACCAGAGCAGTAGTACAACCTGGCCCACCTCACTAGCCCTGCCCACTGACAGGCATTATGAGGTCGTTTGGGGAACAAGCCCAGGAACTAGCAGTTAAGAAATCACCTTTCCCTATTTAGAGGCTGCAATCCTTACCTGCTAGAAGAGCATGTTGGTTTCTCACAAAGGTATTTTAGGATGTTTACGGCAGCCTTTGGATGCCAGGGTTTCTTCAGATGTGTGTTTATTTGAGTTTCTGTGTTACGTTAAGGTCCTAATGGAAATGTCCCTGGAAACATATTCCCTATGCAAATGTTCCCAGAAAGTCATAAGTAATGTAAATTTGAATAAAATAAATTATTGTGTTCTGGTATTTCTTATTAATCTATTATTATAAAGCATGAAGTTGCTTTGTAAATGCAGGCTGTCTGACTCCTCTGCAGAGAGGCATTTGAAGCATCACTGAATTCTTCTTCTGAAAATTAAAGTAAATTAAACAAAAAACTTCAGCTGATTTCAAACAGGCACGTTCAGTCCACAGACAGGATGACATGAAGCCTTCCCACTAGAATCCTCCCCTCTTGCACATGCCTGATCTCATTGGTGGGTGTAACTAATTCCATGTCCTCTCAACAGATCTTCCCTCTCATTACCAAGTCTGTGATTATACTGGATGGTGTCTTGTCTAGTCTATTAAAATGCATATTACATGACAAAAAGACCTTCAGCATCCAGAACTGTCAGACCAGCACTTTTCAGCTCCTGCTGATGCTGTTGGGAGTCTCTCACATGTAGGGAGCTGAATATCTGAGCAGGGATCTGTGGCATAGATATTAGGATGTTGGTGTCTTTAGTCACTGCTAGCACACAAGCAAATAGAGAAATATTTTTCTTCAGTCTGTTGTTTGGTATCCTGAAGACAAAGTATCTTTTTCCTCAAGATGTGCTTCACAAAGCATCTTTTTCCTCACCATGTGCTTCGCTGGAGAAAAAAAGTTGGGAATAATTAAAGAAGACACACGCTGTCCAAACTTGTGACAGAAGCTGCTTTGATAAATAATTAATCTTAAAAATCTTGAGAGGTATGAATGAGATGGCAAACGAGGTGCTCCTCTTCAGCACACAGGCCTTCCTGGGTGACCTCCTCTGGCATAAGCAGCTCATATTATCTTGGAGGGGGCACGAAGAGAAAACAGTTTTAACAAATTTGTCAATGGAGCTGTCAAGTACAGGCAGATGCTATAATCAGGTACTTGCATATTTCACAGAAGACACTACTGTGTAATTCATAAAATATCATATAACTTCCCACAATGAATTCAGGGAAGACAAGGGAAAATATCAGACTCAACTCACCAACCATAACCGAAAAGCAATGTAACACATTAATGAGAGTTTGCACAGTGTGTGTCCTTCATGCAGGATTGCAGTGACAAATATCCATGCAGTTACAAACTACATGACATTACACCATTTAGACCTCAGGGAGCATCCTGCCAATTTTCTGTCCATCACTTATTTTTAGATCTGGTGATGTAAACACTTTGAGTGCTCTTAGCAGAAGGTCACATCCAGTGAAGTTTTAGTAACAGACCATTTCCCATTTCTGGTTTTGAATTGTTTGATTGTTTGTTACACTTCTTTTCAGGGGACGTGTCCATAAGAGCCAGAAGGGAGCTGAGTCTTCCATCAATACTATTCTTCAGCTTTCTCCAGTGTTTACTCTTATACACACCAACTGAAACATTTGCAGTAAAAATTTTGCTGTTTTTAACCTTACATCAATCTTCCTTGGCTCTCCTGACCCCTATTCTAGGGCTCTCTGTGACAAATGTGTAAAGAAATTCCTTCTCGCAGTTAACAAGTAACAATGCATTTTCTTCATAATGGGAAAACATACAACAAACATTTTAACAGAACTAATCTTTATAAATCAGGGGTCTTAACTGAAGGGCAGTTCTGGATAAAAAGATACCTATCAAATATGTGCATATAAAACACATATAAATTATATATACATACTTGGGCTAGATTAGCCTGTATGAAAATTCTTTATAAGAGAGGATTGAAAAGGTACATTTCTTTGCTGAGGGTACTTGAGCTCATCTCAGGTAAAAAAGCATTTCAAAGAGGTATTGTTATGTGACAGGCACTGTCACATTAATGTGAACAGGCACTGCATTAATGTGAAGTGAAAAGCACTCTGTGCTGAGGAGGGGCTTCCATATGGTTTGAATTTGTCAAATTCAAAGCAGTAGTAGGATGGTTCATCAGGAGAGACAGATAAGCAGAAAGAGTACTTGAGTATGGCCCACAGCAAGTTACTCTTTGCTTATACTTTGAGATCCTGAAAAATAGTTTTCACAGGTTTGGGGATTTTTTTCCCCATTTCTATGTTATATGGGTCAATTACATTAAACTTTGGATATTTTCCCATCTACCTGCCAACCACCATTTACTTAACATAAGTATTGATTTTTTTTGTGTCTGTTAATAAGGGATCATCTGACAGACTCTTAAAATGTCTAGCTGACCCTGTCAAAGGAAAGCTCCAAGTGCATCCTGTTAGATTGCCATTACTTTACTGAGAAGAAAACATTTTCATACCTAATTTTACCTCCTTTCCACTTCTGACAGAAGAGAAGTCACAAGCTGAATCAGGCTTACCTGAATCCATCCTACAGAAGCAAGAGCAAGGGTGCCTAAGATTATTCACAACCAGATTTAATTAGGACCGATTTTGGATTAACAAATTAATCAAAAGAAGGGAGAAAAGAAAAAAGAACCCTACTCAGTTCTACACAGAAGATATTATGTACATGAGTATGTGTCAAAGTTAAATTCTGAAGGACTATTCTTGCCTTGGAAATAAGTGTTGCTTAATAAAACTTTAGAGTTTATTAAAAAAAAATCTGTAAAGACACAGATATTTTCTTGTCTCATATTTATACTCTTCTGTTATTTAAGCTGAGAAAACAAGTATGATGTTTGTGCTGCAAAAGTATTTAATACTTTACACATTGCTAAAGAGGCACAAAGTTTTATAAGTTGTTTTGTCTCCAGCACAGCTTCTCTCATCTGCCTTCAGTAACATCCCATGAATCCTGTTTAAATGAGTGTTAGGGTTGGAAACTCCTAAGGTGCACCTGGACAGTAATGGCTCCTTTGGTGCTTGCAGCTTCTTTTGATTACATGTAATGTACCTTGTCCTTAAAAGTCTGAACACAACTGTGCATTTTGATAGAAGGCCACAATCCAGTTTCAATTTACTTTTATTTATTGGCTGACCTGGTGTATCAGTAAGGTTGCATTACCCAAAGATGAGAGCTTACTGTGCCCCCTGCCAGTAGATGATTACACACAGTTAGTGATCAAAGCTAATGCTAAGGAAAAGTTCAAGGCTATTAACAGAGAGGCCACAACTAAGGAGCCTTTTACTGAGCACCTTCTAATATTCTGAAGTTGTTTTTTTTT
>NW_016690329.1:2226992-2285010 GCF_001604755.1 Lepidothrix coronata
TGTAAAAGCAGACAGATGAAAAACTGAGCTAAAAAAACTTTGTATGTTAGGACTGAAGGTACTGGTCTCAAGCTGGGAGTAGGCAATGAATAGAAACTCACCTACTGCAGACAGCACAAGGAACTTAAACTTTCCTGATGCATCTTTAAAGTGGATGTGAGGCAGAGAAATGCAAAGCCTGGCAGGGTGAGGGGGAACTACTGTAAGCAGCAGAGAGGGGAGAGTGGAATCACAGAATCATTTAGGCTGGAAAAGACCTACAAAGTCCTTGAATCTAACCTGTGACTGATCACTGCCTTGTCAACTAGACCACAGCACCAAGTGCCACATCCAGTCACCCCACGGATGGTGACTCCACCACTTCCTTGGGCAGTCTATTGCAATGCTTGACAACCCTTTCCATGAAGAAATTCTTCCTGATGTCCAACCTGAACCTCCTCTGGTGCAGTTAAAGACTGTTCTCTTGTCCTGTCACCAGTTGCCTGGGAGAAGAGGCTGACTCCCACCTGGCAACAACCTCCTTTGAGGAAGTTGTAGAGAATTGTAAGGTCACCCCTGAGCCTCCTTTTCTCCAGGCTAAACATCCCCAGCTCCCTCAGCTGCTCCTCATAATACTTATTTTTAATATTCACTGAACCCATGGACACTGGGAGCACAGAAAGTTATGAAAATATTAATTCCACTATGCACCTGCAATGGTAATTGCAAAGGTGTGTCTGCTTCCCACACAAATTTGGTTTGGGACTCAGTGAATGTTTGGGGTGGGGTGGGGTGGGGGTGGGTGGGTGTGAGTGTTCTTTTTTGTTTGTTTGCTTGTTTAGGTTTTTTTCTGTTTTATTTTTTTTTCTCTTGAACTGAAACTAAAGGAAAATTTCCTGAAAAGATGAAGCTCTGACTTTTGTCCATCCCCAGAGGCAGTGTTAAGGCTCAAGAATCAAGGAACTAAGGCATGGAACAATGTCTCAGCAACTCAGAGGAGCAGGATGTGTAGTTTTACGGCTGACTGTGAACCAAGGGACACTCACTGATTCTCCAGAATTGTTCTGAAGACAAATGGACTGTAATAGCACATCACCCCATGATTGCATGTTGATGCCATTTCCTGGAGTGATGTGATGACACTGTGGTAGGACCATTAACCCATCTGTCACTTTCTGCATTTGTCTCAATCAAACTGACAAGAGGATTGTGTAAATATGACTTTGGGCAACACAAACCCAGTGTTACGGACCTGACTTATAAAAAGGCAGTTGGTATTGAAAGAAGAGGCTGACATGACAGACATATGTTTAAAAGCAGGACTCTTGCTAGAGGACATTTAAATAAAAGATTTGTCGTTCCGCTCAAGAAATTTGAGATTATTGCTAAGGCACCCCAAAGATCGTTGTGGTTTTTTTGACAATCAGCCTGCACAAATCAAAGAGAACATCAGAATAAGCACCAGAAAAAGCAAATTTCTCTACTGAATACAGACATCCACTTAATTGTAGGATCAACTGAAAATACTGCTGAAAGTTTTAGAAATATTGTTCAGGACTGATAGGAACAATGTTTTGATAATACTGTTGTCCATGTCTCAGTCAAAATTTCCATTTCCATTCACTGAAATTCTGGATTGAGGATTATAAGGCTTGGTTTGAACATGGCAACACAGATCCAAACCAATCTTCACTTTCATATTTATTTTAAAAAATAGAAGTATCATTTTATTTGTGTTGTCTCTTTTCTTTATGACATGATACATCTTTACCAATTAAATGAACCTCCAAAGATGCAACAAGTGCCATTGTAACATTATCGTCTTCATTTCTCAGCTAAATAAAGATATAAACATCCAATTCCTGTGTACAGATTACTCAGAAGAATGAAATAATAATTAACTATCTCTCTGCAAAATTCACTCCTCACCTTCGCTTTTATTCCTAATGCACTAAAGTACACAGGCAACAAAATTTTCTGTGGCCTTTTAACAGATTTTGGTCTGTTAAAGTGTCATTCATCTTACAGTGTAAAAAATGAATAAGTACAGAACAGCTTCTAGAAGTAAAGGAAAAGAGAGAATATTTTCTGGAGCCCAGAAAAAAATTTACAGAATATTTGCTGGGACACTGATATTTAGAACTAATATGGAGAAGTAGGTAATCATGAGAACTAGTATTTAAAAGGGCTGAAAACCAGTGACAGACTTAAGACAGAAAAACAATAAAAATCATATCACAATGTATTCAAAAGGCATAATTCTGCCTTCCAAATATTGTTTCATTGATAAAATGACTAAGAGTGTTAAATTCCAGAATATTTCAGGATAGAACAGATGAGAAAGACGGCAGTTTTTTAATAATTACTAGCTATAGACTAGAAACAGGAACTAAAAGTCACAGTATCCACAATGATACTACCTTGGTGATTAATTTTTTCCCCGCAGTCTCTCATGTCCCTCAGTATCTGAAAGTTGTCTCCCTCTCTGGGAAAAACCCCAACACTATCAATTTTTCTATTCCTTGCTATCCATCTTTTTATTCCAAACACTGGGTTTCTTTATTTGTTGATTTTGGTGTCAGGGTAGTATTTCAGCAAGATCTGTTCCATGACCCGGGTGACAACGAGCCCACCTCGAACACCGGTGAAAAAGTGAGCAGCAGCTCAGCCCATCACTGACTGCACACTCCGCTCTGCCAGCCTATTTATTTCTAGATCCAGACAGCTGCATTGTCACGGCTGAAGGATCAGGATAAGGGGGGATCAAGCTACTGAAGTAGGAGCAAATGGAAGCGCATGGGCAGAAGGAATCTCCAGCCAGCACTGACACCAAAAAATGTACCTCGATAGGGGCCTTTGGTGTTGCTTCTCCCATAAGTGCAATCAGAGCAGAAAGAACAAATTGAAGAGGTCTTGTGAAAGCTCGCCTGTTTTCCTACTGTATCAGTTGTCCAAAAAAAAGTTATCATGTGCCCCTAAAGCCTTGTCTAACAAATACTACTTTCCATTTGTCAAGTTTTCTTTTTTTTTNTTTTTTTTTTTTTTAATGCCTCAATCATCCATGGATAAAGGAATGGCAACTGCATTTGTTTTATTTCCCTAAGTGTAATCTCTCTACACAGCAGATGTGACAATTTACTGCCAAAGTAAGTTCATCACACAATTAGCGGTGTGAAAGGAAAGCCTATTGTGTACCATAATGGTTTTTCTCGCCATTAGCAGTTAATAATTACCGACACCAGCTTCAGGGCGGGCTGAGCCCCCCCTGCCCGGGCCAGGGCTCTGCATCCCCATCTCCCTGCGGCACCAACAGCGCTGTTCCGCAACCCCCGGGGAGAGGGGCAGAAGACAGTTCCTGATGGGTCCTGATAAAGCCACTGCTTTATTTCTCCCAGACCCACGTAGCTCCAAGTGCTCAGGTGGCGAGCGGGGCTGTGTCTGGGTTGGCATCAGCCCCCTGAAGTCACTCGACACATCTGATGCAGGCAGATTACCTTCCCACTGGTGGTGTTTGGGGTGAGATGGTGCTTCATGGTTACAGTAATGACCTCCCTATAAACTTTCATCACATTTCATAATAGCGTTTCATAAATATTACTAGCACAATACTAAGTTCGACATTTTATGTAAAACCCCATAAAGTAATAATAAAGATCGTCAAAACTGGACCTTTAAACTACACCACATATTTTCATACAAATCACATTCTAGTAACTGACCCTGCCTCGCTCTTTTGGTGCTATCAGCATTTCCTGTGACAGGTACACTGGGTCCCCAGTGGACACCTGTCTCTGCTACTATTGCTAACTTTTCTGCCTCTTTTTTAAAAAAATAATTCTATTTTGGGGTGCTTTTTTGTTTTTGTTTGTGGGGGTTTTCTTGTTCATTTATTTGTTTTTTTGGAAGGGGGTTGAGGGTGGTTTTTCACTTTTTCACTAGGAAACCACAGAGATTGTTGTTTTCTGGTAAAACTACAACAAAAAACTAAAAGAAAAGCAACAGAACTCCCAACAGAGTCAATACATCAGAAATTTATGAAGAGCCAACTAAGAGTGTAAAGTTAATGAGCATGTATCAAAGACTGTTAAACCACCATGTACGTGCTTCTCAGCTGGGAGTAAGGCAACCTTCAAACTACATTAACCTAAGAGTACTTTACCCCAAACAAAGGCACACACACTGGAGTTTAAAGGCTTTTGTTTATGCCCAGTAACTTTACTTGAGCTGTTTGCATTCTGATCTGCTCTAGGCAAGTCCTCAAACTGCTGCTGCTCTACACCATCTTCCATTCAGAACAGCAGTTTTGCTTTTCCAGTCAGAGGGCCACAGTTATCCCTAAACCCTAATCATCATTTCATGCCACCTGTCCATCACTGCTTGCAATAGAGGATGGGGCAGTCCCGTTGGGGTGCCTGCCACAAACAAGTCTCTTTTCTGTATTCTGCCATGGAATGGACACTCCCTTTCTATTCACTGCAGTGGGAAATAAGACACATGGTTCTGATAGCTAATTCAGATGCATAAGGTGGGTGTACAAACAGCACATACTATCTTTTGGGACATGCTGGAGAACCAAAAGAAAAAGAAAGCAGTAATGAGATTATTCAGTGAGATGGGTTGAGTGCCTTGGTTGATGCTCCAGGATAATTGATAAGAATTCTACATTGCACAGAGTAATGAGTAATATTCAGGAATTCCTGACACAACAGGAAATTGTTTCTGTAAACGATAAGTAGTTTTTTTTAATGCTTCAAAACACATGGGCAGTGTAACCCAGATGCTGGATATGAAGCCATCTGAATTCACAAGAAGAAGTTTGTCACAGCCATGTAACTGGCAAATCTCTGGGCAGCTTTTACTCCATTCACACCCAGATGCAACATTTCTTAGGCTAAGTTTGGCTATATCATGGTCATATATGAACTTTGCTGTTTTTCCTGCTGCCTTCCCACATCACTTTGCTCCACTGGTGTCTCTGCTCCTCGTTGGACTCTCAGCTTACATTTCTACATGTCACCTTCCCTTGGAAGTGTGGTCCCAGAGCTCAATCCTGTCCCTCTTCACTTACCCCCTCCATGAACCAATACTCCTTCCGAGCACATCTGGCATGTTTATCTAGCCCTTAGCCCTCCATCTGGACCCTCCCAATACCATGGATTGCCTCACCAGCTGGGGAGAGGCAGTGCATAAGCACTGTGGTCCAAACCTGCACGTGCATTTATGCACATCCCAGGACTAAACCCTCTCTTCCAGCAAGCCTTCCCTTGGGGAACATTTTGTGAGCTGCAAAAGAGAGACTGCAGAGAAAGTTCATAGAATAGCTGCATTTGCTTTCATAAAATGGGATTGTGTGATTTCACAGGTGACTGATCATTTTTCTCTGATCAAGATAACTGTTGTGCTGAGTGGATGTGAGAAAAGAGTCTCAAATTCTGTCCACCTTTCTTCCAACTCCCGGTCTTCTAATGTATGCTCAGAAAGGGGATTGCAGCTAGTGAGAAGGGAAGAGTTAGTCTCCTCACTCTGTGGTGGTTCAGACCGAATGTGCTCTTTTGCCCCATATTGGTTTCCCTGAGGAGTTGCACCCACAAGATAGCTGTCTTCACCAGCTGTCTCTCTGGTCCCTGTGCTTTGCCTGCCAAGCTGGTAATACACCGTGTTCACAGAAAAGGCTGGAAGACATGGAGCAGGACTGAGAAATAACATTTTATCAAGAAGATTCATTCATTCTAGGCTATTTAGGATTTGAAATTGGCACCAGCTATTCCTCAAAAGATAGATTGCAGAGCTGCAGAAAACAGGGTGAAAAGAAATTTGAGAGGTCATCTAATCTACCCCATCTCAAAAGGGCCATCTGTGGCACATTTGTCTGACCTGTTCTCAAAAGCCTTCAAAGATGAAGTGCCTGTGATCGATCTCTCTGAGAGTTTTTGGAGTGACAATCCCCAGGGTGTGGAAACAGGCATCTCTAGCTCCTTCCTGGCAGCGCAGCTGGAGTGCACAGCTCCCATTCGTGTTTCCTCATGCTGCAAAGCACTGTCTGGTGGTACGGGAGAGCTGGCTGCTACATTTCTCAACATCAGGTTCATACAGAAGTGTTACAGCGCAGAATCCCCCTTTAGAGCAAATCCTCTCACACACGGGCACTCAGAAGATTTTTTTTCTCGCTTCTGAGAGAGTCACCGCTGAGCTTGGACCATATTGCATCATGTGGGAGGATTTCGCCCCGTTCTAAGCTGCCTCATAATTTCTATGTCAATTTTCAATACATCAAATTAGGGATTTCTAGCACAGCTCGATGGAAGAAAAAGCACTAATTTGTACTTTTCAGAACAAGGAGTTACTGGCCGAGACTTACGCATTAAGTATCATCTTTTTAAAATTTTATTTCGTAGGTTCTCCCTCGCTCACACCAACCCACCAGTGGCTGAGCAAAGCACCTCCATACTTTTCCCAGTCTTTGCACATTGCCTTATTATCTGCACAATTCCTTTTGGGTATTTAAAAACAAGGCTGCAGCCACTTGCAGCTGATTTTTCCGTAGAAGCAAATTGCAGTTTTATGTTTTCACTCTTCTCTCTTTGCCGTGCATCAGCTGATGACTAGGCTGCTTTTGGCTAATCTAAGCACTAAACTTAATTGTCACTCAGAAGTACATCCTTCTGTAACGCTTCCGTCCCCTTCTGTCGTCCTGGGTTTCTCATCAAACTGAATTAGCTCGTGCATGGTGATTTGTTTCCTTTTAAATGATGCTGATTAAAAAGAAATCACAGTCTGATAGCACGGCAGTCGGCAATGGCAAACAAAGAGTAGCTATGTTCCTCTCAACATGGACTTTAACTGAAATGAGGAACAGAAGCATTTTTCTCCTTCACTGCTCTCGGCTGGGGGTTTTTTTGTTGGTTTTATATGTATATGTTCACTACCCTTCCTTCACAGCCACTCCACTTTTAAAGAAACAGAAGGAATCTCCTTGCAGACTCCCTACTATTAATTGTTTATAATGCACCTATCTAAAGGAAACACTTCCAGTGGTATCTCAGAAAACACTTCATATTACTTATAGCAGTAAGTGCTTTAGGAAGTTTGTATGAGCTGTTCCCTCATGGCTGAAATAAGCCTACTTCATACTTACCAGTACTGTACTGCCTTGGGACTTAGTGCAGTAGTCATACATTTTAAAGTTACATTTAAAGTTACATAAGATCAATTTTTTATGCCATTGAAGTGAATTGGCTTTGTATTTATTTTCAGTTTTTTTTTTTTTTAATTGTTTTAATTGTTTAATTGTTAATCCAGAATGCTACTTAGCTTACATTTCTATTTGGAAGCTGAACTATTATAATACGGTATGCGAGAGCTACATTAAAATTTCCATTCTGAGAAAACTAAATACACATAATTTATTGGTAATTACATAAAATGTTTCAGAATCAAGAGAGTCTGAGACAGGAGGAATTCTCCATCTCACGAGTTTTTATCTGTTGATGGAAAGAGAATTCATTAACATAGAAATAATATCCATAAGTAAGGAATAGATATGTCTCTATCTCTTCTGAGTGTGAGCGTTGAATATCATATGAATTCAGTAATATTAAAAGAAGATGTGATGACTACATTATACATGAACCTGGTGTAGTTTGCTTCTTTCGACTTTGTCAGCTTACTTGTGCTTTTTCATTCCTTTTACAGCAGAGATCAGAGAGCAAAAGATTCCCCTGGCAGGGGAGCTAAATTGGATAATAATATATTAAGGGCAATAGGAAGGGGGGAGGGAAGAGGGAGGGTTCTCACCCAACAGCCTTCAAAAATCATTAGTGAAAAGTTAACATTGAAATAGCAGTGAGTTCACATTTCTGCAAATGACAGTTTGCTTTCCCAATTTTGGTTTTTTTAGTGTTCCAATTGAGCAAACAACACAAGAAAATCTCTGGGGTCAATGAATCAATTTCCCTGCCAGGTCAGAATTATCCCCAAGAAAATATTTACTACTATCATATTCCATTACCTTAGACAGTCCCAAGAAATGTTTCACTTGAAATAGCAGAAATCTTATTCTACAAAGATGAAATTTTGTAGATTTTGATATTTACGTGTCCCCAAGTTATTCTTTCCCCCCATTGGGGACAGGATGCTAGATACTTAAACTGCTACCAGTTCCTTTGCTTTTCAACTCAGGAGAGCATTCTCATTCAGTGCAGGCCTTAAGTAACTGTTTAAGTCCTTTCTTGAATTAGAACCAAAATTGTCACTATCTAGGTGTTATATATTCCGCTATTTTAAACTTTATCTTTTTTTTCCCCTTCAATTCTTCCAGTTTAGGTTGGTTTGTTCTAGTTTATTTTTTTCTGTTGCTCATCTCTGAGACTTCTCATTTTTTTATTATCAGCATTCTGGGGAATGTGTTCCCAGAACCAAATGAATTGTGGTTACTACTCTCATATCCTCCCACTTTATTAAAAAAGTTCAAAATTCAATCAGATAGCTTCTTGCTTTTAGCCAAAAATCAGGCCAGCAAGAGAAACACCATGACTTTGAAACGTTGCTTATTGATACCTTTCATCCTTTGAAACTACAGAAATGAAATGAGTGAGAATTTCTTTTTCTCCTTAGGGTTATGTCAAGATGTGGAGAGCTGAAGCAAGCACAACTTTTACAAGCCTTCTTGGTCGTTTAGGTTTCAGAAATTCTGACTTTCAGCATCCAGACAACTTTTCTGAAATGTGTTCCTTGGCAGGAACACCCAGCATTCAAAAGATATAGTTTACAAAGAGAGTATTAGATTTTCAAAAGGAGGAAGTAACCAGCACACTTAACACTTTGGAAAACCAGTCTTGAGCATCACAAATAACAGGCTGGTGGTGCACTGTTCATTTTCAAACTGGAACCAGGCTCTGCATATGTCATTACCTGCTATGTTTTTCTGACTGCAGCATTAGAGAGAACAGTGTAATTATAGTGCATATGCATCTTCAATAACATGGATTACTCACCAGCCTCCAACACACAGCTTCTACAACAGTATATGGAAATCATTAAGGATTATATATAAAGATACTAATTATTAACAATGCCTGCTGAGGTCTTATGACAAAACCCCAGTCGCAATCACTCAGAAACAAGGTTTTAGAAAAGGTTTCACCATCTCATTACATACAGGCTTCTGTTAAGAGAAGCTGAGTGTTACACGAAGGCATTAATCCTTGCTGGGAAAAGGAGATGAGGATTCTGTGTTGACTTCCCAGCTGCTGCTCCCGGTGCTGAGCAGGTTTGCAGGAACAAGCCCTGAAGTTATCTATTCAATAGCAAATCCATGTGAAATTAACACAGCACACAAAAATAACCCAAACTATCCCTTCAGAAATAATGCCTTCGCAATGAGAAGTGGACACTTCAAATCAATTTGATCTGCACAAATAAGTACCTTTTTAGATAGTAATAAGGTGTCTAGACTCTCATTTCAGCTGTGGAAGTTCTGCAGTACAGTGAGTCCATACATCTGTAATATACATGCAGGCTGCATTCAAAGTTTCACGGGGAGAAAGCAAATGACCAAACTGTGCATTTTTCTTGTTTCAAACAAAGCCAAAGCATGCATGTGCTGTGCATTCCTGCACAGCGAGGGACAGCTGGGTATCACACACGTGTTGAACTTTAACCATTATACATGGTGTTTTTAGGGAGGAACTCAGCATTTTCAGCCCTGATTCTGGTTACCTGAAAAGTCAGGGGGAATTTCCTAATGGCTGTGGGGTTGGTACATGTCACCACAGCATGCACTGCCCGTGCCATTGGTGTCATGGCTGGGACCTGGGGATGATTACGGGTGGCCAAGCAGGCTGGGTTCTTGTGGTATGAAGGGCACAGTCTGAGCCTCCACCGTACCCGCAGCTCCGGGGGCTTCAGATACCACTGAGAGGTTGCAGCTCTCGCCAGAGGAATAGAGCAGGATCAGCAGCCTGCAGGCAGCTGCAGCCACAGCCACAGGTGGGAAACGCCACACCAGGCCCCTCTTCTCTCTGTTGGTTGTGGGTGTGGAGCCCCAGTGGGGGGCTCCAGATGACTTATTTCAGAATTCCAGCTTTACAAGCAGGCTGTTATTTTCTGGGGAAACTGTGTCTGGTGATACTGCAACAAGACAGCTCAGAGCCACCAAAAGAGACAAGGTATTACTCATAGCAATGTTAAAAGGATCAGGAGCACAGATGGTGGTCTCTTCTATCCTTACAGTCAAGCCAAGTGGCACAGTAGGTTCTCCAGAGGAAAGGGATGCCATCCAGAGATGGATCATGCTTGAGGAGAGGGTAAACCTCCTAAACTTTAGCAAGGCCAAGTGCAAGGTCCTGCATCCAGATCCTGCACTGGGAGAAATCCCCAACATCAGTACAGACTAGGGGAAGAAGGAATTGAGAACTTGGATTTAAATCTTAAAAAAAATATGATAAGACCTTCTTTTAGAAGTGACTGCCCAATAAATTGCTTACAAGTAATGGGAGAAAAAAAGTAACATGAAAGATTTGCTATGTCTAAGTAAAGACAGTGGCTCAGAGTAGGATTCACTCATAATGAGTAAGAATCATAAGATTTTCAGTGTTTCTGACTGGAAGCTTTGTTAAAACAGTAGTACACAATTCCTAATTGCAATGATTATACAAAATAGTATAATAAATCCTATTAGACAAAAAAGTCAGAGTGTTCTGTTTTTGAAATCCAATTTAGTCTAGTGAATGAGAAAAGTGATCTTTTGTCTTTTACAACTTGGGGAAAATAAACTGGATTTTAATTAGGAAAGAAGTATGACAAAATTAAATCTAAAGGAAGAACAAAGCCTTAACAAAACTAGCTGAAGAGTATTCTTAAAAAAAAAGGCATTTCCACTTTTTTTTTTAATTGTAGATTGAATTAAGGAGCCCATAGTTATTATATAAGGAAGATAATTACAGAAAAATGTTCAGCTGGAGAAGAGCTTTAGGAGACAACTAGAATATATTCTTTGAGTTTTGCTTTATTCCATGGAATGCATCCACAGTTGCCTCTGTGTGGGCACAGGAATGGTCCATGCTTGAGCTGTGGCCTGGGCAGCTGATGCCAGATGCCTCCTGTATTGTCTCTGCCATTGCTCACAGTGCTCAGCCTCCTTCCCCTGTCCCCTGTCCCTGTCCTCCTGTACCTGCATTTGGGGACAGGAGATAAATCTGGCTGGAAGAAGTGGGTGTGTGCTTTCCACAGGAGACATGACAAGTGGTGTGGAGTGGCACGGGAGAAAGTTCAACAGGCCAGAACAGAGCTAGACACGGTGTGACATTTTGGCAAACAGCTTCACCAAGAAAAGATCTGGGGAAGGAAAGCCACTCTGTGTGGTCACAGCACCTGGTGAGCAGTGTGGGCTGGTCAGGAGGGTGGCAGCCAGGCAGGGATGCTCGTTAGTGCACACACATATGCAGGCCTGCGAAGCACAAACTTGTGTAGAGCCGATCACAGCCTTGTCCCCACGAGCAGTTCTGCTGACACCAGTGCCTTGATCTGCCCAGAACAGGATGTGGAAGGGTTGGAGCCTTGCCCATAACTCTTCCTCTGCCTTTGCAGAGGAGTGGGGTGAGGGGAGATGGAAAAAGAGACAGAAAAAAGAAAGGAGAAAGCAACAAAGGAGAAAAGCCCATGGAAGAGAAACACTTCTGGCTAGAAAGAAGCCTCCTTGCTGATATGCAAATCACAGAAGAAAGACCTGGGTTGGAAGGGACCTTCAACTTTATCTAGTTCCAATCTCCAATTCCTCTTCTTCTGTGCCACCTATTCCCTTACCAAAATTGTGAACAGCAAATATTCTCCAGCTGGCTGTCAGATACCTCCTCTTTCTCAGTTTGGATACTTTCATTAGCCAAAAAAGCAGGTTCTCTATTGTCTTAATTCACAAATGTTTTAACAAGCTAGGCATAAAGAGAAAAGGAAGGGCAGGAAGGACATAATCTTGGGTTTACCAGGCTGAGGGTGTGCAGTCCACTCACTCATCTTTCCGTAGTTTTAAGCTCCTCTCTATCTGATAAACTTTTGTTTGTAGAGGAGATAAAGAAAACCAGAGAAATAAATCTCTGAAAAGAAGTTGAGCGCACTGTCTTCAGCAGGTACCAACTTGTAGCCTAAATATTTGCCTCAATATCTTATGCAGATTTAGCAAGCCAGGGGACCAGCTCCTGTTTTATTAAACAGTGTGTCCTTCCCTTTCTCACAATATTCTCTCCAGACTGTATTGATTCAGACAACACAATTAGTGCTGACTCAGATTAAATACAGTCTCAAAAAGCACTTATGTATTTTGTCTCATGACAAAAAAGGCAAACTGAAAACCCTCATGATTTGTGCTGTAGCAATGTAAAAATAGAAAAAAAATTTCTGCAAACATTTATAGTTCTACATGAGTAAAATACAAACCTGAAGTAAAACCCTTATTCATTTGGGAATCTAATAGTGTCTAGAGTAATTTTCAGAAATATAGAAATGACTGATTTATATTGTTTCAAAGGAGGGTCCTTGGACCAAGGACCATTTATCCTTAAGGATTCAGAACTGCTGAGTCAGACAATCAAGTCAAAGCAGAACTCACATTTAAACTGTGTACCAAGCAGTTAAAATGTGGAATTACATTTTCTTACATGTTTTAATTTCTTAGGAATAAACAACCCCACAAAAAACCATCACAACAACGAAAAAACCCGAAACCCAGCAACAAAAAAACCCCACACAACAAAACCCCAGAACTAGAAGCCCTGTGACCTGCTTGCATGGATGGAAGCTCCCCACCTATGGATTTGCTGACTTTAATATCTTACCATGAACGCCTATTGACAAGTAATAGGCCTTTTTGTGAGGGCTTGGTCCTGTTACCTGATTTTCTATTGTCATACTGACAGGACTGTGTTTGCCCTTTAGCTCTGTTCTTGCTGAAATGTAGAGGCCTCATGAGAACCGGGCTCCCCTGAAAGCTGCAGTCACTGTCGGTTGTAGAGTTCTTGCACGGATGATTTTTGTCATTGAACACAAGCACTGGCCAAAAAAAGCCCCCACAAAAAAGAAGACTAGCCACAAAAATGACACCTTCTAGTAGGAGTGACATGTACTTAGCACAGCAGCCTGGCCTGCCAAGCCTCTGGTGCTAGGAGCTCAGCTAGCAGGTTTGCCTGCAGTACCAGCACAGGCATTTTTTCTGTAAGTATTTTTCTGCTTTCCCAGCTGAAGTGTACAAACAATTTTCTGCTTTTGTTTCTCTCCATTACAAGTTAGCCTGTTTAAATTTGTGCAATTCTGATTTTTTGTAGGTGGCTTGTCATCACACTGTCTTCAGAATACTTGGGAAACAGTAATGAAACACAGCATTGTGCTAATTTGTGAAAATAAGCATTTTACTTAGAAGGGAATACATTTACACTGGTAGTGATGCAGGCAGACATTAGTTATTATCCTACCTACCAGCTCACTCAAGCTGTGGTGTCATTGTGTTAAAAAAATTGGGAGATTCACAATCAGATTCGTTAAAACAAAGATTTATTTTCATCTCCTCTGATGGGCCTTTCTCCATTTAACTTCTTCCAGACATTCAGGAAAGAAGCACTAGTGAAACTGCACAGAGAGTTTATAAGTTATGGCTCAGGGACATCTGTGTGCTGTGCTGTGTTTGTCCAAAGAAACTTCTAGTTCTGCCAGGAACACTGAGCGCTGCTGAGCCATCAAAGTCTGCCATTTCTGGTGTGCCACACCGATAGTGCTCTCCTTCCTTTAAAAAACTGCCCTTACTGTCCTCCAGCTGATAAATATAACTGGGATTGACATTAGCTTCTGCCTGGCCCATAAATGAGATGCAAGCCTTTGCCACCCATGCCCTTGGTGTCAAGAACGACTCATGCTCTAGCACCCCAATGCCACAGCCGATGCTGCGAAAGGGAGAATGTTTAAGCACTGTTCTTGCTTAATTACAGCTCACTTTTTAAAAAAAAAAAAATTCACAGAGAAAGGATGGAAAAGCTGTAACAACTACCCAGACAGGGTAGCAGATGGGAAAGAACAGAGCCTCTACAAGGTCATACAGAGCAGGTGGCTGCTTGTTTATAACTCCTGTTTTCATGAGAAAATGTATTTTGCAGTGTGAATTATGGAATATCCCCTATTTATTAAAGGAGGACTGGAACACCCCATCTCCTCTGGTAGGTTTTTTTAGAGCAACCTGTGGTTGGGTTTTAGATACGAAGTGATTCTTTCAAGTTTCTGTATTCCTGTCCTAAAAAAAAGGCCTGTGACTCCCAAGACTGCAAGTCTACTGTATCTGGTACCACCACTGTGCTGCTGGCATTCTCCATGTCTCAAATCCACACACATCCATTGCCAGAAGCCAAGCTATTATTATAAACAACAGGTTCACGTCCCTAAGCCAAAGTCTTTTAATTGGACCTCAAAATTAATCAAGTATATAGACTAATTCCTTATTAGTGTTAAAATCAGTACAGCACTAATGACTTTAACAGAAAAATCTGTATTGCCGCTAAGTTTAAAATTTTATCATTTTGAGGCCAAAATGAACCAATATGTAGGTCTACCTACCTCTTCCATAACACAGTAGATGAATTTCCCCCAGAAATCCTCCACCAGGGATGAAACCAGCAGAATTTGTTTCAGTGCAGCTTGAAAAATTACTTCATGAAAAAATAAAGCATCCTGATAGTGCTGACCAATCCGAATCCTGCTCAAATGCCAATTGTTTTCACACAGACCAATTGTTGTTTTATGAAAGCCAGTACGGAACCTTGAAATATGGCAGAATTTGCTAATATAACAAGCATGCATGATGACCACAGGCAGAACACAGCTGCTGGATCATCGGATTTCTCTGACGCATAGTGATGCAACAATCAATAGTTTATTTTGCAATTTTACTAATAAAATATTTAATGCACAAGCAATACAGAAAATTTTTAAACTAGACAATAAACCAAGTTGCCAAAAGAGAAGAAAAACACCAGACACGTGCAACATAACTGTATACGTACATTCTGCTGTTGTTCACAGAATGGAGTTTCACCACCTGAACACAGCAGTTCTCCCTCATCCTTCAATAATTTAGAGCTAAGAGCTTGCTTTCTCAAAATATTTATTATTCAAAAGCCTCCATAACCAAATACTGTTGAGAAAATTAAGACACCAAGGCTGCAAAAACAAAACCTAGTCCACTGAGGTCCAAGCTCTCTATACAAGCAGGAGGTTGCCTCATAGCCGCTCTCAAAGAGAGGCTCCTTCACTTCTGTCAGCCCTTCTTTTTCTTCCCCCACACCCAAACTAGAATTTCCTACCCACAGGCATTTCAAAGCTTGCTTTGCCTCCTCGTTCATATTATCTTGCTCCATGGTCTTTAAGATCCTCACTCATCTCTGACCCTCTTTAAGTATAAATCCTCCCAGCTAACATAAAGCCCTAAAACTTCACTGAAATCAGAGAACCTTAATCAGATGAGGAACTTATGCTTTATATCTGCTTCTTCTGCTTTGTCCAATTGATTCATATTTTTTGAGTGGATGGATCCACCTTGTCTTCTCTCATTCTGTTTCTGAAGGAGCTTCCTGGCATTTCTGCTTCACTACTAGTTTTTCATCTACTTCAAAACCTCTTAAGTCTCTTCATTTTTTTTTCAATCCTCTATTCTACTAATAACCTACCAAAAATATTCTGAATTGTGTAATCAATTTCTCTATTTTTTAAATTTCACTAAATTAACGTAATTTCATAAATACCTTGCAGGAATTATATGCATAAAAGTTACCTTTTAAACAAAATACACTAATGAAATATAGTCCTATATTGAATGTTTCCTTTAGTTCCAGAAAAGGTATTGGAGAAGAAACGGCCTTTTTCCATTCTTAATGTGGGAGGTAGAACTGAGAGAAAATGAGAATTTCACCAATCTGGAAGAAAAGCTTGTTTGCCATCCTGAATGAACACACATGCTACCAGCAGTTATTTTTGCCTATCCCACCACTTTAGGGCTAGGAGAAGCTAACAAAATCTACTCACAGTTTGGGGTTTGGGAGATAGTGGCTGCATGCTGTAACGTTTCAATACACTGCATCCTACATCACTGACCATGTAATACAAATCATAGGATGTTCTGTGGCTCTGTCAGAGGTAGAACGCCAACCTCACAAACCAGCACATTGCAGAACACTTTTACAACCAGGAGCAAATTTAATTGCATATGCCGGTGCACCCTGGGTGGGATGCCAACAGAGCATCCCCCACCACACACACACACATGCACACAGTCAAGTCAGGAAGTGTGGCATTCACACATGGCTCAGTGTTACATCTGTACACACGCCCAAAAAACTCATGCTGGGCACTAGTTCTAAAATAACTTCTAGAAGTCGTTTCTGGAAAAGCTGTTGTGTCAGTAAATAGCATGCACTGGGTACTGTTATTACCTGCACCACAGGAAATGGTGCCTTTTTAAAGCTTGGAGCTTAAGCTGGCACAACTACTTCATGCAAAGATAATATTTTTAAAGATGGAAGTTGTTTACCTAAATGTTTCAAGGCACTGAGAGTTTTCTACTGTAATGAAGGGTCTCTGTATCAGGATCTACACACTCACAACCAATAAAATAAGTTACTTCAGTACACTGTGCTCTTCAGCTGATGCCAAACCTTTGCAGACTGTGGGTTTAAAATTTGACCTACCAGGAAAACTATCAGAGGTCAACATTTTTATTCACACAGCCCTAGTGACCAGTGGCTAGCACAGCAAGGCAAGTTAGGCAGGGATAAGGATAAAAAGTAGTTCTCTCTCTCTTCTCTATCTGCCTGGAGGGAATGAAGGCACCTACTTTTGCAGCTCCGACGTTCAAATCCTTTTTGCTTTCATGTGGTTACTGTGAATGTTCTCTGGAGTATTAAATGAGAGGAAGGCATTATAGTTTTCAACTTTGATGCCCCATTAAGATGAATATGCACCTAATGAGCTGAGAAATTACCATTGCTGCTTTTTTTTGTACTGCTTTACAAGAGTAGCTAATCAGGACGGGGGCATGCTCTTTGTGTTCTTAACCCAACAGCAATGAAAGTTAGAAGATCACATTCAAGCATATGTTTAATGCAGCAACAATAAAGGCAATAATAACTCCTGCTATGAAAGGAGGACTAAAAGGGCATTTCTTCTTATTTATTTATTATTTATTTTAATTTTAAGAGGTACAGTAACTATTTCTGAACCATGCAGTTCAGACGTTGTTTGGCGTAAAACTTAAGGGATATTTGGAAACCAACTGTGCCCATCAAAATTGTCAACATTTAAATGTCTTAAGATAAACAGCAACAAAAATAACTATCACCACTGAAACCACCGATTATTCAGGAGGGGAAAAAAAAAAGTAGTTTTAGGTTAATGGCAACATTTGAACTCTATCAAAGCCCCTTAATGCAGTGAGTTAATCCTGTTGAAATTTGAAATATGTCCTTGTTTCTCAGGTCAGGCTCCCCAAGCCGTATCTAGTGACATAACATGAGAAGCTAAAGCCAATTATATTCTAGCATTACTGACTAATATTCCCTATCTGCCAACTGGAGTGTAGCAAGTCTTATTCATACTGTGATAAGTGATCATGACTACGAATCTCCATTTTCCCCTAAGGGAAATCTTGTAGCAAACAGTTGACAGAGCAACAAACAATTTCAAGAGTAACAAAGTAAAAATCTAATAAATATGATGCAAATAAAGAACATGGGAATTTAGGCACTTTCTTAATCCCTAAAACAAAATGCTAGTTTTCTTTCCTTTCAAAGATATCTCACTGGAAAGGTATTATTTAAGTAAGGAAGAGAGCACTACCACACTACCACACTGACACCTTGCCAGGGCTCATGTCCTGGAAGGTTTCAGTCCCCGTTTGTACCACAAATAGTTTATCGTGTTACTTTACTCAGGGGGTGAAATGCTTGTGGATCCAAGCCCAGTAACAGCTCTGATGTCCTCACACAGTTGCAAAGCAGCAGGTTGCAAGGTGTTGAGTAATTGTAGCTTCTCTGGTGGCAACAATAGGCCAGGAGCTCTCTGAACCAAACTTATATGATTGTTACACTGTGTTCTTGTAAACAAAACCAGAAGGAAGTATGTACCCTCTGCTTCTGTAAGCATTTGTTTCCAGTGCTTACAAAAGGCAAGATGGCATTTATTTGTTTGGTTTTTTTTTTCGTATGTTTCAGTCAAGATGATGTTGCTCTTCTTATGTACCACATTTAGCCTATGGCAGAGGTGACATAAGAAAAAGTTTCCTGCAATCTCCTTTTAAAAAAGTCATCAAAATCCCAGAAGATCTGGTAACCTTATAGGGAAAATAACAGTAGGGATGATTCATCCCTGGTTTTCTTTGATGTATTTTTCCTTTCTAAAAGAGGCACTCCAACATTTTGAAAGAGTATTTTCCCTTTGATAAAAGTATTACTGCAAAATGTGGTCCAGAAGATTAAGTTTTTAGGTAGTTCTAGGCCACTTCTTCCCTTACACTTATGCTAGCCCTGCAATTGTTATTTGAATTTTGATCAGCCTCAGTAAGGCACAGGACTACTCTGCTGTGTACACAGATGCAGCACATCCTCGAGGTTGCTTGGGAAGGGATTTTGAAGACTATTATTTTAACCCAGTTGTGGAATGATACAAGAGAAGACAGAAGCACTGCTCCTGCCAGTGACCAGCTGCTGATCTGCACAGTCAGGTTGCCCAGGTTGGGGTCTGCTTGCAGCTTTGCTCTCTCTTGAGGTGCCCTGCAGCTGCCCACTGATGCCCATGGAAAGGAAAACCTTGGGAGAGCTGCAAATGGTGGCAGAGGCAGTTCCTCACCCACAAACGCAGCACCCTGAGCTCTCTTTCTACAGTGAAGAAGCAAAGCTCCTTCTGCTCCTTCTGGGTTCCCGAATTCCTCACCACACTGACTTCTGCTGCTACAGCAGCCATCAAAAGGAATCCTACGGGGGAATCTGAACAGAGGGAAGTATTTCCTGGAGAGAAAATGTCACACAGAAGAAAGGGGAGAGGAGGAAGCGTCATCTTTAGGGTTGTATTTAAGCTGTGATTCCACTTCGAAGATGAGAGCTGGCAAAATCTCACTTCCACACAAGTCATTTGCATCCTCCGTGCACTCAGTCACGTCAACCGACTGCACAGGAAAAATTAAACATGATTACTGCTTAATTATCATGAGATCTCTGCAGCCAGAGATCAGCAATAATCCCACCTGATGCATCAAAAATGCCAATTAAGGATTAAAGGGTCAGGGATAATTTTTAAGGGGAAAAAAAAAAAAAAAATAAAAAAAAGGTGTTTTTCAGATAATAAAATTCCTATTCTTTTGCAGTTTTCTCACCTCTCTTCTTTTTCCCAATTAATGGCAAAGTAGAAAGGGGAAGAAAGTGATAGAAAAAGGAAAGAGAATCCAAAGTTCAAGATTCTTCAGTATGTATTTAAAAGCAGTAAACTTCATGGGAAAAAATGGAAATTCTCACAACAGTTCACCTTTCACCTAACTTCACATTATTGTAACTATAACACTTCCATGAGCATAAATGTAAGTTCCAGCATGCATAGCTGCTGAGGAGCACACCACAATCTTGGCTATAATCTGTTTCACAGAGATATTACTGTTTTGCTACAGGTGACATGAGAAAAAGAGTACAACTATTTTACCTCAGTTTACTGGTCTACCATGGAGAAGAAGAATGGGTAAAGGGGCACTTCGTTCAGAAAATGAGCAAAATACCTGTGAAAGTCACAAGATAAGTGGAGAAGCTTTAGAGCCTACATCAACCATTTCCAAACCCATTCTTCTAAGTAACTGTATGCTTTGCAAATTAGCTTAAGATTTATTAAAGTAATTCAAGAATGTGAAAGAAGAAACAACAGGCTTTGAGGAAAATTGAATTATTTTACATCGTCAGTATTACGAACTTAAAAAGTCTAGTTTGCTGCTAGGGATTTGAGAAAACCTGCTTTGTAGTAGTCAGCATGGGGAAATTCAGCGAACACAATTTAATCAACAAATCCTCTGGAACATGATTATTTTACTATCCTGATACACACAACACGATGAGTCAGAAGGTATAATTTCCTTACACCGCTTTATAACAGACATTAGATCAAAAATGCTGCCGCGTGCATCCGTGTTAATGTGCAACGATTCCGCTAAGTACCTTTGTGAGAGCAGCCTTCAGTGGCCATGAGCACTCTTCTCTCCCCAGTGGCTCGCTACAAATCATCTCCTGCCCCACAGCACAAGGTTAGAAGCTAAAAAAATGAATACACCAGTAATTTCTTTCCGACAGTGATTTGACACCCAGCTGATGGAAGGAGCTAAGCGTGTAACCTCTACACCGTGACTTCTGCTAAAAGAGATTCTCTCAAAACACCCATGGGGTTATGGATTCCTGCTAATAGCAGCAATAGGATGGATGATAAAATTATGGCAGTGTAGAAACGTTCTCTCAATTAATTTCCCATCATGGTAAGGCCATTATCAGTGGATGTCATCTAGTGAAATGGAAGAGAAAAACACAAACCCAGAAGCCTTCGATACCTTTGAAAGTTTCACTCACTTAGCACACGATATAATTGCAGGGTAGAGCAGGCCAGCCTCTTGAAATAGTTTACCTTCAAGTAAGGCTGTAATGGTATTGATTTAAAGCTCTGACAGGCAGATTTGCTTAAAAAACATAAGCATAGATGAAATTAAAAAAGAAACAAGTACACAGCCCAGAAGGAAAGCAAGCAGAGATTCATCTCTCCCCCTCCAAAAATGGGTTGATACAAGATTTCTAGATGTCAACAAGAGCTTTTTTCTACCAGCTTTCAACACAAAGCTCATAGAATATTGTTTTATGGGTCTTTATATTATACCATGTTGTACAATACATCTATTTCTCTAAAGAAGTTGCTTCTAACTACAGGTCTTCTCAGTTGTTATCTGCAGCTTTTCTGGGGTAAGATGGAAAAGTTTAGAAAGAAATGGACAGGAAGCAACACCATGAAGCTCTACAGGAGGGCTCTCACATATACACACACAAATGCATGTACACACATATTTGTATATATTGAGAGTATGCATGTACTTATTGAGAGTATGCACGTATATTTAAATACATGCAAATGCACAGCCATATATAGTAATTAACTAAAACCTATTCTTGTTTTGGGCAAAATTAAGACTCTATCAGAGAAAAAACAGGCAGGTTTCGTTCTCTTTTCTTGTTGTCCCCTCCTTGCTTGCTACCTGGCAGTTATTTCACTGCCTTCCCAACGCAGACACTACTGTGAACATGCAGGAAGCAGAGGCCTTGGTAGTGCTGTGGGGAAAGCTGAGCTGTGCATATAAGAAAAGATCACTGGTGTATGGAAGGTTCCTTCTGCTTGTCGATCTGGAGACATGATTTCTCCTACTATAATTAAGGTAAAAGACATATGATTAAGAATTAAAACTCAGCCTAAGAGAAAGCGTATGCCAGGAAGAAGTGAGCAGAAGAACATTTACAGTAAGAAAGGCAGCAAGAAAGCAATGAGCTGAAGCCAGCTGGAAGGGTTAGAGACTTTCTTTAACATAGTCAAAGAAAAATCTACATCCATAAACGAGAAAGAGGGCAGAATCCTCTGGGCTGTATTTTTGTCTTTCCAGTTTCGAAAATGTACAGAATATATTGGGGAGACGTTTGCATTTACAGTACAATTGCAACAGTCTTCTGGATATGCACATGCAACTATTCATTGGTGCAAAGCATCCAAGGCAATTCTTACAATAAAGGTCAAAATTCCTTTTAGCTGTTAGAGAAGGTGGTGTGAGCCCTAACCTTCAGGGGAAAATTTGTAGGTCGGTGCACATGAAAATGTATCACAGAGTGCCTCAGACTATGGTCCCATGGCTTGGTTTCAGCTGAATAACACCAAGAATGTTCTGTCATTCTGTGAAGAGGTGACTGCCTCTAGCTACTAATCATCACCTCAGCAGAGTTTATACCCTACCAGGCTTGTTACTGCTACCCTCCCCTTTCCATACTGTCATAACAATCTAGATGGCATTAATACTCCAGACCGGAGTTTTTACTAACCCAAAGTGTTTTGACTTAGTCATATTAGGCAATCACAACACAGGAAGATCTAACAGGGTGGTGTTTCCAGCTGCAGCTGCAATAGGGTAGGACACAGCTTGGTCATATTTTGAGCATGAGGATGTCTTCCAGCATGGTTCAGAAAGCATTAACAAAGATGACTGAACTGTAATGCCAGATTTTGTAGCTCTGAATACAAACAGGTGGCCAAATGAAAGAATGCCCTTTAGGAGTGGTTACTACAGCAAATAAGTCACAAACTGAATTCTACGTCAAATTTCAAATAGTTACTTTGATTTACTTTTTTCCCCCTCAAGCATTACAATAAACAGCTTCAAGCACAGCTGGCATCTTAAGAAACTTCAGGTGGAGAAAAGCATTTCTGTTTGTAGAGATCATCAAATAACTTTCAAAATAGGAAAAAATACTTTTGAAAACAAGTGCTTCTCAGCTTGCTTGGGTAGCAATTGTTGTCATCATTGACAGCTCAGTAACATAGGAGACAATCTGCTCTTTTACAAAGTCTGTTTCCACTCCCCAAAATGAAGCAATTGGCAAAGGGCTTTGACTGACACTGACACTTTGACAGCCTGAGACTCAGGCTCCTTTTGCCCAGCGTGGTCTTAGCCTGGCACTACCACTGCAGTTGCCTCGTTCCAGTCTACACCTGCTTGAAGGAATTACACAGTGGCAGCAAAATAGATCTTAACCTTATTCCTTGGGCAGCTTCTTTGTTTCAGCTGCCAGCATATATAGTACCACTCCATAAATCTGCTCTCATTTAAATGTGGTGTTTTATACAGCAAAATGGAGAAATGTAAACTTTATGTCTACATCAGGGGCATCTTCAGCTTTGAAAACTGTGTAAGTCTTTTAAGCATCTCTGGATGTCAGCTGTGCAAGACTGTAAGTGGACATCTGGGGCATATTAATAGTTTTATTTTAAAAAATGTAACCTGTAGCAGAAAAAGCACCTCTTTTTTTCTCAAATGAAAGCTACAAGAGCAAAGGCATTCAGCTACAGATACAGTTAGGAATCGTTTATAGCAAGGGTGGGGAACCCCCCACTTCCACACTCAAAACCCCCTCTAGCCATTATGTCAGGCAGAGAGAAGACACAGTGACATTATCCCAGTGATAGTGGATCATCACTGTGTTTCTTACCCCAGCAGTTGATGTTTAATTCCAGCTTTTTGAAAGTTAGATCACTGAAAATGCCTACAGCTGCTCTGCATCTGCTTCACTTCAATACCTATCTGTTTTAGAAACCTGCCTTTGTAGCTGGTTGCATAACTTCTTTTCAAACCTCATTAAAATATACATACCACCGAACTCACTCCCTCCACATAGATGACTTGCATGTCCCTTTGTTTCATGGGGCAACTTCAGCCACCTCCACTACCCTCAGTTTTGCCTGATATTCTTCCTCTATCTGAACTCTGTGAAGAAAGTAACAACACTGACTTTTTGACTTGACAGGACTTTGGCTTGACACACAGCTGCAATTCAAGAGCAGGCGGCCGTGGCAAAGATCTCAGTCAGTTGAGTGAGCAGCTTCCGTCAGGTTTGCTGGAGCCTGAGGATCTGGAGAAAACTGTTACTATAACAAAACACCCTGAGATTTCTGTTAAATTAAAAGTGGAGGGTTTTGATATTTTGTCCAAATTCTGAATGGATGGTTTCTGAAAACTCAGAATATGACAAAGTTAGAATTTGGTGTCCCAGTCAATATACATAACATCACTTAAAGTTTGCCTTCCCTGAGTGGCCAAAACCAGACAAAATAGAAAAAAATCCAAGATAAAAGTACAATGAGAATTTTAATAAGAGCAGACTCCCTGCTGTGGAACTGGCAGTTTTGTTACACCCTCACAAGATGGGTGAAGTACAGAATCATACAAATTCCCTATGGGTTTTGACATCACACTTATGATGTCTCTAACCTTCTACTACTTTATTGTACTGAAATTACGTCAAAACAAATATTTGAGAATAATTGCCTGATAATGTTTGCCTGCTGTGGCAATGCTGCAGAAGACACAGTACTGTACTGTTCCTTCTGCTTCCAGTATTTTGCTCAGCCCTAAGGAGGAGATTGAGAAGCCAAATCAAGTGACAGCTGATGCTGACATTTTCCCAAAACTAAACTGAATTTTTTTTTTAATGACTAATAACTGAAATCACTTTTGATCTGCAAATTTTTAATTATGGCTTGCTTTTTTATTCCAGTCCTGATGGGGAACAGAAACAAAAAGCACAAAATATCAGGAGATATTGCCTGTGTTTCTGCCTTCAGTAGGGACAGAAACTACTGGAATTTTCCAGTGGTCACCTTCTAATCCTTCTTTTTCAACTTTCTGGACAACAGAGGTCTGCATTGCTCCCAGATAGCCCCAATAAGCAATAGCATGTTTATAGGCTCTCTTGACTGCCAAAAGAAACTCGGTGAGAGCCTCAAGCTTACACAGTATGCGTAAGAAAGGAGCGAAGGAGAATCAATGGCGCCAATTTCTTGTTGCTCCCCACAACCAAAAAAGTGTTTAATTTGCGGGGCAGCTCTATTCAATTGCTGCACTGTGCTTTTCACCCTGGGTCGCAGACCGAGGTGGTTCTGAGGGGTTTGGATGACATTGCCAACATAAACACAACCTGGGGATGACAAGAATGACAAAGTCCTGAGTAAGATACGAGTAGCAGTAGCTGTTGTGGCGTTTGCTAAGAGCTGCTAGAAAGTGGATCTAAGGTAGACTTGCTTAAAAAGCAAGACGCATAGACAGGTAGTTATAAAGTGAGCCGTCTGCTACCACAGATGAATCCCTAATCATCAGGAGTCACTGCCATGCACTGCTTGTTAAATTAAAATGAGGAAGGAAGAATTACTCACTCTCTACAAGGGTCTAATTGCTTTAATTAGCAGGAGGCTAACCTGAAGATGCCAAACTTGAGTACCTGACACACCAAACTTGAGGTCCTTATGCGATCTCAAACTTTTTTTCCCCCTAACAACCTGGATAAATCAAAGCAGGATGAAACTATCCATAAGCCCGGAATAACCATCACAATATATACAATGTACAAATAAAGATGGCATATTCTATGTTACTTAAACATTCATGTTTTAAATGCTTAAAGTGCTAAAACACAATGCACTTTTCTCTCTGAAAAAGAGATTCAATAAATAAAAATTAGTACCTAATGGAGTATCTTGATTGAAGAATTCCATAGAATTGAAGAGAGGAGTGAATGTTTCACCTCTAGGTACTTTTTAAGATATCTTGGTCGACTATCTTATAATGATATTTTCATTTGAAATCAGAGATTACAAAGCTGTCTGTGCACTGATTAAACACAGAAACACAGGATTGGAAAGACCTGTATTGTTTTGAGACAGAGAAGTATTAAAATCCTCTACATAAGTAACATTGAACAATAATGGAAGACAGAAGAGATAATAAAATTCAGTCTGGAGTTTAACTTTTCTAGGTGCTTTTGAGAAGTCCCATGTCCAGATCTACACGATTTATTCAAGTCAAAGGAAGAGGAACAAAGTGCAAGCAGAGAGTGATCCTGAATCCCAGTCCTCTGCTCTAATCACCAAACCGTGAACCTCTGCTCTCCTCCAGTGACAATTTGCTCTCACAGAGTTTAATGCATTAAAAAAAAAAAAAAATTAGAAAAACCAATCTCTAAATCATTCGCCCCCAACCTATGCACATTACACCTGACATACATCAGGATGGAATGTGGCTTTTTTGTGTTACTTGAAAGTGCAGTGGTGTTTTCATATGTCTCAGGCTGTGACACTGCTGGATTCAACTTTCTGTGTAAAAAACCAGAGCCAAAGGCAAGCTTCTGGTACTGCACCTACCAGTCCCGGATTTCAAAAACCTTAAATAATTTGCCTGACAATGCTGAAGTATATAGAAAAAGGACTAAATTCAGCAACAAAATATGAAATAAACATCTGTATTCAGTCTTGAAATGCTTCATGTTGCCATATATCTCTCAGTTTCTAAGCACACACCCTGCCAAAGTCCTTTCTGATTAATTGCCTCTTCCGTGGCTCCAGGGGAAGGGGAGTGGATGTACTAATCTATTATCCACCTGTCTTTGTATTATGTAATACAACACTTATTTTATCCAGGAAGATTCATCACCATTGACACCATAATAATCACAGTTTAAATTGCATACCAATGAACTTCTAACACTACCCTTATCTCAATCTGATAACTAGAGCTGAATCAGATTTGTCTATCAAAAGCTAATCAGGAAATCTCTAATTATTTCCTAAATAAAACAACATGGTTATTAATTCATAATGAACCTAAGCAGCTAGACTAAAAATAACCAGTTTCAAAAAAATCTTTCTGCTACAACCTCTAGGCATAATAAATACAAATAAAGAGTACTTATTAATCCTCCACAAACAAATGCCCTTTTACATAAGCTATCTACATGGCTGGTTTTTGTAAGATGTGACTGTAAGCTTAGTCCTGCTTACACAGGTGCAGAATCAGACCTGTCATGACTTGCACTCTGGTGCAAGCTGATGTAAAAGAAGAATAATTGTCACCACAGTTACACCTTAAGGACCAGCTAGGGTTTGAATGAGAAAAGGCCTAACTTG
The DNA here is from genome assembly GCF_001604755.1 of Lepidothrix coronata. Classification (NCBI taxonomy): domain Eukaryota; kingdom Metazoa; phylum Chordata; class Aves; order Passeriformes; family Pipridae; genus Lepidothrix; species Lepidothrix coronata. The sequence continues at coordinate 2,253,723 of NW_016690329.1, forward strand.
GACTCTGGGATATGCTAGATTTTAAAAAAGGCTCCAAAAACCTCTTTGTTTTATGGGAACAAGGGGTAGGATATTTCACAGCACCTCAGAGCATTTTTTCCACTCCCAAAGGGAGAACAAACCTCTGCAATTGCGAGGTCCTTTGTGTTATAAAGAGAAACCTTTGAAGAAGTGACTTTCAGTGGCACAGATTTCAAGACTGGAAAGTCCTAAACTCACATGCTTTTCATTAATTTGTGGATAGGCACCAGCTTTCTTTGATTTCCGAAAGGAAACCTGGACTGACAACGCAGAACTAAACTGCAACATTTCCCATTATTATAAACATTTTACTGTAAAAAAAAAGGCATATGCATATTTATAAGAATATTTGTGCCACAACCAATTTCCACTGCTGCAGGAACATATCTGTTCGTGTTCAACTCATGCATAATTGGCAGCTTTTGACCATTTTTTTCCCCCAGAAAAATTCCCCTAATATGGACGTGGGCTAGGGAGAAAGTATCCCATCTGCTGAGTGGCTCTGCAGGCATCTGGTGAATGCTGTCTTTTCCTGTGCTTAATGAGCTGTAGAAGCTGGCACAGCCAGCAGGATGAAAGATAATGTTAGTGCTCAAAGAAATCCTCCTATTGTTCTTCCTCAACCACTTTGAGCGCAGTCAATACTCACACACCTATCCTGCAGCCGCTTCACTTCAGGTGACTTCTGTCTAGGTGGGGGATCCTATCTTGAAGCTCAGTTTGGCAAAAAGAAGGACGTAGTGTGTGGCTTAATTCAGGCATACATTACAAGTACTGTAAAACAGCAATCTATCAAAAAAAAAAAAAGGCATCTGAGAGTATTAAGTTCTTTCTGATCAGTTTTAGGGCTTTGAGAAGATTTAACCTTCTCTTTCTTCTTTGAGCGTTACTGTCACCGATGAAAGTATCAAAACTGTATTCTTTGGATGGAGTTCCACAGTAGAATGATCTTCCAGACTAAACACCTGCAGGCCCATTGTACACTGGAGAAAGAACACGTAGAACTTGCACTTCAAGAGACAAACTTGCTTCCTGGAGTTTGGTCTTGATAATCGGTGTGCACTGTCAGAAGTCCTGTGCACAGTTTTGAATTTGGAAGCAGCAGGTGCAACTTTCCACTGAAATAAGAGGTCTGACTTCAACAGGAAAAACCTATTTTCATGACTCTGAAATAAGTCTTCTTCTTCGGTCCAGTAAAACCAGTTTTCAGCTGTTGCAATAAAAGCGAGCACTAAAACCAGTTGCTGCAAATTTTTACCAAGTTTTTGTTACACGAAACTAAATACTGTTTTAGGTGAGATCTCAGGCTAGGGAAAAAGTGATTTAAAGCTTTACTAGGTAAAAAATATACCATCATATCGCTGATATTTTGACAAATTTTAGATATTCTAAAGATACTCTTCAGATTCTGGGAAATGCTCAATTCTCTGGAGACAGGCCAGTGAAATAAATTGATCTAATCAATAAGTAGTCAGAAAACATCTCAGTGTGGTATGAACAGAGAAGCTTCCAGCATCAGCTGTGTCCTTGATTGCCAGCAGGCTAGAAATACCCAGATATCAGACTCCTTCAGTAGGATGACACACATCCACTGCCATCTGACATTCAAATTCTTAGCGAAGACCCAATGTGTGCTACGTGTGTATACGTGCAAACATCCCATTCCTTAAAGTGATATTTATATCCATGCCTATGTTTGCTCTGGCATTAAGAAGATATGGAAAAAAAGGAAAAAAAATGCTGCCAAAATACTGTTTTCTCTCTCTCTTCCCCAGCCTAGCCAGCACATAAACATACCACAAGCTGAACACCACCATGTATTAATGCTGGGGTCTCTCAGCAGACAGGATTCCTTGCTACTGAAGTAGACCCAAGTGCCTGTCCTGGGCCACTTTGCTTCTAGTCGTCCAACAGAGAGGTCAATGAAATCATTGCTCTTAAAACATATAGTTTTCTCTCTCATATTTCAAGTGAACAGAAATCACTGTATCTGTGATAAAAAACTGTGGGGGAGTGACGGAAGAAATAACAAGAGAGATATTTTTTCTCTATAAGTAAATTTCTGGTTTGTAGTAATATTCCACTCTAAAATGCACATAAATTTGGATTTGGAATTATTATTTATCGTTCTGATATTTTACTTCCTTCTAGACCATTAAATTAACATTAATAATGTATATATGTGCTGGTGACTTTATACCCAAAATGGCACTAAGGGGGCTATTCTGATGCTTTTGCCTATTATAGATATATGTATTTGCAGTACAGCAACTACATAATTGTGTCAAATTATGTCATACTGGGAACAAATAACAGAATCTGAATCAGCAGAACCTTCATTTGTTTTACTGCACTTGTGGATAGAGGAACTTTCTCCCAAAGTAACAACATGTCAGTAAACAGTTCACTCAACAACTGAGAGGTCTAAATTCATCTTTTCTCTGGGACGGACCAAAGACTTGAACCTGCTGCTCCAGTAGCCTCCAAGTGCCCCAGGCATAAGGCTGCCCTAAGTGGATCTGCTTCTGATACTTTAACTAAAGCTAGAAAGGAACACTGAATGGTCAAAAACTTCCTACAGGTTGTTTACAGGAACCATTTCCCATCCCATTCCCTTTTTTTGAGGCAATGGCAGGATGACACCGAGTTAACTCAGAACTAATGTGTCTTACCTATAGTTATATTCAGTGTATACTAGTAAATTAACTAGCTAGAAAAAGGTATTATCTCTACCTGCAGACCTCACTTTTTCTATCACAGCTCAAATAGTTACTTCCGATTACATCTTCAGCTGTAACCTGAAAAAAATAGTGTTACATTTTCCATGCAGGGCATGGTGTAGTTACTTTCCTTCAGTCTATTTTTTATAAGATAACAGAAGTAATTAGACCAATTAGAGAGGTTATTTGACGTCTTTCTGTTACAGGGGCTATCAAGTCTAGCCCTTTCTAGCTAAAAAAAAAAACATTCTCTGTAACAATAAAACACATAAAGATCTGTGTTCTGGTTGAGTTTTTGAACTCTATGCACAACCTTTGTGTGGTTTATAATCTCTCAATTCATACTAGTCAGCTGGGCCTGAACAAGCATTCTGCAATGTTTTAACATCAAGTTCACAACACAACCATCAACAGGACAGTCAGAACATACTGCTCATTATGTAAACAGCCATGTCACACTTGATTTTTAGTATTACAAGGGTAGACTATCATGTTTGCTTGATAATAGGGATTCAAATTCACACTGAACATAGCAGTTACCCTTATCTAGAGCAACATTGTCTGATGTGAGAACTTCATTGCCAGTTATGTTCAAGTAACAGAGTAAATGCTCTGAGAATGAAAGGAAAGTTCATGTTATTACCACTTGTGAAATATTTATCAGTAAACGTGGATATTGATATGCACAGGGAGGTTGCTCAGATGCCATTTGCCTTTTTGGACACGCTTCTCAAAAAATAGCACAGTTCACCAAAGCACTAACATGGAGGTCAAGCTTTCAAACTGAGGGTTTGATTGCATCCACCTGCAGCAAAGCACAAGGTTGTGCCAATGGTGTTCTCCTGCCCACCCCTAATCCTTACCCTGCACGACCTCGGGAGGGATAGATGCTGCTGTTTATTTCAGAGAGAAGAACAGGTCTTGGCACTTGCCAGAACACCACCACATGGGATGGCTGACTTTTCACCACCTAAGGAGAAGCTGTAGCTGGTGACAAGGGGCAGAAGTCTGCAGCACAGGGCTCTACGGTCTTCCAGTGAGAAAGATGCAGTCTGTATTTAATGTGAAGGTAAGAAATATCAAATGATATCAAATGAAAATCCTCCCCCACCTTCTAAAAAGAAAAGAAACTTCCTTGTTTTTCTCTTTTTAGAGCTTCCTGATCACAATTAAGATTGCCACCACAGACAGGTAGCCCCTTTGCTTTCCTGTCATCCCACTGCTGCCCAGAAGGGAGATAAAGTCTTGTCTGTCACTCTCTGCAAAAACTCAGTTTGGGAAAAATAGTGCCAGTAATAGGATCATAGGTTTGCTAAGAAGCAGCAGCATTAGCCTAAGGAGATTTCCTGAGAGTTTTCCTTCTAACCAAATAGTTCTAGACATGTGCCAGGATGTAGACAAGGACTTGTAAATTATTTTTTCCCTGTGTCCTTTACTGGTCTGTTTAGCTGGTAAATGCTACAGCACTAATTACCCAGTATGTGGTTTTTGTCTGCAGAATTAGGAAGGCTTTTTGCATTTCATGTGCATTTCACCCGCAGTCTTCAAAGGGTGGAAACTTGATATTAATAAAATTAAACCAAAGTAATTTCTGAGGGATTTGCAATGGGGGCTCCTCAGCTCCAGGTCAGCCCTGGCCTGGGGCTTTTGTCACGTCTGCTGTTCTAGAGCCCATTTTGACCAGTGCTGCTGGGCTCTCCTGCCTCATCTCAGCATAGGGCAGCCCAATCAAAGACTCCCCTTTGTCAGACTTCCCTCCACCCAGACCTCCAGCTCCCATCCCAAACACTCAAACCCAGCACACTGAATTATATCTGCTAGCTCAAACCCTCTCCATACCTTTTAAACGTTGTGCAAGAATGATGCACCAATTCTTGTATTTTCATGAGATACCTGACACTCATCTTTGCTGTCTGGAACAGCTCAAGTGTCTTCAAACATTTCTTCCTACACAATCGCCCTTCAGTAAGGGGAAAGAAATAAAGTACAATAGAGCCTAATCTGTTCCCAGACATTACAGGTGAGTACCTTCTCTTCCCCAGAGTCTGCCTCTTCAGATCTGCCCTTTTCCAGAGGCATGTTTAACCTAAATAAAATTAAGGGCTCCTCTTCTGCCATGAACAATATTTTCACTTAAAAAGATACAGCAAAATACATGCCATCAGGGAAAGATTTAATCAAAGTGGGAAAAAATATAAATTACTTTCTATTTCAGAAGGTGATTCTTGAAAGCTGTCAAAACTAAATTGGTTTTATTTGGCTTTTGACCTTTCCTGCAACAAAGCACCTGAATTCAGAGGCCAGTTCAGTATCTCGTGTACAAGTGGAAAAGTTAACATGTGTACCCTCCGAGCACTTTACAATTAACTCTTTGGATTTTCAGAGAAAGAACAGGCACAAGATGCAGATTACAACACCAGGAAGGAAACCCAAATCAGAACTGAAGTCTTAGATCTGACAGGCTTTTTAAAAGGCTATAAAGAGGACTAAGCACCAGTGAGGATTTCAGTACAGAGTACAGATTTTTTTCCTCCAGAGAACTATGGGAAGCTGTGCACATCAGAGTGCTGGCAAGACCTTTACACTCAGTGCTCTTCATACTGTTGGGGCTGTGCTTATGCCAACCTCTAGATAATATCAGTGCTATAGACAATTCAGTGCATGTTATGGAAAAGAACTCCTGACTTTGATCCAAACAGCATTGTGTTTGATGCCAAGCAACTTCAAAGCATCTCAAATAGAGGCTTGGTGAGGTAGGAAAAAGCACACACATACACATGCACACTGTTGTAATTCTGATTCTGCAAGATACTCTGCACTCAGAATATTACATATTCTGCAGTTTCAATAGTTCAGGACACTATGTCTATTATGCAGGGTCATTCAAGTCTATGTTTGATTAATGAAAGAAGATGGTTATAAATATAGTTATTTCAATTAAAACCTTTCGCTAGGCCTTCAGAAACAGGCATCTGACCTCTTTCTGGCTGTGAAATGGTAAATTTCAATATATGAATATACATAGATATACACACAGAAATTTATGTATCTGCGGCCTAAGTACTGAAATTCCTAATCTCATACTTGCATGGAAATAAAATATCTTAGAATATTACAGCTTACATAGATTTGAAATACTGGAAAAAAAAAATAAATTCCTCATTTTACTGAACTAACTACAAATGCAGAGAGCCAGAACCTCTAAACATAAATCAGCATAAATCTATTGAAATCACTGCTAATGGAAATTGTGATTTATACCAGCTGAGATACTACCCCACACCATTTGGAATTGTTTGTAAAGACTTTTGGTGTCTAACACTGTCTACATTTATTTCCTCAAGCAGTCCTGCTAACTTTAATTGAATCAATTCCTTAAATTGAGCAGAATTTAGTCTGTCTTCTTCTCATATAACTTATGTACAGTGATACTGTTCTGCAAATACATCAAATAACAAAATAAATACTGATAAATATGAACAAAAACATGTATTTGTTTAGCTCTGGAGTCAGGTAGTTTACAGTTTATATTACCTGCAGTTTGTAGTTTATGTGATAGCACTTCTGTATCTACAAGCTTCTGTTAATATCTGAGAGTAATTAGTGTGATTTAGGAAAGAGAGCGTTTAAAAATGCAAACATGCACAACTTCTTTTTATTTCTACGTGTTTTCTTCTGAAATGACTCATATCTACTTTTCTAAGCATGTTTAGCTTATGCACGTTTCTTTAGCAAAGTTGAGTTCCTACAGCTACTTTGTTTCTGAAGCTTTACATTCTTATTTCAGAAAAAAGGCTCATTAGTCACATTGAAACACATACTTGCTACTCAGAGGGAGCTTGTTTCCCAACAGCATCCACAGTTACAGGGCAACTGTTTAAATAATCATTTAAATACACACCACTCTTGTCTCTCAGCTCCTTTCGAATTTGTGTTTTGCATTTTTATTCTTGGCATGTTTTGTATGCCTTAACCAAAACAAAGGCATCTATAAATGCTTCTTACCTTCCTTTAGACTTTGAGACAGTTCATAAGAAATTGGAATTTATTTGCCAGCTTCAAGCAGCATAGACCAGAACCTACACATTTGCCCTGAACATAGGAACACAGCTTTAGATGTAGCTTTCACGCCGTAGTTCTACTGAATGAAACTCAAGTACCTTTCACCTCCTCTCCTCCTGCCCAAACATCTGGAGTCCTTCATGCATTTGACACTTTTGTTCTAAACAGGAAAACCGCTTTGGATCAGGTTTGTCACATGCAGTTTGTCTGGTCAGTAGGAATTCACTCAAGATCACAGAATCTTGTTGCTCTTCTGAAATTCAGAAATATGTTTTCTAACAGGAAGCCTTGTCACTGCTTCCAAGGTCTGAGTTTCACTGCCTTTCCTTTGTGGCCTGATGCAAACCTCAATTAATGAAAAGAGCAAGTTTTAACTGTCACAGATATTATATATATATATATTTTAAAAATATATTGCTGCAATGAAATTACGCACAATTGCAGGTAATTAAAAAGCAGCACAATATTCTGCAGCACTTAAACAAACAAAAAATTCCTGCCCATTAACTTCCAGGTGACATACAACCAATCCAGGATAGTTTCCTCACAATCATAGCTAGACCTTCTTAATATTGTTTTCCACATTTACTCCATGTACAAAGCACACCTCTAATTCCTTGCATTGAACAACAGAACATGACTGCTCTGTTATAAAATGGGAGTGTCTGAATTGACTGCTAAAACTGATAGAAAGTGTTTTAAGCATATTAAATCTTATCACATTAATGTCTTGATTACCTCCTGGAATTGCACTTTTAACTGAGTGCATTAGGAGTAGGTGGAGATTTTTAATAGGAAAATATGCTTACAGCTACAGAGACACAAAAGATGGCTTCAGCTATTCAGAAAATTAGGATATGTCTCCAAAGTTACAGCACATTTATAAACCCAAATTAAACACTTTAGTACTAATATTATTTGTTCAACATAACAATAAAGCAGACACTGAAATTCACATGACCAAAACTAATAGAAGAGAGACAATCCAGAAACAGACATATTTATACACATATTGGGAGTTAGTTTCAAAATCAATTTTTAAAAGAGTCCCCAAAAGACTTTTTTACAGTGCGCCACAGTTAGCCTCAATCTCTTTTCCTACCTATTAGAACTGGAGTGGAGACCAACTGAAATACCCTCTCCAATCACTCTGTTATCTCTTTTGGGGGGCATCCACATTTATACAGCACGGTAGTTGCAACCATGACCCTCAATAGCAATATATTCTCTCCGTTAAATTCTTATTTACGACCTTCATTGACAGTCCTTTGGAGAATGAGTTTCTCAGGCAGATGTTACTGCGGCACCAGAGGAGGGGTGCTAGCACTTTATTCCCTTAAAGAGAAAATACCTGATAAAAATTATAGATTAGACTTTCCTTTCACCATAGCATCACTTCAACTCAACTGACACTCTCAGATGATTCTCTTCATATGTCTTAGGAAAACCCAAGACTTTCCACTTGCATGGCTGGATGATTACATAACATACAAATCCATACCCTGGATTAGGAAGGTGGTGTGTCCTCAGAGTTGTAGCTGACCTTTTTGGTGACCTGAGAAAGGTCATTTCAATAACTGTCATCGCTTTCGTGCTCCTGCTTTTGTCTGTCAGCACTTACTGTAAGGTTTTTGTAATAAGGGATGTCTCTTACCCTGCATTTATACAGTGCCAGTCATGCTGGTATTTCTTTTTACTGGACGTGGGAAAAAAAAATAAAAAATTGCAAAACCATTTAAGAAAAAGAAGTGTTACAAAGCTGACCTTTTCATTGTTTCATCTAGCTTGTGTACAGCACCCTGGACTACACTGTTGTGATTTGTTCCTGTGCATTAGTCTTACAATAAAATCCCCCAAATTCATACATACAAGAACTGTGGGTTCAGAAATAGCACATCGATCAGGCCGCATTGTTAATATAATATGACACAGAGCACAGATCAATATTCTGCTGCGCCTGCTACTACAATGCAGGGTACGATAAAATAATTATTTTTAGCTCTTAATAACTACGGGAGCTTAATTTCATCATTTTAAAGGTGAAGACAAGTGTTTGAAAAACAATCTCATTAGTGTCTGCTGTGTGAGCCCACATTGGTGTGTGGATGGGGCAGACCACCAGCCATGCACAGGCACCCCATGAGCCCATTTTCTGTCCACAGGCCTGAGGTGTGGGAATGGCTCTGCTCCCTCCCTCACACAGCTGTTATCTGCAAAGGCAGAACTGCCTTTTCTGCTGAGCTTTCTAGAGCTGCAGAATGTCTGGGGAAGGTTGAGCAGAGATTTACTTGTCATCATGGTGCATTTCCCCCCACGAGGCAGGCTGGGTGCAGTCCCTGCTCTGACGTGTTGCTTTCAAGACTTGGAGCCTAGATTAATTTCTTCTCAATGTAACTGCAGACAAGATGACACAGGGATGGCTTACAGTCCAAAGAGACCCAAACTTGTTCCAAACAATTCCCTGCTCTTTCTCTGAACATGTCCTCCTGTTTTCATCCTCTCCTTCCAAATTTGAGAAAACCCAATTAAACTGACCGGGACTCAGTGAGCTGCATTTCCATTTCCTCTATCAACAGCAACAAATCCAAGAACTTAACAAAACAGTACTTTGTGAAATAGAGAAAACAAAACAGCAAACAAGAATAATAACCAAGATTTAAAAAAAAAAAAAGAAATTAAAATCAAAACCTTCAGTAACACTTAAGAAATCTTTTCTGAAGAACAAGTGCTAGGACAAGTTTATTCCCTCCCGTGCTGTTACCTTCCTTGAAGTCTGAGATTGCCATGGCCCAGGGCTCATGGTAAACCTTCTGACCACCAAGGCCTTATCCAGGCTACATCCAAACCCAACTGCACAAGCTGATGGTAGTTAATTCAAAAATTCACGAACACAGATACGATCATCTGTAAATGTCCTCTTTGATGTAGAAGCTACTGATTTTATTTAGTTAAAACTGGCCTCAGGTGATTGTCTTTTCTGTTTTCCTAAACATTCATTTCTGGTGTTTGAACTTCATTTCCAATGTTCTAACTTCAGTAATTGCTGCTTTAATCTTTTGCAGCTTCACATGTTCTTGGTAATGGAGAATAATAAATGTAAATGTAACATTTAGGCCATCGGTAATTTGTCCTGGGAGAACAGTTCAAAGGGAGCATCAGCTTGAAACTATTGGTTAGTTTGTGAAGTTTGAGGCAGGAGACCAAACTGTCATCTGACTTCAAGGAGCCTTTGTGCAGGACTAATTATTTGACAAAGCCACTGGACTCATACTGATTAGTTATTTATATTTTTGATGAAGTTATCTGCAGTTATTTTTTGATCTCTAATTAGAGGTGACCTCTAACGCAGGAGTTTGCTTCATTTTCCGGAAGAGCAGCTCAGGAATCATTCAATCGCTCACTCACAATAAATACCACAGTGATCTCAACGCTCCCCAGAGTTGATTCTTAGTTAACGAGAGAAGAAAAACATCCGATTAAGTTCCCAAAGCTGGCTCTCCAAGTGGCCAAGGGCTTTTTTAAAATATGTCACACAGATGGAAAATGTTGTCTAGTGGTATCTACAGCGAGTCATGACACTGCCTTTTAAATCCTTCATAATCTGTGACACAGAATTAACAGCTGTTTTTAAAGTAAAATATAACCCGGGGGAATGGGAGGAAAGGATGAATCCTGATGCTTCACTTTCTGGTGTTCTCAGACCAGGAAAAGAAGGGTTCCATTTTCGTCATTTAAATGCTAATATAATTTCATGACCACCTGTCACTCCATAAAATGTTTTCCGTTGCCTTAATCACATTCTGCTCTCCTCAGCAGAAAATTAGCTGATGCTAAAATACTGAAAGGTTATTAGGAAAGTTTTATTTTTATGTGTAGATCATTGGGTATATAAGAACGATATACTTAGGGCAATATCATAATCAAATGCTGATGTATGCAGCAGTGGCTTTCAAATTCTAGCGAGAACAACCTGATGTGTTCAGTGGCCTCAAGGTGCAACGGGGGAGGCTTAGATTAGATATTGGAAAAAATTTCTTCACAGAAAGGATTGTCAATTTTTGAAACAGGCTGCCCAGGGAAGTGGTGGAATTCACCCTGGGAAGTTTTCAGAAAACATGAGGATATGGCATATCGGGACATGGTTTAGTGGTGAACATGGTGGTAGTGCTGGGTAGATGGTTGAACTGCATGGTCTTGGAGGTCTTTTCCAGCCCTAACAGTTCTATGATTCTGTGATCTGATTCAGAACTGTATCTACAGCTCTCTATCTCTAACCAGTAGTAAATACCAAGTCTGTGGGATAGAATATTCTTTCAGTTGCAATGGGTAAGATGACTTTGAATCCACCACAGAGAAGCTTCTCCAGAAATGAAGAAACTTTCTTATATTTTTGGGAAACAACATGCACAAGCTGCCTTATCAACCTGTTTTTTCCTCATTACAAGTAAAGTGCATTTTCAGCTGTTTTGACTAGACAATGTTTTCAAGTAGTTAAGTAGAAAAAAACCCACATGCCTGACAATATCTTTAAGAAAAACAGGAAATAACAAATATACCAAAATGTATCTGGGAGGAAGCAAAGAATAAAAACCTGGAAGCAGCAGTCCAGCAGATATTGAAGAGATCTACTTTTATAACACCACAGAAAGGTTTTGTCTGTTAAACACTGATGAGTAGTTTCATCCATGGAGGTTAGCCAATTAGAGAAAAAATGCTGTGCTATGCCTTATTATTTGCCTGATCTCTTCCCACCTGAGAGTCTTATTCAAAGAAATATTTGCCACCAAGTCTGGGTTTATAGTAACTGTTAGTAAAATCCTCCAGCAACATATATTTTTGGAATTGCAGACTGTTCTGTGTATTGCTTCCCACTTTTCTTATGTAAGGATATAATGTAGGAAATACAGTAGATATAATGTAGGACATATAGTAGTATGGTAGAAAAATTATAAATATTATCTTTATTTTTAGCAGAAATAATGACAAATTCAACCTTAGAATTATAACCAAAAATTTAGTCATATTCTTCCAGTGACCTCACTAGCTGGACAGGCCAAATACAATTAAATGGGTTAAGTAAATGCTGTTAAATTTATTTTAGCATTGGGACTAACCATATAATGATAACACAGTTCCCTTTAATCCATTAATATGTATCAAATGTTATTTTCCTAATGTATACTAAAAACAAAGTCATTTAACTTATCTAAGATGATGCTCTTTCCTGGAACAGAGAAACTTAGAGACTGAAAATCTGGTTCTCGGATTCTCATCCTCCTCTAATATTCTTTCTACAAATATTAGCTAAGAATGAGTCTTCAGTCTTCCAGATAGGTTTTTCTGCAGACACAAGTAGTGTTAAACAATTTCTATCAACCATTGACAGCAGACTTCCCCAGATTCCTTCTAACACTGTTACTGTCCTCAGTGGAACAGCACGGCTCGAGCAGTTACGACTGCAGCCAGCACAGGCACTGCTCTAGTTTGGGCTTTGATCTGTAACAATTCGATGATCTGGCCTTATTACCAATTCAACAAATTCCAGCTCCTTTTAATCTCAAACCTACTCCATTATACTGGAGTCAGTTATTAATTCCTCATATAAACTTAGCATAAAATAAGCAAAAAATGCTTTCAGAGGGACTGCGCTTAAAGATGCAAATTGTTCCCATGTATTTCTGAACAGCCCTACAGTTTTAACCGGGTCTGGTTATGGCTAGTACATTTAAAGATGTCTTTTAAGATTTTTTTAGAGATTTTCTTTATGTTTGAGAGGACCCATGCACCTTATTTGCAAAAAATAAGGTAATTTTCCAGGCTCCTTTGGACTTTCACTACTATTGATTTGTCTCCATCACTGTTGCAATTAATCTGAATTTTCCAGTGGAAACTACCCTATCAAAGCATAGCTAGCCGTCTCTAACAAACAATCCTGACTATATAAGACAAGTGGGGGGGTTGTGTTTTGGTTTTTTTTCACATGTTCCAAGTCTCACACTACAAGATTATTAGAAAAAGCTCGTGGCTCAAACTTTTCGGGCAGAAGTGAACTGTGTTCTTGAACAAGGCTACATGACACTTGCAATAGAAGCTGCACTGGGTTTGGAGTTAATATTGGGTTTGAAGCCAATCTGATAGCATTTTGGCAGTCCCTTTGACACGCTGTAGTTTCTCATTCTAAGATCTTAAAACAAAATGCAAGAAAATAGTGAGTGCTGCAGTTTTAGCAAATATTGCAGACAGTTTCATCACTTTAACACTACTGAAAAATAAACAAAGGCTCATCCATTGGTAAAAAAAGCATAAGTTAAGTTTCATGAGTGGATGAGAATTTTGGGATCCTTTGGCAAAGATTCTGCAGGTGTAAGATGAAGATATGATACTGTAGTTGTATGAGAAAAAAATTTCTCAAGTGATAACACAGTGTTTTTCACAAAGTGTAACTTTTCAGTATCGAGATGATCATCCTATTTTGTTATTTACCTTTGCTGCAGAGCTTCCAATCCTTAGGAATAAAGTGGTACCAACAGAACGTGCACATAAATCACTCGGGTGTCACAGTGATAGATATTAAAAAGTCAAGGCTTGCCACAGCACTGGAATAGTTATCTCCTATTTATAAAATACCAGTGCCACCCTTCTCCCCTATGTGACTGCTAAAGTGTAACCTTCAGCAATTCTGGACTGTAACTGTAATTGCAAATTTTAAAAAAAATTTTTGGTATACTTTGAACAGGTATTTATTATGCAGACCACACACACTTCTGTATGTGATGGTGTTGCACATAAAGTATAAATAACTGGGAGTGTCTGATGGCTGTCTGATGAAAAGGTACTCTGTTGTGCGTTATATGGGAAAAAAACATAACCTATTTTATAATAATCTAAAATAACTTTTCCTTCTATAAAAGAGAAACCACAGGACATGGTCCAGCTTGTAAGCCTTGAAGCCAGCGCTTGATTTCACCATCTCCCTTTTTAGAGGTATCAAGCAAAACAAACCCTGTCAAAACAAGCTTGAAATGATTATCTGATTGCAGCCTGTTTTTTCTCATATCCAAATGGCAGTCTGAGGACAGCATGGTTTTAGTATTTGCATATTAAACAGATGTTGGTATTAATTATTTGGTGAATCCTGAGAGAGATCAGCAACATACAAAGAAAGCAACATGCTTACGCTGTCAGAAACAACTCTGAAAGAAGAGAGAGTAAACATGGATTAAATTAATCTGAGAGGTCCATCCGGGGTAGTCAAATACAACAGACAATTTTAATGGAATGCCTAATTGACCAGCATTGAACACTTCATTTTCTATATTTTTTTTAAACAGTGTTGGTCAATTTACAAAAGCCAAAGCAGCGCTAGTCCAGGAGACTGGGGCACAACAACCTGGATGAGCAGGGAAGAGAAATCAAAGTTCATAGTGAGGTAGCTTCTATCACAATTTGGATTCAGATTTATTGAGCTACATTTCCCAAACTCAATCTTTTGCCGAATCTGTGCTGGGAGTTCCAGCAGACTTCTGATTTGGGGCTCTGAGAAGTTTGCCTGGGTTAGCAATTAAAATAACACTAATTAAAATTAAGCTCAAAGTTTGAATGGTAACGAGATTATAGAGAAAGAAGAAAGAAGTGGTTATTTGTTTCACATAATCTCCAGTAAGGGTTTGCATTTTGCTTCCTCAGTGAAGTCACTGGTATCTTTTAACTGGTTTGACTGACCATCAGAAAAGTAACCAAGATTGGAAATTGGGAGTAAATCCTGCTCTAAAATATGTAAAACCCCCAAAACAGTTTAAATGGCTTCAGACCTAAGGTCCAGCTAGCACAGACAATTCTGACAGTATTCAGAAGTGGATACCAAGGCCGGGGGGGGGGGAAGCACACAATACCACTTATCCTCCAGTTTCCTGTTCAGAGGCTTCCTTGGCCAGACATAGTTTCTATGTACTTAGTAATTTACAGTGGGTTTATTTTCCCTGAACTCTCTAGAAACTATGCAAAATTCCAGCACTGCTGGTATCCTTTAGCAGCGGTTTCCTAAACTCAGATGCTTTTAACTGGATGAACAGTCTTCATTTGGTCTGAGCACGGATCACTGAGTGGCTCCATTTTGGTATTGCAAGTGGGAATGCTATCCTGCTTCTCCAAATGGCTCATCACTCTATAAACTTCCTTCACTTCCCCAGTTGTTTCTTTCCCAGACTGAAATTTGTCCAATCAGTCATTCTTTAGAAGGCAGAATATCTCCCCGGTATAAGTGACTCATATTTTTGATGTGCAAAGAAAGATCAGAGGACAGCTTGCCTATTCTAAATTCCTCAGTAAAGCTAGTCTGAATCATAATGTCCTAAGCTGCTTGTCTCCTGTGAGGCACTCACTTAACAACCTATTCTTTTGCATGGCTCAAAGCATACAGGCCTAATACCTGAGTTTTTCACTACTCAAGCCATGATGGGACTAACTCCCATGTTAACTCTAAAACCCACAAATAAATCATTTGCACTGGGAGAAATGATTTTGAAAACTGTCCTTCTTTTACTGCATTACCAAGCTGTGACAAACATATTTGCTATGACATTGCATTTCTATATTCCACAAAGCTGAATGTTTCTGCACATCTTCAGTCAGTGGAGTGCCAGCCTCAGCACGTTAACACACGTTTGACTCGTGCCCTCACAAGGGTGTGGGCTCCAACAGGATTATACTGGCAGTGGAACATGGAACACTCTGCTCTGGCTTTTGCCTCTGTCCACAAGAGACTCAGACAGTGGAACTGCACCTGGACCTGCTGCTGGGGTTGGTGTGGAGGGGGAAGTCACTGCTGTGGACCCAGAGGAGTTCACTCAAAAGTGCTGCTGGAAGGTGCATGTGTCCTGTGTTTTCCTACTGCCCTTCCCAGGGGCATGAACCAATACATGGGGCCTTGTGAACAAATATATTGACTATAAATATTCCAGGTGATGTTGTGATTTTCTTGACATTCCCAGTTTCCTGCTCTGAACTCATAAAGGCCATACTGCAACTGCAACAAGCAGCTCTGTATTTAAGAAATAGCTTCCAGTGGAGAATACCTTGGATTCATTAGAGCGTCTGTACAGAGTGCTATTAATGCATCACTTTCCTCACATGTGGAATTCCACAACTCCAGCTGTTAATTAAATCACTGTATTCTCAGTGTAAGCTATCTTAGCATAACTGACTCATACTTTTAGTGTGCAAAGAAAGATCATCGGACAGATTGCCTATTCTAAATTCTTTTGAAAAACTAATTCAAATCATAATATCCTAGACTGCTTCTCTCCTGTGAGGCACTCACTTAACAATCTATTCTTTTACATAAGTCAAAGAGCAATTCAATTTTAAAATCACAGACCTTGAAATTTTACAACTAGCCCAATTATCATTTTAAAAACTCTTGATTTAACCATTAAAGTATACTCAATTGGAAATGTCACATGTGCCTAATTTATATAAATGCTACTTAAATTACAATGAAATGGCTTCATTTTGAAGATAATTATATGTAAAACATAACTTAATAATTTCAAATACTGAAGTTTATCCCTGTAACTCTTCCCATTTGCCTTCCTTTCCTGTGTTGAAATACAAGTTGGCCATATTTCACCAATGACAGGGCTGAAGTGCAATATTGAAGCCAAAACTTCTGAAACATGGAAATGGGAAGATGCTCTGGAGCATATCTGTCCTGAAGGACAGACACTGCTCATCATCATGTTCAATAGCACTGTCAATATTGTTTTAACACAGATACAGAGAGCGAAGAGATACCATTTCAAAGACACACTGTGAGGACAGACCCACAGAAATCTGTGAATATTATTCTTTTGCTTAACATTTAAAGACACTGCCTGGCTTCTGCTCTGCACAGTAATATGGCTCAACTGACTACATTGACAGCTTCGTTTTGTAGGTACTGAATGCTAAAACATATTACATCATTATGAGCCTTTAGGAAAACATTTATTACAGACAGCACTGAAAACCATTTAATATTTTCACGAAAAAAATGTTAAGATCCCCCCACAATTACTGTGTAATAAACATAGCATTTATTCTTCTTTGGTTGATGGTTTTCTTCTTTCATGTAATGAGCTGTCATGATTTTCTTTATTACTTCTTTTTTACTGAACAGGAAGCTGCGATCTAGTAGACGTCTAGGTTAGCTTGTCCCCAGAGCAGTATTTGATATGCAAAATACAACTTATTAGTTTTCAATTTGCCACTAGCTTAGTTAGGAAATGCAGTTAAAATTCCTCAGCAGCAGGTAGTACTTCTGCATTATAAAACAGTGTTGCAAGTGATGTGTGAAGAAAAAACATGATGCAAACTTAGCTTCATCAGGTGTTACCAAACTTGCAGCTTATATCACTCATGAAAGGCAGTAGAAAGAGGAATGCAATTTACCTGCATCTTGGACACCAAGCTGAAAAGGCCAGAACAGATTATTGTCAGTACATTTAACCTTTATAAAGGGGTGCAGTGGGAGCCAGTAAAGAGAAGAATTTGTGGTACATTGGTCCTTTAGTTTTTTTACCAGTAATCAGGAGGGAGAAGGTGTGGATGGCTATTAGGACAATGCTTGAGGCAACAACATGGAGATTAAGTGGAGGCATGTTTGCTCCCCTCAGAACATAGTACTGAAGCTATCTATCTGTGCAGCATCAAATAAATTCCTGGGAATGAAAACCAGAAAGAGGTTCAAAGATGTAATTTGAGAAACTGGAGCAGAAACAGGCTAAGGCAGAGGAAGAGATCTTTTAGCTGGAGAACAAGTTTGCGGTACTGCATAAGAATAAGAAGGGAAAATAAAGCTCAGCATTTAAAAACTCAGAAAGCAGATTTCTTCTATAAGGTGCGGACCCATCACTTAGACGTCAAGGAACAAATATATGGAATTCTGTTTAGCAAATTATACACAAACACAATGACCCTCAAACCTCATGCAAATTCACTCCTCAAATTACTCTGTCAACATGTTTCTGACAGACATAAGGGAGTATTCATGCTACTATACTGGATTCAAATATTCTCTGGAATGCTGTGTGCAGTTCTTGTCAACCTAGAATGGATCAAACTGGAAAAAAACCAACATATTTTCCACGACAAAAAGGGAATGAAGAGGCTATTTTATGATAATAGACTAAAAGAGCTTGCCTTGTTTAGCCAAGCAGAAAGTTGAGAAGGCTGAAGTTACTCTCTCTGAATAAATAAAGGTGGTAAAACCAAGGAAGCAAGAGGAGTTATTGAATCTAGAAAGGTAACGGTAGTTGGAGAATAAACTGTTAAAACAGACCACAAAGAATCTTCAGTTAGAAGTTAGTGATTAAAGGCCACCAACAAAGTATGGTTTTGAAAGGGAGTATGTCAGCTAAGTCACAGTAGCTGGGGTTCTGATACAGGAGAACCTTTCTGGATCTAGTTCTTGCAACTCATCTTTGAAGGAAGAGATACAGCTCAGTTGAATTTCTGAGAAATTTCTTGAAAGCATGATTTGATTTTTCTGTTAACAGTTCAGTAACATTCATGAGATAAAACATTTCTATAATTATGTGTTTTCTGTCCTCAAAATACCAGCAAAACCACACCAAAACCACCTTTGTGCATAATCAGGTTCTGTGTCCCATCACCTCTGTCAATAGACAGAGAGATTTCCATGCAGACCCAGCTATGCTGCTTGGTTTTGCAGAGCAAAATGCCCAGTTCTCCCATTCCCAGATGCTACCAGAAGCAACTTGATGGATTCAGTCTCCTACCTGAATTTCATCAGTTGTCTTGAGGTTGATGACTATTCCTAGCACACAAAATAATTTCATAGTCTTTGAGATTATACACAATACACCTACTGGTCATAGAAATATCCTGATCTGTGGGGCTGACTATGTATGCAGGTATACAGCATACTTTTGTTTAAATTATGACACAGTAAGACAATGATGGTATGATGAAATGGTGCCAAATGTTCCATAAAGTCAATAGGCTTGGAAATGGAAAAAATATTACTGGAGTGAATGACTCTAAGGCACAGTAAATACATTCCTTTTATTAGTTGTTTACAGTTGTGGCAATAACATGGGTATGCTATAATGCTGTGTATGTTGATTTGCTGCATGGAAGATGTATTGCCACAAGCTATTTGCAGCTGGCAGTCCCAGCAAAACAACATTTGTAATGTGAAATCGGCATATAAGGGGCTCGTCCTCATTAAGTATGCAACAAGGCGTGACAACTCAATAAAATATAGGGATACTCTCAGCAAATGTCAGATCTGTCTGCCTCTTGACTGATTATGATCTGTGCTCTTACATGCTTCTGTACTGGGTCATTTTTTTGATGGTATCACTCTACAACCTGTGTTTTGCAGATGATTTGGCTCAGAGGGTTAAACCCAAGACGAGAAGGGACGTCCCAAGAAGGACTATTGGCCCAGCCCATTTTAGTTCTTTGCCATGTTATGCAAAAGAGACCTCTGCTCTGAAGTACTGCATGCATCAGCCACACAGAAACTAAACTAACAATTAACTGAACAACACATCTTTCTACTAATACAACAGGTGCTTTTTGACTTACTTTATAACTTTAGGCTGAGGTGAAGAGTGAATTTGCAGGAAGTGATTCAGTAAGTCAGTGCCAGAACCAGAAGGAGAATAAAGCAATCCTCATTAATAACTCACAACTACCTAATAGGAACATTTTACACTGTGCACAATGAAGACAGTGGATCTAAATTCTAAGCTTGAAAATAGTGGAAATACATGGATAGTCCCATCCTAAAAGGAGAATTTGCATATTTGGAGAACCAGGGATGAAAGTTTTCAAGAAAATACAGATTTGGAACTGTAAAGTTCTGCTTCGACTTGACTTCTCTGCAGGCACATGATCACTTACTGTTATTTATAATAATCTATAGGTATTTGCAATTCCAATTCTGCTATAGGTCTTACTCCCTCTGTTTCAACATTGAGTATGACAACTTCAATTCATCTTCTGAGAAAGAGTCTGGTGAGAGAGTAGGTGACACAGATATGGCCTTGGTCCTGAGGGATTCCCAACACATCTACTCTCGTGTTTTCAGATAAAAGCAGAGATGACCTCTGACCTGATGAGATTCACTTCTTACACGTATAGTTCTATTTTTCTGGGAGAAATTTCAGTTAAAACTTATTTTTGACAGAGTAAATTGGGTTTTTCATTTTGTATCTCCCATTTTCATTGAACTATCCTGACTTGCCTAAGCTGTGCCTGCAGCTCGTCATTACTTTTAACTTCAGCTATTTCATCTTTCATTAAATTCCTAAGGACCTAGACACCCAACACCTAGAAGTTATGGCTTTGCTGTGAGTCTGACACCTGGTATTCGGGTGACTACTGTCAAATACTTCTACATATAGAAAATTTGGCAGAGGACAACAGGTACTTAGCAATCTTTCCTTTAAGCCGTTCACCTAGGAGTAAAGCCACATGCTTAGCCTTGTAGCCATCAAACTGGTGTAAGCTGTTCCTTCCTGTTCCTAAATAACTCCAGGTAGAAAAAGGCTACAATAAAATGGATGTCCTTACAGGGATAAATGGTCCCAAGCAATTTTCAGACAAATGTACAACACTTGCAGCGTTCAACTCTCTCGACCACAAAAGAAAAAAAATACTAAATAATGAATTCAATTATATGTTATAGCTTTCTTGATCCCAGGGTCTTTATTCACTGGGTAAGAATAACAGGAATCAATTTATTGGCAAAAATCCTACTTCACAGTAGTAGCAGAAGGGACTTGGAGGAATAAGGAAAATATCTTATTAGAAACTATTAGGCCACATATATTCTCCAGCTGATCCTGGAGACTGTCCAAAAGGAGAGCTCTGACAAAAAATATCTGATTCTAGAAATCAGATGCACAACCTTCATCACATAAAACACGCAGCGTGTGTTTGGAGTGATAAAACATGAAATTAGTTTTAAAGAATACTTCACAAGTTTTGGTCCCTGAATAGCTGATGGAATCATCCTTAAAATAATCAAGTTATTTAGAGTGCAAGCTTTGGTTAAAAAAAATTTAGGATTTCCAGAGGTTACCAAGATTTTTTTTAATGGTACTTATACACACTTGTGAGATTGAAGGTAGCCCTCTCATGTCTTGCTATTAATTATTTTGATTATGCAGCATACACTTTAAAATATTTTCTGATTGACTTTTCTTTGTAAGGAGCTGTAGTTCGTAGAACGCATTTTTTTAATCTCACTGCAATTTTCTTTTAATTATTAACACTGGGAACTCTATGTAATATCCTGGCATTTATTATTTTTCTTTTTGGTATGGGAAATTAACTTGTATATGAGATCACATAAAATCGAATGTGAATTTCAGTAAGAAGAGTGCTACAGTGACTACAGAAAAAGTTGCATTTAGTTAATTGGGTAACTGGGAGTATCTTACTGATTTAGAGGTGCACTGGAAAGTGCTTATGTACATGTACCTCTTCCATGGCACAGCCTAATTATCAGTGGTAATACAAAACAGGTTTGTCATGCATAGAGAACCTGACAGAGACAACTTGTTAATCAGTAGTGTACTCTCTCCCAAATATCAATGTTCACTAAAAGTCCAACTGTGAAGATTCCTCTTTTATAATTTAAAGGAATTAAACTTGCCTAGAATTGCAACCAGACTAACACCCCAATCCACAGGAACAAATAACCATTCCCTTTATTAGTAGGCTGGGCACTGATGTGAGGGATGGGGCACTGATTTTTGTGTGAGGGAACACACAGAATTGGACCGGTACAGACCCGAAGCATAACAAAGTCACAGAACTCAGAAGGGCAGAACCGTCCTTCCTCTGGGGTGTAATGTACATCCACTCCTTGGACAGACATCCCAGCCTGTGTCCCTGGATCCAACCAGAGCTGCCTCTAGGGAAGCAGCAAACTGGAGTGGCAGAGTACAGGAGGGGTGTGGATCCCACGTGGGGGCTGAGCGGGTGATCCTCAGCCCTGCTGGCAGGTTGTGCTGCCACGGAGGAGCAGAGCACTGCACAGGTGGGAGCTCTTGCAGCAGCCAGCCCTTCTTTTTACAGCTTGTTCCTGAATGCCCTCTCATTTTCCCTCTCTCCAGGATCCGTAGCAGAGCCTTTTCAATTCTGCCATTTGCTACAGTGGGGATTGGGTGCTTTTTCTGGGCTGAGGATAAGACTGTTCTAGAGTCCTTAATAGAGAGAAGGGAGGGAAAAGGTTGTTTCCCTTTGTTTCAGCATATTCTATAACTTTGCATTTTTTTCCCGTAAACGCCAAGACAATGATTCCTACTTAGCTTAGCAAGGATACAACATCTCTAAGAACTTACAATGGATGTTAAATACCAAAATTCTCTAGAAAATTAGGTCAGTAGTCAATCTGTGTTACTCTATTCAAGCAAAGAACAGAGTATGAAGGTTAAAACACATGAATTACACATTTTTTTTCTGAAGTTGTTTAATATTTCCCACTTTTGTTGTCATATCTTTCAATTAAAGTGATATCTTTCCATGAAGAATTAGAATGATTAGATATTTGGCTTGTGGTCTTATTTCTTATTATCTTTTTTCTGCTTTTCTTATTAGCTGATATACTGAGGAGTATTACATTATTACATTTATAAAATTATATGACACGCATCCTACCATTCCATTCCTTCAGTGGAACAGAACCTGAGCCAGCCCTGTCACAGCCAAAAGTAAGAAGAAATAGCTTTCACATTTAATTCATTAAACTGGTGTGACAAGCACCCATTTAACCAACTATGGTTGCTGGCTGTAGTGCAAAAGCCTTTAAAATAGATAAGCTGAACGAGTTATATTTTTTATAGACTGGTGTGTGGCTAAAATTATCTGTAATGCAGAATTTGGAAAATACTATACTGCACTTCATCAGCACTAATTTGAAAGACCTTCACAGCTAATACTGCAGATTTGTGTCTCTGAATATGTGTGAATGTTGATATATTAAAATGAGCTCAGGTTAGGATCATTTTTGCATAAGGGCTTGTGGAAGAGCTTCATCGCACAGAGAGGAGACCCACGAGCAGCCCCATGTCAGGACTGTACTCAAAAAGCCATTAATTACAGTCCCCACTTAAAAAGGACTGACAAGGATCATAAATTGGGACCAAAAGTATTTCAGTCACACTACCTGGCTTTTAAAATTACAGTTAAGAAAATGCCAGTGGGATGGCATTTCCACAGTTGAGAGCCTTATCTGGGCTCTTCTAACCCTGGAAGGTCAAAATGTACTGCTGTTCTCAACTCTTTCTGCAGCTGGGACACAGCTTCACTTTGCCATCTGAATAAGAGAATGGAGTTTAAAAAGTTCTTGTCTTCTGCTGCACCGAGCTGCTCATTTGAGTCTGTATGGAACACCTGAGATAATCTGTGATAATTTGACTGTTTGTGGGCTTCACTGCAAACATGAGGTGTGAAATGACGCGTTAAAAAAAACAACCACCACCATCAAAAAAGCACACACACACACAAAAATTCCCAAGCCTTCAGACAGCCCTTTGGTTTTTAACTTTTACCTACGTACATCTGCCACTGCCACTTCACCAGCTGTTAAATCATTACATACACACGCCACTGCCCAGCAGTCTCTGAAGAGCTTTAGCCTGAACCACAAAGATGCCTGTCCTTCACACAAAACACAATAAGAAAGAATGTTTTACTGGGGAAAACTGTCTAAAAACCTGTTAGCTGCCTTCTCTTCTACTTTTACAGCAGCTAATTACTTGCACAGTCAATAGTCCTTCCAACTAGTTAGCTCTCTGTTTACGTAGCCATTAACTGAGGAGAAGACAGCAATGGTGAGCAAACACCCATTCTGTAACAGAACATTTATGGGATAGCAGTAAGCAATTAGCAATATTCATAGCAGTACCTGCATACTCCCAAGGTCTCAGAGCAGACAGCTGGGGCTACAAAGGGAAGCCATGAAGCTTGTGTCACCAAACTTTAGCTTTGACCTTGGTCCAACATGAATAAATTTGAATTTCTACTTTCAAGACTTGGATTCTGTGGAGGTTTTTCCTACTAAAACATTTGAAATATGTAGAAAAACTTCAAGCCAGAACAGCATAGATGCATTAGGTATTAAAATACGAAAGTGCTAATTCCTGCATCTGCTAAAGTTATGGATTAAATGATTTCCTACAGTGGATAAAACAATCTACATATTGCCTGAAGATCTGGGAAGAGTCTGCCTCAAAAAATATATCTGTGGTGCACTAACTTCTACTGATCATTTAGAAAGATGCTGAGATGAACAAAAACTTCAAGACGTTTTTTCATGACTTCACGGTAAGTATTCCCAGATGTGCCAGGAATAAGCACCAAATCAACACTCAAAGTTTATTGTTTTATCTACAGCTACACAAAAAGATAACTTCTGGTACAGAGAGTATATGCAACTGGAAAGGGAAAGTATTCATCTCCTTTGATCTTTTCTCCATTATAATTAGCCATTGGAGAACTTCTAGTGCTCATTTTAAGCCACTGCAGTCAGACATTCCTTACTCACTTTGAACTTCAAAAACTGTTGTGGTTACAGACCTGCTTTGGTTGCTTGCTCGAGTGTGCTCTATCCAAGCAGGAACCATGATTAGTGGACAAATCCCCATTATTCTGTGCATCTCCATGTCAGTAAAAGAGGAGTAGGAAATGACAACAAATAGCTTCATCTGTAACCATCAGCAATACTGCTGGAGGTGTCTAGGGATGCTTAAAAGGGAGAAAAAAAGGGAACGAAAACTGCAGTGTAGAGGCCATCATCTCACACGGGTCAAAGGAAACAATACTGAACTGATTGAAATCTTCCAACACAGCAACACAGTCTCATGGGACACATAGAAACATAAGAGGAGTCTGATGGAAAAAGCCCAGCAGAACAGAAAGGTGTGGAGATGAGGAAAACCTAAACTCCACAGGGAAATGATCAGGGGAATGAAAAACAAAACCAAAACCTCAGGCTGTTGCACATTACTGATTGATGACAGATAAAGAAAAAAAAAAGTGATGTGCAGAGGGTTCAGTGAGAGGCAGAAAGAGAGTCAAGAAAGCAGAGAAATACAGGTGTGAAAGATATATCATACGTTTGTGTGAGAAATGAGGAAAAAACCCGAGCAAAAAAAAAAAAAAACAAACCTCCCAAAGGATTAAGGATTGAGAAGGCATTTTTAAGACAACGAGGTAACAGACAGGGAGAAATAAGAGCTCTACTGATCACCCAGAAAGACAACGGAAGAGAAGTAGCCTGCAAAATCAAACCATGCTTGGAAGAAGCAGGATGGCTCTACAGTTTACTGTGTGAAACTTCATACTTTTTGTTCAAACTATTGCTACCTTACTTAACTTCTCATCTCTTTCTGTTTTAGCAGACTTCAGAACCACTTGAAAATAAGCTTTTAAAGTATATATGTGCTTATAACTCAACTTTAGTAACTCACTTTTCTGAGTACCATAGATTATTTCCCCAGTATTTTGCTGAATGAAACGCTGTTTCTAAAGAAATCAATAGGCATAACTTAAAAGAGTCATCCCAGACACTTGGCTGCACCATATGGAGCATACCCTGTGCTTCCAGTGCTGGAGGAGAAAGGACATCTCTGTGGCTGCCAACCCTGGAGCTACAATAAATTATGCTGGCTCACATATGACTCCAGGGCCAAGTTTTGCTGAAAGAAATTAATAATAAACAGCAATTTTCTATTTGCAACTTACTCAGTAAGAAAGAACACATATATGGCCAGTAAGCCTGGAAAGAATGAAGCAAGAACACATGGATGATACTACTGGGTTGATACCAGTTATAAAAGTTCAAAATGAAGAAAAGAAATCATAAAGAATTTCACAAAATTAGCACTGATATTGCAAGATAACAAAACCCTGAGAGAAGAAACAGAGAGGGAGAAGATAAAAGCTGCAGGAGAGGAATTAGCCTCTTCCAAGAGCCCACAGGTTCCACTGGCCCTTCCCATTGGGTTGAAGACTGTGGCCAACAGGGATTCACCAGATGATGGCACCAAAAGTATGACCAGCTGGACAATTGGTCTGATCCAGGCCACAACTCTGTGCTGTAGATAAATAACTGCATGCTCAGAGGTTTTGTGTGCATATGACTTTCCTCCAACACCTCCAAGCCTGGTAGAAGATTCTCAAATAGAGTGAGACAAAGATTTGGGGGCCAGCTCATGGGAGCCATGCACCAATCTGGGCTTTACTCAAAATTATAAATTATTTTAAGGAATAATGACCTTTTTTTTTTTTTGTATTTGAATAGCTGAAAAACTTTTTTTTTTTAATTAAACTGAATATTATTTAAAAGAAACCTTTGTATCTGGGGATGAATAAATTTGGCCAAGAATTATTGTGTCTGAAATTTTAGGAAATAAAATTTTATTTATCTTTCTTTTAAACTTATCCTCTATATTTGGCTGGAAATCTTCAGCACACGGAATAAATTTTTCAATGAACAGTCCTTGAATTGAAGATCATTGTTGTAATTCCCATATGTACATGTTCTTCCTCACATACCAGTGTGATTTAATTCTCATTCCAGCACCTATTTTATATCCAACCTATGCCTGTCACAGCCTAGGAATCTAAAGACATTTTAATTCCCAGATGGACCCAGTAGGGCAACAGATTTTGTTGCCTCCTGTTCTCTTGTGTGAGCACATAAATGGTAATTGGAAACCAAGAAACGTAACTGCCAACTGCACACTCGACTGGGTGCTGTGGGGCTCCAAGAGGCACTTACAAGTTTGGTAAATGGCTCAAGTGAGAAAAAAAAAAAACTAGAATAGAATTCCCTCCCTGGAGAGTTTGGTCTTATGCTTATGTAAGGATTGGCGGAAAATGTTTCAGCTCTACTTTGTAGTGATAGAATAAAACCATTTTTTTCCACCTGAATATTTAGGTATATGACTTGGGCCTGATTTCTGATAAGATTTTTGCATTTTCCTCAGGAAGGCTTAGTGCCTAAGTGCAACATACAACATCACTGAGCTGGATGTGCTCTCATAATTCATGGCAGATTGAAGTTGATGAGGCTGCGATTAAGGAACTTTTTGAATCTCGTGCCAGTCATTTGCTTACCAAGCAGATAGCTGTGATCTCTCAAAAAGAGCAGTCACATGCAGAAAAACACAATGTGTACTCTGTTGGATTTTCAAAGAAAAGAGTTTGAGATCTATAGATGACACAAACTAAAACAAATATCAAAACTAAGGAAGGTTTTGAAAAATTCCAAGTGGTTAAAGAGTTAAACTGAATCATGACAGTCCCACAGCTTATACCAAAGAGTGTTTATAAACACTAGGTGAAAGGCCAATAGTTTGCTAGCATTACACTCACTCTTCTTTGCAATGCAGTTCTCAAGTACTCTGAAAGCTTTGTGAACCATTGTCCTTTATTTATTTAATTATTTACTTATTTTCCCCTTATATTTCACTTCTGTATGATCCACTCTCAGGTCACAAAAGATTTTGATTCTACATGTTTACAGTCTCCTTGTAACAAAATATTTTTGAACTTAACCTATTCTTGAATGCTATCATTTGGGATACCCAGGTTTTGGGTTTGAGTGAGATAACCCAGCCCAACAAATAGGGCTGCAACATTGCTGGGATTATGTCATCCAGAACCTTTTTAAAAACTGGAGGTACATCATGGCAAAGACTAAAATTCTGTTCAGGAAATAGTTTTGGGAGGGAAGTTGGTTTGGCCTTTAAATGAAAACTTGGCCACAAGTGTGTAATTTCATTGAACTGACTGGTGCACTGTTGGAGAAGAAATAAAACTGCCGAGCAGAAGTGGATTATCTCCCCTCTGACAACAGTGATAACAACAGGAGCTTTGCCATCCAATTCAATGGGAACAGGACAAATACTTTTGGAAAGGCAATGTGAGTCTGGGTTCAAACCACATGTTTACTGGAGATTGGTCTTAGCAAACCAGAGGAAGTATGAAACTTTTCTCCTTGTAAGAACTTTCTTCTACTGGTTAATCTACCAGATACAGCAGAGAGTCATCAAAATTAGCTACTCAGACTCATGCTTGTCATTAATAGAGATCTTGAACCACAGCTGGTATGAGAACTGGAAGAGAAACAGCAAATTAGAAGTAAAAGTGAATGGAGAACTCCAAGAAATATGCATAAACACAGCAAGTCACTCAAAGCTTACGCAAGAATTTTATATAAAAGAAAACTGAGCTGCTGAAATGAAAGATGAGAAAAAAAAATACCGGTTTATTTTAATCTTGCAAGTTAGTGGCACTGACTTTACTTTGAGCAATATCTATTTTAAAAGCTAAGTGAGGAACACCAATTCAGTTATCAGATGAAGACTGAGTTATCAGTTACAGAAATTTGTAGAATGTTACACTCCTAAAAATAATACATCTTCTGGAAGTTATCTCCTTCATATGAAAAACCAAGAACAAGGAGATTTAATAGATTTGATTATACTGAGGCAAACATGTTGTTTCAAATCATTTGTGGAACTGCTCCTCCAAGGACAGATGGTAAAGGGGATCACAGACTCATAACTGAAAAAGATCCCTAGACAGTTTAAACTTATAGAAAGCTATTAAAATGTGAAAAAGACAGAATGAAACGGACCAGATTGACATTTTTGAAAACTAAACAACAGAATGTAACATTAGTCTGGGTTAGGGGGAGGAAAAAAAAAAAAGGGCAAAAATACTATCGAGAAATCTGCATAATGAAACCAGACTGAATTTGAGGCAAGACCACTAAAAGCAAATGAAGGCCTAAGCAGTGCCCTGCCTTTGGACACTTGCTGTAGCTGCAAGCTGCAAAACAGTTTTGCAAAAACCTACAGGAGAAGGAGAACTTTTGAAAGAGAAAGGGATATGTGCCTGCTCGGCGCTGCGAAAAGGATTTTTTTTCCATCAGCTCTGAAGCATCTGCGATATTTCTGCTCCCTGTTCTTAACAGTTTCCAAACCTTTGGTTGTGTTGCAGATGTGCTCCTTTCTTTCCTACTCCAACCTAGTCTGGAAAAGCCTCTCCTGGCTGAGCTTTTCCTTTGCTGAAAGCAACTGAGCACTCCCTCCAGAAGGTCTGCACGACCCAGTGCAACAGCCAGATCTAGGAAAACAGTTGGCTTTCTTCACTGCTGTGCAGTCACATATTTTAAGAAATATAACAGACTGTAGCACACAGCAGATAGTGAACAAATAGAACATGTGCACTATCCACTAAAATAAGGAAGAGGCGAAGAACCATACTCCCGAGGATTTAACATATCTTGTAAAAATAATTGTATTATTTTCTGATACACATACAAGATCAGAACTGAGAACGAGAATTATGACTTGAGTCTGATACTGTGTTTTAAAATTGAAGAAACTTCAGCTTCAAGATGCCCAAAATAATGCAGATTTGCTTTTATATGTTATTTCCAGTATATAAAAGTGCTTTTTGAATATAAAGGTGAATTTTGGTTTCAGATTACCAGCCCTGATGTCTATTATTACAACTTCATTAGAGAATAAGTTGAGAAAAAGGCAGACAACACCATAATTTGACTGTTAAGAATGTAAAATATTAGTAAGAGAGAATGATTTTTAAAAGTTATCTTAAGTTTACAGGTCATTCACAGTGCTTAGGTCTATGGAAAATAATGGTCAAAAATTGTTGAAAAATGCTTCTAAAAACATGGATGATCAATGACAGATCTCTATGCCTATTATAAATGAGAACATCACCCTCAGAACCAGAATTGTCAGATGTGAAAAGTTGTTTAATAGCAAGTTTAGACGTTTGAACTCGGTAACTGGGTGTTTTGTTCAACCATAAAGCCACTGAGGCAAACACAGCAGTCTTGAAATTTCTATAAAGGCCACAAAAATCAAAACACACATCTTGATACACCAGCATCACAGCCAACTGTTATACAAGTAACTGCAGAGAAAGGGGTGAAACAGCTATATTACCACAGCTGTTTCATTGAGATGATTATTAATCAAAGACATGCCTGTAAAAAGTTAGGAGACACCTTTTGTTCCACCTTAGTGCAATAAAAATCTCAGGAAGATTCCGGACTTCCAAGATCCAAAACAAAACAGGTGGCTGAAAAACAAGTACACTGGGAAATAGCAAGGGAATGGAACAATGCAGGACTAACTTGAAAAGCCTGACAGCTTTTGAGACGTGTGTGTATTGTCAGGGGGTTGATTTTTCCCCCCCCCCCATGAGGAGGAGAGAATTACTGGCCTTTTAGGAAGTCTGCAACATCCCTTGCACAGTCTAGTTCAAACCAGTTGTTACAGAGTAGAGTTATTGTAAAGGGAGACAGAACTCCCCTTTCTCACACTGTTTTTCTTTAAGGGTTTGTTCTCCTATTTGTTATAGGAAAGACTCCGAGCTGAAGGCTCTGATCTCTCACTAATAGCCTCACATTTACATCGCACTTTGATGGATGGAGAAAGTACTACACCACACAGCCAGAGAAATAAAAACACCTTTGTGCAGGACAGCACTAATAAAACCAGATTTTCTTGAAGGCAAAGTGGAAGGAGACACTTTCTTCCCTGGAATACAAGGAGGTAATAGAAATATTTATACTTTATATAAATAAAACATCTGAACACTCAAGGAGCCTTGGTCACAGCTCCTGATTTAGTAGCTAACCTTGTGATTCCCTGACTGATTGACCCCTGTTTTTGACCACGAGTAATTTTCTTCAGGTTTGACAACATTGGTCAATTTGTAGGCAAAATTTATGCACTTGGATTTTTGATTTAAGTAGATTTTTGAGTGTTGCCATAGCTAATAATAAGTAACACTCTAAAAGAGAGATAAGTCCTGTACCAGGATTTTCACTGAACTGTAGCAAAAGGAATCAGGATCAGGTAGGTAGGAAGTGTTCATCCTTCTGTGATTTATCTGGAGCTGTCCACTCTTAAATGCCAGTTCTTACAGTCACAACTTTCTACAAAAATGACTGTGTCTGAACAAGAGTTCATTCTTAAGTGGAGGGCAATAAGCACGCTGAAAATGGTTCTTCCTTATTCCTCAGACTTTTGGTTTATATATGCAGCGTGTATACCAATACAGCTTGTTTCCTGTGCTCTTCTTTCTTGATGCAGCTATAGTTTGGGGACTTTGAACAATGGGTTTTCAAAATTTTCAGAACTTATTTTCATGTTTCTATTAAATATATCTCAGTAGGTGAGCAGGGTTTGGCTACATAGTACAGTAATACTTGTATTTTTTAACTGCTTCCTAATTTTACAAGATTTACAGTTCCTTTTTCTTTCTTTGCTAGGACCTTTTCTCTCATCTTTCCAACAGTTCTTTCTTGTTTTGAACTTTGGTCTTTCCCCTCCTC
This sequence comes from Lepidothrix coronata, assembly GCF_001604755.1. Classification (NCBI taxonomy): domain Eukaryota; kingdom Metazoa; phylum Chordata; class Aves; order Passeriformes; family Pipridae; genus Lepidothrix; species Lepidothrix coronata. Next base: position 2,284,926 of record NW_016690329.1, read on the forward strand.
TCCCCTTTTCCCTTTTCCTTCTCAATTTTTTATTTTTTTTTTATTTTTTTTTTTTTTTTTTTTTTTTTTTTTTTTTTTTTTTTTT
>NW_016690329.1:2285179-2334230 GCF_001604755.1 Lepidothrix coronata
CCAACAGTTCTTTCTTGTTTTGAACTTTGGTCTTTCCCCTCCTCTCCCCTTTTCCCTTTTCCTTCTCAATTTTTTATTTTTTTTTTATTTTTTTTTTTTTTTATTTTTTTTTTTTAGTTTTGACAATGAGGGTAACCTTTAATTAGGACATAAAACAGAGAAAAGCATCCCAATGATTTGACTTGATTTTATCCAAAGACTATTCATTTGCTCAAAGGCATTACAGGACAGAGAGCCTTTAGAAGTAAATCCTTGTCTCTGAGTGGTTTCCTTCGCTCATTCAATGTTACTTTTCTGTAAGACTACCCTTGTAACCTTTTGAAATGTTTAATATAATTTCAATTTCCCTAGGCTAGTAATTCAGGTGTTTTAAGAAATGATAACCAAACCACACATCTGAAATTATCATCAGAGCTCTGTGATTCAATCAAATGACTCCAAAAATCATACATAGAAGTATTTTGTTAAAGTAATTTCGGAGTAATTTCTGCCATACGTTACCAGAGAACTCTGAAACACAGAGATACAAATCTTTTCTTTCTCTCTTTAACCTTTGAAACATTTTTAAAAAGCAACATGGAAGTGTACATTAACAAACAGAACGTGAGCAGCTCAAATCACCCAGTGCTGCACACGGTGCAGGTCCCTTATGAAACCTCATTACTCACGGAGCCCACCAGTGCCTCCCCACATCCCTACTCCCAACAGTCTATTTAAAGTTTAACTAACTGTTCTATATCCCAACACAAATCAGAAAATATTCTTAGTATTCTTGATAACTGACCCCTCGAAAAAACATGATCCCTGTAAGAGCTTTATTTCAGAGCTTTCCAGTTGTTGTTTCCCAGCTTCCATTATTTCATTGCCAGTATTGTCATCATCACTGAGAGATACAGACCTTTTTGAAACAATATGAATGACCTCTGTCTCCAATTCTTCTTCAGAACACCATGTATTCATTTCAATTTTTAACATCTTTTCAGTTTTTAGCAAAGTGTTCATTTAAAATGTGTGCACTGTCTGGAAGTAAATTACAGGGGAAAAAGGGCATTTTGAGATCACTGAAAATGTACCTCTCAGGATGTTTCTTTTTCTATTTCCCAGCTAGTTTTGCCGAAAAGGTGTTTTGGAGATCTTATTTTATAGGCAAACATTATTTTTTTCTATTTCAGTGCTGTTCTTTGTGTCCCTCACCCTGCAGTTGGAGAGGTAGGTGAAATTCAGAGCTGCACTTAAACACATGAGATCTGTGTGTGTAACCAACAGAATTATCTGTATGTTTACTTCTGTTTTTACAAATTGTTGTATATTAGGTGCACATTGCACTACATTGTGGAGCACTTGAGCAGGATTCCTGTGGGGGGAAGTCAAGTCAGAAAATGTGCTCCAGCCATTCAGCAAAAGAGACCAGGCAAGAGTTCAAATTACTTGTCAGCAAGTAATGTAGAAAAACAGAGGACCTGTAGAATGAAACACTGATGAAGACTCAATATCTGTGTAACATGCATTTCAGTAATTTTTATTCTGAAATAGGTAACCTAATCTAAACTAGTGCTATCTATGGAGCCTGGCACAAGCACTGTGTTTGGTTGAAATTTCAAAGCAGGCTGATTTTTCTACTAATTTTCTAAACCTTCTTTACTATATTATTGCTTTTCCTCATGCAAACAACAGCTATCCTGAACATGCACATCATGCAGCTGCTCCCCCAGGGACTTCACCTTTGCATCCAGAGTTACTTGGGAGTTTTACTGGCATCTTTGCACTTTTGCAGTGTAGTTGAACACAATAATAGCATCAAGATAGCTTAGGTGCAGGATAACACTAGGACAAAATCAGTATGTTAGACAGGACTAAAAGGAGAGATTTCATTTGCCTATAGACGTTTTAAAGCACTATTTCTGCTGCTGTACTGCAAGCAGTACTCCCAAGGTACCATTCCATGACATGTTTGGAAAGCTTATGCTGAAATATCCTATGCCATCAAAGCTAAAATATTTTCACTTTCACAAATCTCTTCACAAAAAGTAATACCAATAAGACTTGCTTGACTTGCAGCAATCCAGGGTGACACATCATGCCCTGGATCAGGCAAGAATTTCAACATCTCCCAGAGCTCAAGTCAATATCTAAGTCTCCAGGTTACAATCACACATACATACTTCTATTCCTCCTGAGCACTGTTTTTTCACATGGAAATACTGTCATCTTCAGCAGGCTCTAGAGAGAAGTCAGCTTCATCAAGTAGGGAATGACATCTCAGGAATACCCTAATTATAACAAGGTTTTGCATGTTATATTTAAAAGACATTTTTGTATAATCATTTAATAGTTAAGACAATAAGGAATATAATTAATAGTTAAATGGCAAGACTCCTGCAATTTGTAATTCCCTAATTGCTATTTTGGATTTCTAACTGAACATCAAAATGTCATAATCTAGTGGCACCAAACACAGAACACTTAAAATGTCAGCGAGCAAAGAAAATGACTTTAGAGAATGGGGTTCAAGAAGTACAGATCTGTGATACAAAATGTACAGTTCCTGATGGTATGAATTACATTATGCAAAAGCAACTCTCTTCAGTGCTGTGTACTCAAGATTAGAGACTGCAAAGAGCCTTTTTCAGAATCACAGCTCTCCACTTCCCCTGCTGAGATGTCAGATAGACTTGGGCTAAATTTGATGGCAAGTGTTCCAGGTCCCGTCTGTCAGGTTCTCCCATGCTTAATGAGCAGCACACTCTTTGATGAAAATACTGTGTAAACAATGAAACAGCACATCGAGGAGGTGTAAATGAACTTGCTTTTGCTGGATTTTCAGTCAGAGCAGGGTTTAGGACTTCTAGTCAGGCTTGCAAAACCCTGCTGTGTCCCTAGAACATAATTGGCTCCTGAGAGCAACAGCATATATTAGGCACAGTAAAGCACTTTAGGAAGGTCTTTCAATAAGCTTTCTATAAATGCAGCTCATTCATTTTAATATGAAGCCTGTGGTTCCAGTGGGTGGGCTGGAAGAAAGAGTTGTCTAAGACCCCGCTCATTTTATTTCCTGTAAGTAACACCATCTCACTGCAGGTACAGTACTCAACTGCTTTGGACAAAATAATACACAAAGATCATCCAGTATTCTTTTGTGCACGGATGTATAGTCATCTTCTAAATCACCATTCCCAAAACTCACCACTCAGAAGGATATCTGCAGCACAGACATTTCCAAGCATCAAAGAAGGGAACCCCACAGCTATTGGAAAGACTATAGTTTCAAGAATGATGACAGGTTGACCAGCTTGTAGTGTGCATGGGAGAATCCCTCCTGGCTTCAGTGAATTAATGTATCTAATGAGTTATGGATTTTAAGTTATTTTGCAGCTTTGCAGTGGCTGGGTCAGTTCCTGGCTTCCCAGCTGAGGTTACAAACAACAGAAAAGAACAGCAATCTGTGAAACAGGCAACCAGTGTTTATTGATGTTCTCCCCAAGCTTCCCCAAACACCCATGCATGCACTGTACCTGTGAGCCTTCCCAGGCAACCCTACTTATATCAAGTGGTCCAATTTACACTGTTGGTTGTGCTGAAGTAGGTTTTAATTGACACTACGACAACATAAGCACTTTTTTGTTACTGTACCTATTTATATTAGATCACTGATTTTACTGCATGATTTTAATGATGAAGTGGTTCACCACACATTTTGGAGAATTGTCCTCTGGATTATTGAGGAAGAGGTCAATGCAGTGCCCAGATAAACTGTCTTAAAAACAGTGTTCAAATACAAGCTACAGAAAAAAAAAGCGTTTGCTTTGGGGAAAAAAAAAAAAAAGGAAAGAAAAAAGAGTAAATGCCACAGATTTATTTCTAGCTAATGTGTTTAGTTAAATTAGCAAAATGTGAACATTAGAACCATGGTTAAATAGCAAAAAGATTAAGTTCTAGAATAACAGATCAGTCAATCAAAATTAACTGAAAAGAAAACAAAATTTTCTTAGGAAATAAACACATCACATCATGAAAATATGCCACCATTTCAAAGATTTCAGATGTTTAAGGCAAGACAATTAGCCCAGCTGTTTTTCTATTCAGATCACTGCTTTTTCTATGACTACACACATTGCAAGTGGTCAGAGAGGAATCCCAGGACACCTGCTCTGCAGCTATTTCTGCATTGTTTCAGTCTCATCCATAAGAAGGAAATTTGGTCTCATCATAGTCCTTTTCTGTTTGAAAGGATCGTCTTTCACTGTGGGGAAAAATCTCTCTTGTTGAATAAGAGCATCCATCATAGTTTAAACAGAATTTCAGGAATGACAGGTACCTTATTTAGATAAGGTGACACATTACTGCTTCCTCTTTCTTCCTTTTTCTTATACAGTAAGATCTATATGGAGAGTAAATTACTCTATCACACCAAGTAAGTATCAAAGTCAAGCTCCATTTTCTGAGTTTCCTATTCCACATCCCCTTGAATTCCTCATCTAGCTGTTTGAAGGACATCTGAAGTGGATTTCTGGTTCCACTGCTCTTAGTATCAAATATTTCTGTTGGCTATGCTGAGTGATAAAGCTTACTGAAATCCTTTTTCCTAGGAGAAGGTTACTGGCAGGAACTGTATTGCTGCTGAATTGCTGTTACTGGCTGTTAAGAATAGGGACTTCAGAAAAAATGAAGCGGCTATAAATATCACCAATTTAAAATACTTTTTACATGCCTTCCAGATTGCTTTAAATTGTTTTCTTTAAAAATGAAAAAGATTAATCCACTGAATGGAAATTAAGACATTTAGGTTTCTTTGAAGCCCTTATTGCCATGACCAGAGCACTGCGAGGCAAGGGGCACGCGTGCCTCGGCCGTGGGATTCAGCCACAAAGTAGGGCAATGCAACACCAGCTAAAGGACCTCCTTGTCCTCAAATCTGACACCTATTTGTCATTTCTCTATTTCAACAGCTGTTTTGAAGGTGAACCCCTAAACATGACATAGATGGGCAATGCTGGAAACCACTGAAGGAGATACTTTCACTGATTCCAGGAACACAAACTGTTAAATTAGGCCTGTTACGTGGCATACATCCTTATGTATGGGAAAGCTGAGGGTTAAATGGATCCTGGTGGAAAAGACTTTACCTCACAGGCTTCACAGACACTGTTTGAGATTCCCTGTGCAACTTCACTCTGTATTTGCTACAATGGGTACTAGTGTGAGACTCAGTACGCTTGAAAACATAAACAGGAAAAGCATAGTGAAATTAACTTTACTAGGAAAATTACTAAAAATAGGCTCAGCAATATATGCATTCATAAAAATTTGAACAGCTACACTCATTGCTCCACTACTAAAAGCAAAGTTATTAAACTATGCAAAAGATGGACTGAAACAGAAATACCTCTGTTCCATAAAGCTTTGGTGAAAGACTCACTCAAGGTCCCTGAACGTGATTTACAGAAAATGGTTATGGATGGGGAGAAGACTGAGAATTAAACACTACTTCAAACAAGGATTTAGCTGCAGACTGAGCAGACCCTAAGTAAGGGCCATGCCAGCTTAGAGAAGTAACACACTGATGTAAAGTCCCTGAGTCCCTATTAACAGTGTCCACTGCACCTTCTCATCTGGCTTATCTTCAGGAAACCTATATGAAAGTCTTAAGAGCTAAGAAAAATACCTCTCAATGGTCCTCTGGTGCTTTCCACAAAAGTGTTTCACACATCCTGTAGGAGCAATTCCTTTCATCTGAGTACAATTTACTCACAGTACAAAAATCAATTTTTATCAATACTTCGCAAACGGGCACATGGACTGGAAATGGGATAATACAGATACATGAAAGATCCAGGTAACAGGAAGGAGGAGAAACATTCAGATGAAAAATAAAGGCTTTGCATCTCATTGACAGTGCCTACAGTACAGAGGCAGGCAGTGCAGTCACACTGAATGCACATGCCATTATGGATAAGGAACAGATACTCATCATGTGCAGGGTAAAAAGTATATGGTTCCAAAAAGCTGGATTGACAGAGAGCACAAGTCAGCAACTTTCACAGAAGGAAAGATGAAGCACCTGAGTCACAATTTCAGCTGTGGAATGAATCATGACTTCCAATAAAGAATCTGATGGACTGAGTGAGTTTGCAAGATCTTAGGGAAGGAGCAGAGGTAGGCATCTGTTTTGTGGGTTTCCTGGGTGCCAAAATGATTTTCTCATATGCCTGTTGTGACCATCCTTCATCCATGTAACCTGCAAGGAGGAGCAATATAAGAATGAATATATAAGGGTTAGGGATGAGGATATATTTGGAGCTATACTTAAACAGAAGAAAAAGAAGCCAGGTATGAGTCCTTTGTACCTGTTGCAAGTATCTGCACACAATTTTTCCCTCTCATATGCGCACCTCAGGCTTTACTGGAATGGGGCCTAAAACAGCCAGCATCCCCCTTGGCATGATCTAGTTTCTGCTCTCTGAACCTAAGAAATGAATAATGCACAGCATGTCAGGAGCTCCCTGAGCCTCTTGCCACAGCAGGATGCACTGGGCAGGTGAGAAGGGCAGTTACAGACTGGGGAGGACTGAGGGAATTGGAAACATTCAGCAGAAAGGGGAATCAAAAGTGTTAAACTTGATAGAAAAGATAAGAAGAACATCGGTGGATACAGACACACAAACTTTTCTCAGAAGCCTTTAGCACATTAATTATAGCTGACAATTACCACCCCTGCTCAGCCAGCCAACCTACAGGGATTTCACAAGCTGCCCCCACCTGTGATAGGATAAAAGGAAAAGACAAACAGGTAGAGAATTATTTTTGCACGTTGTTGCTGCTGGACTTTTCTTGCACAGTTTGTCATCAAACCTAACAGAGAAAGAGAGGTTGCAAGAAGGATCCTAGTTCCACCCAATAACTTAAATGATTAAAAAAAAATTAAATTCATGTTATCCTCCATGCTTGCTAACTGGGAAGGTGTGAGGGCTGTCCTAAGGACAACTCTGAAATGAACTCTAAGATTTTTCTGTAAATGACCTTTCCATAAATCCAACTCAAGAGCCAAGAGATGTAATAAACAGCTAAGGAGCCTGGTTTACAGGTATCTTCTATGTTTCATTCCCTGAAAATACTCACCATTAAAATGATTTAGCTGAGATTTTCAAAGCAGTGTGGGCAAATTCTCTGCACATCTCACATTAATTAACAGCAAGTGTGTGGGTAATTCCCTGTAGTACTTTGATAATGTCAGCTTTTTTTTTTTTTTAATATCCATTTAGCATATCCATGTGGAATAGGATGGAGGAAATGTGTACAGTGGTTCTGAACTGCACCTCAATAAAAAATGCCGTTTTGTTCTGACCTTATGAGCCTCTGATCTGTTCCAACAGAGGGATTCCAATCAGCTATTTTGGGCAGATCCAGGGACAGGAAATAAATGCTTCCCATCATCATGGTGATCTGAGCCTAGTCAAGTATCTCAATAATATTTTTCTGTTTAGAGGGCTTGGGGAAAGATGGGGGGAATAAACCTTTCTGTTTACTCTTAGTTTTGGAAAAATCCACTGGGAGGGACTGCACAATTAACATATTAATGAAGGGTGGCCTCAGATGTGATGCCTGAAAGCAATTATGGGCAAATTAAGAATATAAATGCAAGATAAAAAATTCGTTCCTGTTCGGGACAGGAGGAACATAACCTGCTCAGCACTGAAACAAGAATATACTCTTTTTTTGTTTATGGGGAAGGAATCTTATTGTACTCTGCTTGGAAAAAGCAGCATTACTAATATTTGCCGTATCAACTGCAAAAGACCAAAAACATTGTGATACCTCTGCTGGTGTGTACAACTGGTTGCTGAGCTGGACATCTGAGTTCAGACACTTAAAACCTGGAAGCGTGGAAATCCTGAAAGTCTCTACTCAGCTAAAGTAGAGGAAATAGGTAATTTTCACCACATTGATCTCTGTACATTAATATGATTTAGTTGAATCTTCTGGTCATCATTTTTCTGTATGAATTTTTTTTTTTTTGATGGGTACCAGCCACAAACAATAATAAGTACTTGCATTAAGTCTTCAGTGCATTAACGGTGATGAAACTCAAACTGGCCTTACAGAATATCTAATTGAAGAGGGTGCAAATGCCTCCAACACAAGAGACTCCAATTTTCTTTTCCTCATTAACACTAAGTGAAGGCTAAAAAACAGCTAGCTGGAAAGCAGGGTTTCCATTCACGGCTGGTTTTGTTCTACTCTTCTAAGTTACAGTCCAAATCAGACCAAAAACTAACACGTGCAAAATTCCCCAGGCCCTGCAACCACTTAGTGATATTGATGTTCCTGTCAGCTTTCATGACCAGAGCAAAGATGACAATTTCGCTGCGGAGCTAAAGGAAATGCTGGCTCTCAGGCTCCAGCAGCAGAAGATCGACCAAAGTCTGAAGCCCTGGCAGCTCCCTGCATCCATGTCTCTTAGGAACCATCAGGAATCCAGGCACTCTTCACCTGGCACCCTGCTCTAGGCTTGGCAAGCACTCACACCAGGGACATTATGAATGAAACAAAATGGCATTTTTATGTGAGAGTATTCAGCCAGCTCTGTTATCAAAAGCCTTTACAACTAAAGACAAAGCCAAATACCGAAAAAACCTGAAAGCCGGGAAAGCACATTTTTGAATGCTTAAACCTCTCTCCAAAACATTTCCACACACATGAATGAAACCTATCGAACAGTGCCACAGGAGACACATTTTTAGAAAGCAAAAGCAGGTGAAAGTTGTTTTGCCAGCCCAGAAAAACAAAAGAAGTTAGAACGAAATGAACTGGCTTAACTATTAAACAAATCACTGATATTTGCCTCACTAGTTGTGGAACAATTGTCTATTCTTATTGCTTTCTACTGAAAAAGATGAGTAGCTAACCTACAGGAAACTTCTTTCTTTATATCAAATCTTGGAAAACTCATCTAAAAAAAGACCCTCTAAATTAATGGGTTTTTAATTTCCTCATTTTAAACTCCTGTAATCTACATTAAGGGCCAGGTAAATGTGTTATCCATTGTCACTTGATGTATTTTGCCGAACCTAAAGCTACAAGCCCAGAAATTCCTTTGCTGGGCTTTGAACCACCTTGGCCCTACTCCTCAAATGGTCCTTTTGAAACTCATGAGATGCTTGGCCATCTATGGAATGCATTCCCAGCAGGATGGTTCTGGGTCAGCCCCAAACCTGTTTATTAACAACCCCCTCCTTGGCTTCAACGTCTTTGTCTGTATCTTATTACAGATAACAACAGACAACACTCTTAGCATGCCTTTCTGCCAGTGAAGGTTTAAGGTTTTCTATGCCAGAGTGTCTGCCTATAATTTTCCACTCAGATGGAAAACCCGGTTTTCCAATACATTTGTTATTGACACAAGCAAGTCAAATGTATTCTTTTCTATGCAGGGTCACTGAGATATCTTTTTTTAACTTACTATATCTTATTTTTGCCAGCAGAGATTTCAGCATTCCTCTTCCTACTGCCATGCAGCCTGTGAATCAGAATTGCCAACAGGGTCTCTGCTCCCTGCTGGTTTGCTCAAAGATCTCAACAGCCAGGAAAAACCCCCTGATGATGAAGTCGTTTTCTATGTGACTGTAATACAACCTCCTACTGGATGGCTGCCGGGGTGCCTGGCAGCGTAACATCAAGGAGCCAAAGCATGTGTCTAACTTGAGGATCCAGCTGCAGACAGCTCAATCAAAAAAATCTTACTACCTCTGGCAGATTTTAGAACTATTTGGTTCGTTTTCTCAGAGTTAATGGCAAATACTGCATGTGCTGCCTTCATATACAAAAGGGCACAGCTGGGCAATAGGGAGGACAGCTGCCTGTTCACCTTGGATGCTCCTGGTCAGGCAGTGTTTTCTAGAGGGAAAAGAGACTGCCTCTCTTGAGAGCAGCACATGAACACAGTGGGAAAACATAGGCAGGGATGAGCCAAGTGACTTGCAAAAGGGGATTGCATGAAGGGAAGCAAAAAACATTCCTGACAAGCAATGGAGAGACACTTCCTTAGCATCCAGGAAACAATAATCTTCCCTGCAGAGGCTCAGCTGCATGTGATACAACCCACAACTTGCATAACTTTGGCTCAAACTTCCCAGGAACCAGCTGTTAGAAAGTATGTAGACAAAAGCCATGAAAGATCAGGAAAAGCTAAAACTTCAGACAGAGATTAGGTTGTTGAGACAGGGATAGACCGCACTTCAAGACAGAAAAACACTGATGTGAAAAAGTATAAAGTCCTACAGAAAAAAAAAAAAACAAAAACAACAAAAGAGTTAAAGGATGGTAATTTATTGATCCTGAATATCAGACTCTTGCAGGGAGCCATGAAGTGCAACCATTTCTAGCCTGACAACTGCACAGCACCAAAGACATCAAAAGTGGTGAGCAAATTAATGCCCATCTTTTAGCTGCCCATTGGGTATATTAGCTAATTTTGTGTTTTTAACTACTACATTGCATGCTTTTCCTCATGGTAGAAACTGATCCAAGTGATTCAAATCTTAGAAAGTTGCTTGGCCAGAAAGCAGAGTTAGAGGACAGGATCTGACTGGCTATGACACAATGAGGAAAAAGCATGTTCACTGTCAAGATTTATTTAATCTGCAAAGCAAAATATCTGGATTATATTTATTTAATTATCCTTTTTAACTCTCTTGTTCAGTTTTTATATTTTTTTTGGTCTAAAAGTTCATTTTATTAATTGGAGGCATCTGACACCTTTTAGGTTGCTCCCTACAAGAAGAGGGAGGTGGGATCATTTCCCCTCAGGGTTCTGGCAACATAAAGATTCTGTGGCACAGCCTCAAGCTTTCACCTTTTTTTTCCTTGTACATGAATATAAGGACTTAATACTTCTCAGATCCACTGCTCATTAGTTTTGTGATCACCCCACAATTAAAGAAAAATATGGTGTCAGTATCTGCAAGGGTGAAATCTGCCTAACTCAAATCACGTTCATGTCCACTGTCATCTTGTGAAATTCTGTGTATTAAGATAGTAGGATCAGAGCTGTCTGCAAGTTTTCCACATTGAAAGTGCTCCTACATGTCAAATACATCACTGGAATTGTGAAAGAAAACCAAGAATACATGTGCAATAGCAGATAAATATATATTTATATAAATCAAGCAGAAAAAATTATAATAAACTCAGCAAGCAGGAATATTCCACGTTTGTACACAAAGCATTGTGCACTGAGGCTTTGGAGCTGTGAAAAAAGTGTTTTGCCTCAAAATTTTCTGCAACTGCAAATCATAATTGTGCATTATAATACGACTTACTAGGATCAGCCAACAAGGTTTCTATTATCTTTTTTGCATCTGGTGGAAATGAACAATTGCCTGATTTGTTAACAATTTAGGAACAGTAGGTAAGTAATTGTGTCTCAGCAGCCTATCGATTCACCCTTTGGGGACATATGGAGAAGACTTTAGCCCTGGCATCTGTCAGGATGAGCTTTCAACAGGATCAGTAGAAGGCGGCGCTTGAACCTGATTTTTGGGGAGACCCCAGGACATGTGACACAACACATCCCTCTCACCGCTCCCTTTCTGTCACCTCCCTTGTGTCAACGGTGTGTTCACACAGTGGCACAGCTCAGGGAGGACGTACTGTGCAACTGCCTTGGTTGTTGTGGAACTGTCCCCTCAGCTGTGACTGTCTCTGCAGGGACAGCACGTGAACTGAGGTATTAATCTGCTGCCTTAGGCACCCTGGTTCGATAGGTAACGCTAACGTGCTAAAACCTGTCTCGTGCCTTTTCTTTCTTCTGCTGCAGCACAATCTGATGGGGAACAGCCTGACAATGAGACTTTATACAGGGATGTATGCCTTACCTCCTGCACAGACAGTGCTAGTTTGCGAAAAAGATTGAAGAAAAGTTATGAGAAAATAAAGTCTGAGAAAAAAATGCCCAAACTTTTCCTAGCATATACCTGTGGGCCACAGAAGTGCAATGCCATTGAAGTAGTTCCCAGGAGCAGTTGCTTTGGAGTAGGGCATTAGGGCTTAGCGCTAAACTCCTTGCCTGTTGTAAGAACATTCATTAAAATATACCTATTCATAAAAAAACCTCTCTTCTCTCTTCTGAAATAGGTTATTAAGCATTTAAAGTACCTCTATACAGAAACCCTGGGTGGCAAAAGAGAATACTATGGTTAGTCCTGCTTCTGTCAAGTCCTAAACAACATTGTTTTTGGGAAATCATGCATTGATCTGAAGCAGTGCCAATCATAACAGTTGTCATAACAGATGAGACATCCAAGGGATGGTCCTGAGAGCAGCTCTGGGACTGTTGGATAGAGAACCTTTGAACTCAGAGTGCCCTGTAGCTCTCTGTGCCTGAATGTCCCCTTGTTTCCCAAAGAAACCTATTCCCTGCATTTTGTAGAGAGTTAAAGCATTTTAATGACCTAATCATCTATCTCTAACCTAAAAGTGACCATTTATTACAGTACACAAATACAAACTTACAAAAACTAACAAGTTTTTGTAGCATTAATTATTATAAAGAACCGTGTCTTTACTAATTTTCTTAACTGTATCCATTTTCCCCCCAGCACAAATCTTTGAGAGGGTAGATGATGTCAGAGGTGTTTGCAGTAAAATAAAATATATTTAAAATTGATACAGATACTACAGTACTGGATCAAGCAAAAATCCAGTTGATTTTAATGCAACTTTCATCCAAAATTGATTATAAGACTAGAGTTACAGTATTCCAGTAAACTTGAGCATTTTGTGTCTTCTCCAGGGCAGTTATTCATTGAAACATTGATCGCTCACATTAAAAGGTGAACAAAGCATGTAGCTCCTTTAGGTCTCAGCCTAAAATAGGTAATTCAAACATTTAATTTAAAATATCTTTTTCATCTTTGAGTCTTGCGTTCAAATTACTGAATTCATTTATATGTTGTCTGGATTAAACTTATTTCATATTTGTATATGTCATTTTCGGCTGATAGCGATACTTTCAATAGAAAAATACAAAGCAAACACGAAAGGTTGTTGACAAAAAAGGTGATTAAAAGAATTACAGCCTTCATGAGAAAGCTGGAGAGATCTGGTGCTGTCTGTAGCTACTTGGTACAAGTAAGAGACAGCAGAAGATGGTAGGAATGTATGTTCCCAACTGTCTATCATTTGGCTTTACTCGGAGCAGTGAAAAAAGCAAGTCGTATTTGTGCCTTGAGGGCATCACTGTTACCTAAAGAAGCATTTCCTGCTTCAGGAGCACCTTAATACTAAACAAATTTCTTGAAAAAAAATTTAAAAAAAGCAAATTGAGAGAAATTACTTTGATGATCAAACTGAAACAAAAAGCAAAAAAAAAAGCTCTCAATCACATTATTAAAAATCTCTTTGAAAAAAAATATAATGCAAGCTTGATAATGCTGAAGTTGCCAAAGCTCACAAATTTGAAGAATTGCACAAGAGGACACCATGCTGTCAGTTCCTGAGACACAGTTGGTATTCCTTACATGATTTGTTATATTGTTCCTCAAACCCTTCATGATGGAGATATCAAAACGCAGCTTCTCAAATGAAGCCCCATGGGACACATGAAACACTGTAACTACTCATGATAATGATGTACAAATACTGACATCACTCATTTTCTGCCACTTGTGCATGTAGTGTTTCAACTGGAGACTTTCTGATTTTCAAAGGCATATCAAGATGTACAACGATGAGGGGGGAAAAGCAAACTTCGTTTGCTTCCTGGAGTAGTTGATGAATGGCAAAGATGGATGGGTTCTCCCGGGAGAGAGTACGAGCAACGTTTGGTTAACACAGGGAACTCAACAGGCAGTGCCAGTGCTAAGTTCACTTCTTCTCTACAGCACCCTTCAGAAACTGCCAGTTGCCCCAAATTGCCCATCAATCTGAAAGTCGCTCTAGATCAGGGTTAAAAGGTGGCAAATGTAATTAAACCACAAGTGACATGCCCACTTTTGTTTCCAGTTTCCTTCAAAGAAGTGGGAAGTGATCACAATCTTCTCCAAGCCAAAGTGAGATAGTTCCTGTGTGGAAAGGTGTTGTCTCTTGACAGTTCTATCTTTTTTCAAGGTAAGGCTTTTCATGGTGATTTTGGTTTTGAAAGTGCAGATTGCTTTGAAAATGACTTGTGGCCATGAAAACTAGCCTATTAACTTGCTTGCACATCTCAATGAACTGTGCATGCATAAGAAAACCAAACTGAAAGCTACACCTCTTAATAATTGTGACAAAACAAGGACAGTTAAAGACAGTGTAATTTACAAAACACTAAGGAAACAGGGAAAATACACCAGATACTAAATCCCACTTTAAAAAGAAATTGAAAGTTCATCCCTGCATAACTACTGATAGTGATGTATCATATATATATATATATATATATATATATTTGGGCAGTGAATTTAATGAATGCTGTACTAACAGTGAAAAATCATAGTTGGATCAGGAGTCCAATTTTCACACAAGACATTTTGCCACCTGGCTTCACAACAAAGGGAAAAAAGCTTTTGATAGAACTGTCAGGTGATGATGAACTCAAGTTCAAATCCAACAAAGCGTAGCTTAGCAACTTTTTGTGGTGAAGGAATGAATTTAGTCTGGTGTCTGACCGAACCCTTAAGCTCCACATTTCTCTGCAAGACTGGCTTTCTCTGCCTTATTCACCACTGAAAATAAGTAAACCGGACTTTTAACTGAAGCTTACTAATATCTCAAATGACAAAAAGCAACTGTGGAGCAAGCATACGCTTTCTGCCAGTGCTGGGCTTTGATTTCCCCAGGTGCTACTTGAAATCATAGCTTTTCTCTTCATTTGAATTTTGTCAAGAGTGAGCAAGGTGAACTTTGATGTCCGCTCACCAATACGGCACTGAAGAATGGGCAAGAAGCTCAAAACAAATTAAATAACTTGAAAAGGCAAATCATTGTTGTAGCTCAGCAGCACAGTGCAAGAGAGCAAGTCATTTATAGCATTTTGATTGTTTCTTATAATTTAAGCAACACGAGAAACATTAATAATAATGTTTGCTTCACTGAGTTTCCCTTTGATATATTGTCTTGTACCTGCAATGTTTAATAAGGGTGTTATAAATTGAACAGTTTAGGCTTTCTCTGGCATTTATTTCAGTTGAGAACACCGAAGCACAAGTCTGCTAAAGGCATAAAAGTGAAACAAAGTAAGACACTAGTTTCAAGGATACAGAACAAAGCAAGAAAGTTTGGGAACTGCTCCTTCAGAAGATATTCCTTATCCTTTATGACTCACTTCAGCTCTTTCATTGCACATTTAATACCAGAAGGGAAAAAGGCAAAATACCTAATTTTACCTCGTATTTCAAACTGTGTCTGGAGCTGGATTCTAACAACTTACATACACAGAGGGTGTCAAAATGGCAAGATGTTTTCTGTAATCAGGAATGCGCAATCATACCTGTAAAGAGGAAACCTCATGCCAAACCCTCCAAAAATGCCTTAGTGAAGGACACAAGCAGGTCTTTTTTTGCTCAAGGATAGGAGGCAGTTGCACAACTGGCCCTTTGCAGGCACAGCTCCCATCCCGCCACAGTGCCTGTCATTAGGAACCACCTGCCCAGCCTGAGCACAGAGCAAGAACTGCAACCACAAGCCATAGAACCCAGTTCAGAGAGTGATCTTTGTTTGGATGGACAATAGGGGTACATGTTACACTACCTTTCTTGAGGAAGCATTTTAAAACATTGTGGAGTAACCCTGTATACAACCATTACATGCTGCCACCTGCAGCGAGGGCTGTTGCAGAGGTAAGCAAAAAGATCCCTCCTCACTGCTTTTTGCCATGCAGAGTGATAATTCTTCTTCCTCAGGCTTTTAGAGCAATTTGAGGTCTGAAAACAGACACCAGCAATGACCAAATGGGAACCTGGATTTTCTTTTAGGTTTGTTGTCCAGCTTTGGCTGGACTCTGTTTTAGAACTAGAAACACTGTATGGGCAAAAATAGGACAAAGAAAACAGAAAGGTATTAATTGTTTGTGCTGGGAAAATGTTTGTCAGCTGTTGAAGAGGTAAGGAAGCCCTTTAAAAGTAGGTCTGTCAAAACAGAAGTAGAGTTCACCCCAGAACAGTGTTAGGAAAATTTCTCTTGGGGAAAAAGAAAGAAAAGAAAGACAGGAAAGACCTAATTAAAAGTGAAGGTCTTGCAGTAAATAAATGATTAAACTTGTTTCAAAAGTATGTAGAAACATTATTCCCTGAGAAGAAGACTAAGTCAGAGTTTAAGAAAAATCTCTGGTAAAATTGGTGGGAGATATTTTTTTACTAGAGAGTAGCACTGAAATCCTACTCTTTCATAAAGAGAGCATCAAAGCACACATATGCCTGCCTAATCAGTTATATTAGAGTCCCCGTGGCTTTTAGGCGACACATATATTAGTTTGGATAAAAAAAATCCAATAAAAATAAGTTTATTATTTCCATTTTGGAGATAACTTCTCTCTCTACAGTAAGAAAACTGCATCTCTTTCATTTCAGAAGTAATTTTACCTACAAACCACAGTATTGAATCAGCATCATATTAAAGCACATGAATAAAGGTACCAGTGGGAAACAAAATAAAGCCAGCATTTAAATGCTTTCTTGAATTATATTTCCTATTGCAATTTCCTTAGTCCACTAAGTTGACTTAAAAGCTCTGGACAAGCACGCATTCTGTAGGGTGCCCAACTAAACTGAATAGAAACCCTGAGTATGTTGATGTTCCCCACTTGAGAAAACTTAAGAGTGACAGGAGAAAACATGGAGTGAGAGGCTACAAAAATACAATTGCAAGAACGTATGACAGAAGAAAAAACAGATTAAAATGTAACTTAACATGTAGGCATCTTAAGAAAAGAGTTACAAATAGGCAAGGAAGAAAGAGCAGAAAAACCAAGTTTTTGTTTTATTTTGTGGAGGTTTTGAAGGTTTATAATTATATGAAAAGTATAGTTGATATTTAATGACTTGCAACCAGTTGCACTATTTTAATTAGTTTATGGTGATAAGGATGAATCCAAAGCAGACAGCTGTGAAGATTTGTTATTTTAATTAGCTAAGTAAGCAGACAGGAAAATCAAGAACAGTCCTGATCCACCACAGTAGACTCTGTTTAGCAGAGCCATGAGGGAAAAGAACCTCGGCACCAACACACCATGACTTCTGTACTAAAAAAGGGGCTTGCTGGCTGTTTTAGACAGGAAAACCACTCCAAATAAATAGCATCCACTTCATAAGCGCAAAGCATTTCTGAGGGGCCAAAACAATACACATGACAAAGAACTGCCAAGACCAGAGCTTTCACGCTTTTTACAGCACAGTAACCACTTGAACACGCTTGCAGTGTGCACTGTGTACAGATTTATAAGCCAAAATACAGAGTATAATTATTAATCACAGCTTTACCTGTTTTGTTTTGGGGCTTAGAGATAAAAGCAGGTATTCTTCAGTCAAAAAAGTTTAGGGCTTCTGAGAAGTAAATTGGTTTAAGGATAAAAATAACCAGCTCCTACTTAAAAGCCGCTGAGTATTTCCACACCAGTCATGGACAGACC
This sequence comes from Lepidothrix coronata, assembly GCF_001604755.1. Classification (NCBI taxonomy): domain Eukaryota; kingdom Metazoa; phylum Chordata; class Aves; order Passeriformes; family Pipridae; genus Lepidothrix; species Lepidothrix coronata. The sequence continues at coordinate 2,302,779 of NW_016690329.1, forward strand.
AATTAATGAAAACAGCTTTATGTCAGAATTCAAAATGTTGTGAAGGAAGAATACAGTTGTTGGTTTCACTGAAAACTAAATTAGACATTAAAAAACATTTCATTTACAATGTCCCTCACCTTGTCTCTCTTCTTGACTGTATGTCCTGACACAAAAGCAACTGGATTTAACTTATCCCAAACAGTAACCTCAAAATTTCCTTCCTGTCAGCAGTTGCACTGAGTAACACTCTCAGTGAGTCCATGACCAGCAGAGTGCCCTTCAGGTAGCCAGAAATCTGACCTCTTGCCCTAAGCCCAGGTTCACAATTTGCCTGTGTTTGAAAATAACCAGTTATATCTGACTCTGTTCACGTTCTCCATACACATTTTCAATCCCACTTAAAGATAAGTTATTACTATACACAAATTACAACACATAGACTTATGAGTTAATAATTTACTTGTCTAGCTGGGGAATTTTCCTTTTAGTGCATTATAGATGAACCACAGACAAATTCAGTACTTTCTTGAATTAAGATCATCTAGCCAATCTAATTCTGAATATATCAAGCAGTGCTGTTCTCTGTGGGGACAATTTAGAATGAAGTGTGCTTTGGTATAAGGAAGAATGTCAAGTATTAGTCAAGACTGAATAGAAATCTATAAAAGATGCCAACACCAATAGCAGCACAGTTTGGATTACTAATCTCTGCTCTTCCACAGCAAACATTGTCTTTTGGCCTCTAAAAAAAAATCATTGGTCCTTCACAGAAATTAAGAAGGAGTTATAATATAAAAATATTTAAATAAGAATCAACACAGGTAGGTATAAACTAAGTTGTGCTTTCCTTACATTCAGGTATTAGTCAAGCAACAATTACACCACTTAAGACTGACAATGGCACACAGATACTTTCCTTCCTGGAGAGTGCTTGTGATGCATAATTTCAGGCACAGTGGCAGCCTTGTTAATGTGTTATGTATCTTGTATGTTCTCCATCTTCAGAATTATAGTAACTACCAGTGAGGATGTCTAGTCTTAGTTTAAATACAGCTGGGTCCAAGAGGTTATGGGTATAACTAAAGCCAACAGATTTCAACAGGTCACACTGAGCAGGTTTTGAATTGGCCATCAGGTTCGTAACAGACAAAGGGAATGGGGCACTAGAGACTCTCTACTACACTAACAGTAAATATCAGTAGAAAAACAGAGTCTCATAAAATCATTTTCCCTCACCCCAATATATCCTAAATTTCTCAATTAAAAGCCACTAAAAATGAAGAATTCAGAACCACGGTGTGTTTCCCCTCTGAATAGAGCATGTACTATAGCCTCTAAAGCCTGATGTCACTTGTGTGTCTCCCTTTCCTTTTTGAATCTGAGCAGTGCTGGATCTATTTATCGTTGTTAATTGTCCTTCATTAGTTACCTTGCAGTTTTGATTGGTTTGACTCTTCACCCTAATTGATTTGCTACTGTAATTGACTTTCTCCTCCACTGATCTGCCTTGTGTGTTTTATCATTTTAAAGTGTAGAAGAAACACAGAATTAAATTCACAGTAATTGCTTATTACCATCTTGTGGTACTTTCGCTTCCCTCCCCTAAAACAACTGCACATGGCTTCAAGTCTGTGCTGTGCCATTTTTTTGCCAATATCCTTTATGTTTCCGAAATATCATTCTATTTCTTGATCTTTATCCTTTACTTTTGCTTTTCAGTCCTGACATTTCCAGATATGACGGTAACTCCTCACCACTTGCCTGGAGCCCACCCCAAATTCATTAATACCCATAACCCTTTGCATCATCTCTTCTACTTTGCTTTCCTCACTGTGGAAGCAATGAGGGTTTCACAGGGTACATAATCCACACAAGCAAAACTCCTTCCAGTTTGCATCCTCTGCAGCACTAATATACTGTGGACTCTCACAAGCTATAGAACAAGAAAACTTATCCTCGTGAGTGTTGCGGGGGAATTGAGGAGCCTCTTGTTTGTCACGGAGTTGCCTTGAATCTGTAACCATATAATTCCTGAAACACCTACACCGAAATATACTGAAAGCCAAATTACATCTGACACTTGAAGGAAGAGTAACACTCAAGGCATCCATCTGGTCTCACCCATTCAAGAACCAAGGCAGCACTAGAACTGGATGGGTGAAGTATTTCCCAGAGTCCTATGAAAGGAAGAGCAAGGGGAATCTTTCAACGCACTGTTCTCTTAGTCCCATTTCACCCCCTTCTCTTGCTTCTCTGTTAAAATCTTTTTCTGTCTCACTGCTGCAATATATCATTCTCTTTCAAACTCCCTTGCGTGACTGCTTTTCATCCTCACTCAGAGTTTTGTTTCCTTCTTTAACTGCAGCTTCAACACTTCCTCTACATTTTCTTCCCTTCTTTGCTTCCACCTCCAGTTCAGAAGCGTCTCATTTTCCTCCCTGCTGACTCCTTAATCTGCTTCCTTGCTCCCAGCTCTCTTAAACTCCTACCAACCACTCTCCTCTTCCTCACTTTTAGCTGATTTGTGTCTTTGTATCTATATTTTTTACAAAACAATAATACTCTTGCCTTTTTTTTTTTCAATGTAGGCAATCTTATTGCATCCCCCTCCTTTCATTTCCTTCTTCTGTGACTATAGAGTTGCTTTTTTTTCATGTAGGTAAAGGTTTTAAAATGCCTTCTGAAGATGCAGAGGCAACATTCCTGCTCCCAAAACAACTTCAGAGTTCATCTTATTCGTGTTCCTCCTACCGAGCTACATAACTGCTTAGTAAATGGTGCAAAACTTACATATACATCAAAAGATATGTACATATAAAAATAAAAGAACTAAAACCAAGCTGAGGACAGCCACAGACATAGGTATCAATGAAGTGAAAAAAAGAGCACATTATTAACTATGTAGGGAGAGACTGCTTTAGCTCAATGTAAGTTAAATTGTGCATGGAGAGAAGGGAGCATAGTGAGTGAAAAGCTGGAGAAAATACTGATTCAGACTAGATCTGGTCAAAAACAGCTCTCTTGAGTTATAAAAATCTCAGTTTATTAAAAAAAATAATCTATTCTGATCTGTATTAGGACACTTCCAAACTTCTTCAAAGCTTTTTTCTTTGACATGGAAAAGTTGGTTTTACTCTTTAATGAAGAGTCAGAGTCAGAAAGCTCTTTGCTAGTGTAATTACTCATTTTACACACTCTGGGGAAATCACCCCTTTGCAGCAGAAGTTGATTTTTGCTGTCCTGTTAATATCTGAATGACAATAGGCCTGAATTACAGGCAGTTGTTACATAGGGCACCTTATTAATTGAGGGAGTTCCATCCATAAAGGCTTCCTAACCTAATGTTGTTTATTGAAAATGGGCCACCTACAAGAAAAAAGCCTGGGGGAAATGGATCCTAAAATAAACACAAAGTGATGAATAGCACATTAAGGAGATGCAGTGAGTTCCAGGCTTCTTATCTAATTCAAAAATCATACTGTTGTAGAGAGGGCCTTCTTCAACTACATCTCTTTCTGGAAATCTTGGCTGGAGAGCTTCTAGAAACATTTCTGGTTTTCTGTATCTTCCAATTTCAAAAGTAATAAAAAGAAAAATTGGGAACACCTCCTCCTCAGATTTCTGGTAAAATCTCAGCATCACTCGTTTGATATAGGTCATTTTGTACTGCTCAAAGATCCCATAAAAGCTTAAAAACCTTCTCTCCTTAAAAGGTTTCTTTCTTACAAAATACACCAAATTCTGTTATTGGTTTGGCCAACTTATATCCAGTCTCTCTCAGCTGAACTTGATATCAGGTTATAGTGGACACCAGCAAGCATGGTCAGTGCACTGAATTAGTAAAAATTTAAATTCTATGAAACTGAGAAAATACCACAGATTATTTTTATTTGATTGCATAGAGCTATTCTATGACTAAACCTGCAAATAGTTATTTTCTCAGTTTCTTATTTTAATTACATGTTTATAATTTTTTAGATAGGTTTTACAATCTGTTTCTGGCATGCTGTATTTTTAGAGCTTCATTCACATTGTTCTGCTATATTACAGAACTGTGCATATTATTTGAAAAGGAAAAAAGACAATTTATGGGGAGCTTCAATTTTAATTGCATTTTTTGTTTTCCCCATTCTCTTAATTAGAACGTTAGTTAATCGAGAGTTTTCAAAAGCAGAAACAAGGCATTCTTAGAGTATTCAATGTCTCCTAACAAACATTTCACTGTATTTATACAATGGACTTATGAAAACAGAAAAAAAAGCAATTAGAATTATACTTCAGTTTACACTAAATTGATGCTTCCAGTAAGAGATAATTAAAGTTATTACGCAAAATGTGATAAATAAGAAGTTACTCTGAGGCTCGTGGCGCCCAGCATAACACATATTTGCACTTAAACACATGGGAAACAATATTTGTAGGGCAGCATAGCAGGTACCTTTGCCTCAGTTACCTGTGCAGGTACTCTGCACGGTACCTGCATTTCCCAAGGAAAATTGCATTTTAGATACTCAACCCTTTTCTTCATAGCTAGTCTTCATTTGTTTCACAGTCACTACGGAGTTAGGTAACGGCAGTAGGTAATTTTTTAAAAAAATTCTCAGACTAGATAGTTTTCTCATGAGAAACATGGATTTGGGCTATTTTTTCTGCAGAGCCCAGGAATGCCTGCAGATTAATTTTTCATGAGATCCATCCTGCACACTACAGTACAGGCAGGTTTTGCTGCAACGTGATTAATACGAAGCTCTGTGCTAAGCACCCGTTAGGTATGAAATGCTTTCCACAGTCCACACCACTGTCTCTCTGCTGGCTGACTTGGAGCCTGACCCAGAGAGAGGTCAGGCTTCCTTCCCACTAAAACTAAAGGACATAGCACAACCTCTTTGTCTATAGATAGAGAGATAGATATGCAAGTGTATCTAGACACAGATGCACACAGACATGTGATCTTAACATTGGTATTCCCTGTAAAGACAGGACACCAAACTGGGTTTCTGGATTCTATACTATGACCTGCCTGTTACACTGAAAGGGCAATTGTCTGTGCCTTGGTTTTCAGCATGTAAACTAGAGTAATGATAATTTCTTCTGGCGGCTTGTTCACTTCTATGATTTGAACTCAATTCCAGCACTGGTCACTTGGGCTATTTTATGCTTTATAAAGTCTTCATATATGGAAGCAAAACCTGGAACCCCAATATGATACAAGGTGGGGCCAGCTCTGCAGTGATTGTCAGGCATGTGGTGCTTGATAGGAGGCAGATGGGCTGCAGAGCCACTGGCCACCCTTGTCTCCCAGCTGGCTTTTAAAAAAGGCATTATTTTGACAGGTAAAGCTGACCTCATTCTCTACTTGGAAAACCTGCATGCTGTTGAGAACAGTATTCTGCAGTGACAGCTTATGACAGGGTCTGTCAAAAGGAAATAGCCAAGAGATTGAAAACCATTAGAGAAACAGCCTAACAAATATCAGTGGAAGGCCACACTAAAGGAGAACCATTGTTTTGTTTAGAGCCCCATGGAAGGAAGGCAGGAAGAATAAACAGCAGGGGACATTCTATATAAATGTCTCATTTAACAGCATAGTAAGTTCCCAAATCTCTCCGATAAACTACTGCTGTTAATTTTGACCCATGTGTGTACTGTAAATAGCTGTGACATTGCTTGTGTGCTATGCAGTCCTCAAGATTTTGCATCTGAAGGGATCATACTTAAAACCTTTCATTTAAATTGATAACAGGTGTTATCAATGCAAACTTTCTGTGGTTTCCAAGGTTTTGACCTGACCTTTCACCTAAAGATACCTTTGAAGAATAAGTCAAACCTAGAAATTAATAGATCGGTAAGTTTGTTACCTAAAAACAGATGGGTGCTTGGAAAATGCCTGATATTCTGATAATATTCACACTAGGTTACCAGTGTCACCCTAATCCTGGGAGGCTTTCCAGAGCCTTCTGCCCTATCATTACATCACAAGTATGGTTATTCACTTGAACTGCAGCCCGACTCAAATAATGTATTTCATGCAAACTGTTTCATAGAGAGGGAAAATATACTCCAGTGGGAAGCTATGCTTCATAGCAATATAAAAGACAAATGTGTTGCCTTGCTTTGACCCAGATGGGATTGCTTACAAGCAAATAGCAAATCCTTGACTTTGGATTAATTTCTCTTTCAATCTCTGATTAATGAATCCTTCCCTCCCCTGGCCCACTACACTTACAGAAGGTTTCAAATTTTCAAACACTTGGTTCTTTACTTGTCCGTGTTGCTACTGCAGCGTTACATGACTGTTACAAGTAAGAGGTGAATAATTTTTATGCATATTTTTTCTACCTGAAAATAATGGCACCAGGCCTGCAGAGATGGCAATCAAACATATCGGGCACGCGATCAAGGCCACTTTACAACACTCGTCCTCTCAAAAATTTCGCATTTCTACTCACCCTCTCAATCAATCTGTTGTTATTCTATTTGCCTTATGTTCTAACTCAACATGTCATCACTGTTCAAAATACATCACTTCTACCCTGGCACGCTAGTTTTGCCTCTCAGCTGTCACAGAGAACTTGTGACCAATCGGTATTTTGCTTTTTCAGCTAGGCACCACTTACAATATCTTTCAGTCGCTTCCCAACAGAAAAGCTTTGTCTCTTCCCAAACTAAGTCACATTAGTTACCTTTTTGCATTCCATCTATGAGCCTGAATCAGAATTACAGAACAGGGTTTGCCAAGGGTGAAAATCAGAAGGGTTGTGTGAGCTCATTATATACCTTCCATGTGAACTAAACACCAACTTGATGTGCCTGAGTAAAAGACAGAATTTGATAAAAAGAGAGTGCTGGTAACATCTACTGCACTAACTAGTAGCCACCTATTCTGAAACACAAGAACATCTGGTGCATGAAATCAGTAGAATATGCTGGTTATGGAATACACAGAAAACATATCGTATACAAACAGTCATTGCTATCAGTCTCTGTGTTTAAGGGACCCTTAAAAAATCATCTTCTTTAACCTCCTGGTCAAATCATGTCCAGTTAGAGGAGGTTGCTCAGGGCCTTGTTTGTAATACTATTACCAATCAACAGTGTTCCAGTATTGCCAGTGTAGGCTGTTTTGCCTCAATAAGGAAAAACAAAGTGACAATTCTGTTGTAACCTAGAGTCCCTCTTATGAAGGCTTCACAGCACACACAGGTGCAAAACTTCATTGTCATCCCAAACCTCCTTAATACTAGGAATTTTTAGCGCTATCTCTCTTAGGCCTGGACTTACTTCCTTTATATCATTAACATTTCATATCCCTACAGCGAGAATGCCAGAGCTACTGTTGTGGATCTTCAGTTTACTTGCAAGTATAGTCAGCTGTATTATCCAAAGGGAATAAGGAATTGGGACACCGAGTAATGGCAGGTAATTCATGTACTACGGAGTTGGGCTTCAGCCAACTCAGAAGCCTCCACCCTACGCTCACTGCTCTGGGAGAGTTTATTTGCAGAGGCACAAGAGCACGTCCTGGTGCACATCCAGGAAGGCTGGCACCAAACTGGAGCCAACGAGCCCTCTTCAATCCGGGCACACTCTGTGTCTTCCCACTGTGCTCCCCTCACTCCTGGTTCTGGGAACACTGCCCAGACCCACCTGAGCAGGTTCTGTGCACTGCCAGGCTTGGGAAAACAAGCAGCCTGCTTCTGGGCCTCAGTTGGATCTGAAAACCACTTAACCATATTTGTATTATGTTGCACCTGCCAGATCCAGACTGATAGGTGAGCCAATACAAAAACCACCCAGCTGGTTGTGTCCATGGCATTGCTCACGCAAGAGGGATTGTGTGCCTATGGAAAACAGCCTGCTATTTATAATGGTTTGTTGTATGGCATGTTTACCCTTAAGGCAAAAATGAGTTCCCAACTCTAAAAGAAACCAATCTAAATATTCTTAGATTACATTACCTGATTACAAACATAATAGTGAGCTTTATCCATTTGACTGAAGTGAAGATGTCACAGAAGATAATGTAGCTCTTTTCTAGTTTCATTTATATTGTGAAAAGCACAGAAAGAGCTCTGACCTGTCCAAATTAACATTAGCAGTGTTTCCTCTTCTGTGTTGATCAAGCACATCTAAATGATGGCTAATAGTTGACCAACAAAAGGTAATTGATTTTTCTGACATTTATTTGCTTACATCCAATAACCTCATTCCCTGAAATAAGTTCATCAGTATGCTGAAAAACAAGCTCTGACTTCTGGTGTTTGAGAGCTTGAATGGCTGTTGCTTAATTTATAAAGCTGGAAAAAAGCTAGAAACGTAAGTATTCTGCATGAAGGAGAAAGAGGTAGGAATGACTACCCAGCACAGAAACAGAGATACAGAGAATTCAATTACAGCATTATAATTGATGGCTACAGTAAGAAGTGTCTTACATAGTTGTTAGTTCAGTTACTTCCCCATCTTTGTGAAAACATCAGTTTTCAATTTGCCATAGCTATAGCTTATAAAGTGCTTCTACACATCAGAAAGGGGTTAACTTTAAAGAATCAAACTATTGACATATTTGGACAATTTACTACACAATGCATCTGTTATACAATGGCAGTGTCCTGCATCACTTGACTATCACTTGGACAGTCATTCATCTACTACACACTGCACCTATATTCCAGCAGAGTTAAACAGCCCAGTTTTCTCTTTGAAAATGTCTTTTTTAGGTCATTCAAGTGTATCTAGAATAGAAATGAGCTGAGATGATTCAAATAGTTAAAATAATGGCAAACAGACTGGCTTTTCCAGGGAGATGTACAAAGCATTGGGAAACCACAGCATTGCAACCTTTTTACATTATTGGCTGTCTCTTGTCTACCTTCCAAGTTTTGTAAAAATGCCCAAAGGTATCACAAGAGAATCACTTTTAGAAAAAATTTTTGTTTTATGCAGGAAATGAAGATAAGAGCACTGAAAGACAAGGACCTTCAAAACTTACCTTCAAAAACTTGCCCATTATGACAAGGTAACAATATAAATGGCATTCATTTGTTGGAAGGTCCAACTTGAGACCTTCTCTTTAACATCAGTGTAACAGGAATTTATGCACAATTTGGATATCAAATTCCAGTGCCACTTATTTACTTTTTACGCAGGCTCTTTAATTTCATGTCCATCATTCTTTGGACAGACACAGTTATAACTACATTATTCATCTATAGCAACCAGGGCAGCCTCAAAGCCTGATTTTTCCAGGCTATTATTTCTATGTCTTCCAATGATTTACAGCAAAAGTCTGTTTGCATTTACACAAGATGAACTTGTCTCTCTCAACACACATAGGCTTTTTAGTTATTTTTCTCTAATGAATTAAAAGGTTTTTTCACTTATCAAGGAGCTAAGGTGTCTTCACCCATCAATCATAAAAAACATGGAACTACTTTGCTATTGATAAATTCTGGACTTTTAGGATCTCCTCAGAGCAGATCGGGAAGATGGTCAGTACGATACAGCTACAGGAGTGAAGTTACTTATTGATGTTTTTGACATACATTTTTTTTGCATAAATATAGACTCCAGAAAGCACCTAGTTAACTAAAAGACTATGAGGGCATAGTATTCCAATTTGAAAGTGTTCATTGCAAGCTTGCAGTTTAGAACATACTGGATAAATCTCAGCAATTTACTCAGTATTTAGTCTAAGTGACTTCATACCCAGGAGTAATTCCACTGAAACTGTGCATGCTCTTCCAGAGAGGAATGCTAGGATGCTCTGCATAACAAAGCTGTAACTGAATTTCTTCCTACCTAGGCTAAGTTAAATAGCAACAATTTTAGCAGAATCCTTTAGTTGCCTGAAACAAAACACGTTATTGATCCTTTGTCAAGGGAGAATGAGAATGGTCAGTAACTCACAGGATCATGTTCCTCCTCTCACTCCATTTGGTGTTTTTTGTTTAGATAAATTGGAAGCTTAAGAATGACAATCACTCAGCACTTGTAAAGCAAAAATGTATGTGAATCTGTGTAATTGCAGGAGATGTGTTATCCTCAATGAAACCTTTGAATCAACAATTCTAAACACACTGGCATTTGCAAAGTTGTAGAGATTAATTCACATGGCTGTGAATTGATTTATTCCTTACTGATTTGGCTACATTGATTATTCTGATAACTTCTTAACTGGCTTAACTTTGGATGTCATTTTTACGGTATGTGCTTACTATACTCTTCTCATCTGATTAAATTACAGCTATGAATCAATTCTCTCTGCCATGCAACTGAATTTTCAGATATGGTTTCACTTAACTTTATATGAGGTTATTTAGCTTTTTTCCCCACAGACTGTTTCAATAAATGTATATTCATTCTACAGGGTTGCAAACGGAAACAGTATTTTACTTTTACCAATTTTAATAGTGAGGCTCATGGGTAAATCTCACTCAGCATCACAGAAGGATTACATTTACTAACTTACAATATCTTTACCATTTAACAAGCTTCTCAGCTTCTTTTTGGAATGAAATCCCTGCAAATTGAGTGGAGCTTCCCGTCAGTGAATCTGTAAACTGGTAGATACTTGGCTAAACGTAAACGCAAAAACAATGTAGTGGCCTCTCATCATGTTCATATTTATGCTCAAGTCCTCCTTTCTTATCCCACCTTTTTTTTTTGTTTGTTTGTTTCATACCCCACAGGAAGAAGAGTAAATAGATTTTTTGATGTAAACAATTCAAAAACCCACATACCACTAAAAGATTTTTGAGAGAAATAGCCTTGGTAAAACAGCCCCAACTTTGATTTTGCAACACAGCCTGTATTCTCAGCAGAAGCTATAAACTCTCATGAATGGGCACATATTGTTGTAAGCTATACTGTAGCTGCAGATGCAGCCCTATTCAGGATGATGTAACTTTTTGGAAGCTGTAAATATCTTAAAAATCAGATCTCCCCTTTTTCCATAGTCCCAATTAAGTTTTAAGCATTTATTTTGTAACATTTTTTAAGTGTAAGATTTTTCTGTAAAATCTTTTATCCAAGATCCACTAAAAGGGATGAAGGCTATGCAAAGAAGTGCAGCATAAAGTGCTTTCATTTTATGTGAACTTTCCATAAACAGGAAACATTCATGTCCAAGTGACTTGTTACTATATAAATGATAACTTTACTTGGGCAAGAGAAATTAGACAGAAACTAGAGGGTAGAAGTTATGTAGTTGCATACACTGCTACTCTTGACTGTGAGTAGTTCAATGAATTCAATGAATTTTTCTCACTACTCACTACGCCCATTTCTAGAGCTTCTTTGAGGGAACGCTGCCTCTGACTACATCACAACATAATCCCAAAGGTATGAGCATTTTTTATATCATTCTCAATAAATTATATTGATCCTATATGATTAGGCTCTACATTTTTTCAAAGAAGGTTTGCAACTTCACAGAAAACAGAACAGAGTCCATTGTCTTCTATTAATAAAGTCTGCTATTTTTCTTCTACAATGTAAGCCTTCCTACTTTGCTGTAACTCTAGAGTAGTTCCCTGCAGTAGTTCCCTGCATAATCATTATGGAAATAAGTGGTTTACAATTTAAGAGACGTAGAGTACAAAGGCAGTTACAGAAAGGTGGAGATATAAGATTTTTTTACCTAGCAGTCAAAAAACCACGAGTTTCGACCAAACTTCATTAAAACACTCATTTTTGATTGTAGTGATTCCAGATTTTATCTTCTTCCCAAACACTGTCACTTACAGCTTCTGCTGTTATAAGCAAGCTTCTCTGTGCTGACAACCTTTGTACTGATCCAAACTGGACTGACAGCAGTAGAGCACGTACATATGTCCACAGAGGCCTGAGTGTCTGTAGCTTCTAAGCCCAGAATTCATCATCTCCCCATCAGCAAAACTACCTCAAATGCATTCACAGCCATCTTAGATGTAATTACAGCACAATGTCACAATTTACTTGGGATTTCTTTATAGGTACACAGCACTATAGCATTCTGATCAATGCAGGGAGATATTTCAACACACTTGCAAAATGCATACATTTTCATTGCTAACATTAAATCTAATTTACTGTTTTCACAAGCTATCTGGTGCAAATTGCAGACACTAGGAATTAGGCTATGCGGGAATTATTGCTTTTTAAGAACACAGATTGATAGTCAGAAACCAAAATTCCATTGTGATAGTACAATGCCACTGTATTTCTTTTTTTGCTTTGGGAAAACCGTAAAACACCTAACACCTTCAGTGGATTTCTTGTTATCACAAATTCATACCTATATAGTTCTCAACAAAAATCACTTCCATTTTAAATGGTATGCCTGCTCTCTCTTTTTTCCTCTTTCCTTTATGTCCTTATTCTGCACTGAAAAGTCTGAAATCCGTAGGTACTGGGGGGACTCATTAGGATCAATGGCTGCTTTAATGCTTTTTAACTGTCTGAAGCCTTCCCCTAGCTTTAGAGACAACAGTGCAGGCACAGTGTACTTATGGTGCTTATTTACATCTCATTCTCATTCATTCTTCCTGCCCTGCTGTGCAGAGCCAGGCTTGGTGCCGGCCGGTCTGCTCTCTGTGTGCGTGCGGAACATGGCAGGGAAATGAGACTGGTTCTGCTGAGAATTCAGAGTTCTGGCAGGGACAGGCCCCACTGCCACCAACTCCAGAGCCACTAACCCTCGCCCCAGGCTGCAATGTATGCCTTGGGACACACTGATATCCATGGGTAAGGACAGCACTGGGGGCGATTCTCACAGCTGGCCATCCTTTGCTTTGGCAAGCTTCCTGAGCCCCTGGATTTGTCATTCTAAGAGCTCTAACCTTAACCTAAACCCCCAGGTGAGTCCCAGGGCGGGAGCTCAGCAGCATGCCATGACTGACTGATTCCAAGTGCTGAATTCCACCAGCAGTCCCCAAGTTGCTTTGTCCTCCCCTTTAAACCACACTCTCAGTACATAAGCTACAGCTTTCTCCTTCTTTGAACAGTAACAGAGACCGAGATAGATGACTTCCTATGTAGAAGTCCAGGTGCCAAACCAAGCGTAAATCCTGGTTGTGCATTTTCACTTTTCCCAACCTCAGTTACCCAAACTGCTGTTAATCAAGCTAAGTAGTCCTACTCCAAGAGTCTGTTCACAAATATTCAGCTAAACGTTAACTGCACACATTGACCAAAAACTGGAGCACTCAAACCCTCCTGACAACCCATACTCAGGGCAGGTGACAGCAACAAGAACCAGATGTAGTCACAGTCCTCAAGGCAGAAGCCTAGGAATTAGGATTTCAGTTCACATCACTATGATGTGAACTTGTTATATATTCTAGATGACAGGGCACAATAGATTTTTGCTCACCTTGGCTGGCATTACTGTGGCTGTGAGTTGTCACAAGGAAAGTTAGAGAAACACTGACCATGCAGCCAACTGAACACAGCTTAAAGAATATAACAGTTCCTACAGTAAAGAAATGAGAAAGATTATGCCTTCTGCAGTGCAGTTTGATTACGTCCAGGTAAGGTGTGGATGCCCCATTCCCAGAAGTATTTAAGGCCAGGTTAGATGAGGCTTTGAGCAACCTGGTCTCATGGAACTTGTCCCTGCACATGACAGGGGGTTTGGAACTAGCTGATCTTTAATGTCCTTTCCAATCCAAACTACTCTGTGATTCTATGAACTCAGAGCAAATGATGTCCTCAAGATGATGCCATTCAGGCAACATAGGCTACTACTTGAGGTACTGTGCTCTAAAACCCAGAGGAAAATTAAACCTATGGTAAGCTTCCTGCTTCAAGTAGATTATGTCCATATTCTACATGAAAAATAAACAGAGCTGGAACAAAAGTGTCATATTACTACATATCTGTGATTTGTAACAACCTCCTAATGTGTTTTCTCTTGTACCTGCCATCCTTACGCTGTGCTACAGAGCATGTGAATGTGTTTTTACCATCAGATAGATAATCTTCAGAAGCTGCTTTTGCTTGGTTTTTCGAAAGTAGTGCTTTGTACACCTCTGCTGGGAATGCTGAGCTGGCTGCTAAATGCAGAGCCAAGAGATCTAGATATTGGCTCCCTTCCTTTTAATTATCATCTCACATGTAAAGGAGACTGTTTTATCTTTCGGAGCACAAGGGTCATATAAATAGTCTTTAGTACAGAAAAGAGCTAGACAGTTTCATGGCTGTAATTTAGAATCTAGTTCCATTTCAGTTATTTAGTCTTGAAGCCAAATGAAGCATAGAAATGTGAATTTTTATATTATCTCTTCCAAAAATATTGTTTTGATCTTATTCATATCCTTCTTCCCAATAAGTCAAAGACATGTTTTGAGACTAGCATTTTTTATAAAAGTGAAAATGAAACATTCCAGCAATTTCCCAAACTCAGTTTGAAAGAAATAAGGCCACATGTTTTCTGTTTATTTTTTTTCCCTGAAAGCTACACTAATAAAACCAATCCATTAAAAAGTTCACCTACAGTGTAAGCATCTTCATTTAAACACAAAATACCAGTGTTTGAATGTAATTATGATTGATTCTTTTTTGGAGATTATATTCATTTGATGAATTTCGCTATGTAGATGTAATACAGACTTATTCTAAGTCACTTGACTGAGCATACCATGACATTCTGATTAAAAGATTAGCACTGTGCTGTACCAGTAGAACACATTTTAAATGGATTAGGAACTGACTACTGGACAGATCTCAAAATGGAGAAAGTTACTCTTCGTAGAAATAAGGAGATTTCTTAAGCCATGGAACTGCAAAATTGAACTAAGTCTCATAGTCAAAGACCTGCACAGAATTTTTAGTTGCTTTGCACTTTGAAACAGACAAATTTGGAATGATATGTAAATATATTTGCATCTAGTTCTCATTAAAAACAGCCAGGCAGATCTTAATACAAGACACTACCTGCATGAAACATCAGGAAGATAATTCTGTTTTTATGCACTTCTGTACTTGTTTGACAAGTGAGGGAGAACAGCACCACTTTATGAACATCAGCCAGTACCAGAGTAGAAATTATTTGAGCTGTCCAAACGTTTCAGCAGTGATCACACTTACTACATCTGTTTGAAATAGGCCTTTTTTATTAAAAGGTCCAGTCTGATCCCACTGTGATCACCAGAACTCTGCAAGCACCTACCTGAAAATGAGCCAAGAGAGTCAGAAGCAACAACCACTTGAAACCACGTGGGACTACAAGCACAATTATAGATGTGCAAGTGATTCCTCTCTGCACTTTTGCAAATGTGGGATGATACCATGCCTGAACATTCACAAGTCAGTGAACTCTCCTGCTCCTGTTTTGAAGGAGTGGGGTTACAAGACAGATGTTTTTAAACAATTGATGCATGGCTCCCAGCAAAACTTTGAAATAGCATCATACTGGTTGTGTCTCACAACACAGTGGTGCTGTCCCAGCAACAAATACACGTCTTAAAACCTCCCTCATTAGTTTTCAGAGGATTGGGGAAAGAAACCATGGAGCAGTAGTCCCTATTAATCTGATTGGTAAAGAGCCTGGACTAAAGCAGGGTCAAAGAGGAGGGTTAAGAGAGAGAGATGAAGTAGCCTTCTCCTCTCAGGTGAGTTTGAGTAAGGGAGAGGGGAATCTACAGAACGTGCCCTAGTGGGACCTAAAGCACTGGAGCCTTTTTTTTCTGTGTGTAACAAGGCTTTGATTAAGTTCTCTTTGTTAAGATTCTATGAATCACTTTCAAGCAAGTAGCTTAAAATTTAGGAAGGCAATTTAAAAGTTTCTACTGCGTAACTAAGGCATTTGAGAAGAAAAAAGTTTAAAAAAATTTCTCAGGGGGATGGAACAATTCTGCTTCCTTTGACTCCAAACAAAGAAAAACTTCCTTACCTTACTTTTGAGTGGGTGGGGACATGGGATCACTATTCCCACAAAACCAGTAATATTGGTTAGTGACATGAAAACTCACCACTGGAAAAAGACACGAGAGAGTAGCTGGGGAACAGCAAGAGCACTTGGCCTTTCCAGTAGCTGGAATTGAGAAAAATGTCACAGACTGGAGTCTCTCCACCACATTCCCTCTCTTTCCAAAGGGAGGGAAGAAGACAGGCCCAAGGTCCTCAACACATTTCCTACCTCCCTTTCTAGAGAAAGATGACCAGAGTACGTTACAGTTCATGCCATTAGATTATCTTTGTTGAGAATGTCTGAAATTTAGAGAAAAGAGCAGTTTAACTAATTGAAAACAACTAGTCCCCAAATACTGTCACCGTCAAAAATTGTTTGTGTTCTGGTAAACACAGATTTTCCCATTCTGATCAAGCTTATCAAAATGAACGTGAATCTGCTTCTGTCTTCTCTGTGTGCACGTACGGTCAGGTAAATAAACAGTTGCTTGACAATCCACCTTGGGAAGTTCCTTTTGGGTAGTATTTTTACTTTCCCTCCATCATTACTCTTGCTGTTTCTGCAGCACAGTGTCACTTTTAAGCACACGTCTGCAAAACCAAAAGAATTCTTTGTTGTCCTCATTCTCACAACTAAGTTTGATTTATCTCAGTATCATTTATCAAACCTGAAATATAAACGTTTTTTCCCTGACACAAGGAATTATCATAGTCACAGAAAATCCTGAGTTGAAAGGGACCCACAAAGAATTATAGGATTTACAGCTGCTGTTGTATGAGGGGGGAGAAATAAAAAAACCAAAAAAAAAATCACAGGATTCACTTCTTAGGTGACAGTACCTCATGGATACAAAAATCACGTGACCAATCCCCCACCCAAATATATAGTCTGTTGACACATGTGACCTATCTTTGATCATGCAATGGTCTAATAAATCATTCAAAATCAACCTTTCAGTTAAGGCAGTGAAGAGCATAATAATCAAAACTGGAAAACAGAACTGTTCTACTGATTTTTGTTAATCTAATCTCCCCCTTAGCACCAGCCTATCATTAGATCCTCACACCTCCCCAGCTCCTGCCCGGCAGCAATGACAGCTGAGACTCTAGTTGTATTGACAACATTCTCATTAAACAATGCCAACCATTATCAAAGTACACTTATCAAAAAATGTGACAACTGCCACTCATGACTTAAGGATTGTATAATCATAATGCAACTCTCCTTCTAATACTGCTGGAAAATTAGCAAATAAGAGTTCTGCATTAAGCAAGGAGATACTTATTAACTTAAGTTTTTTGTACCACTTAATATATCATTGTTTTGTGTTCATTTGTTATATCTCTGCTCTACAGAAAACTGCTAGAGTGGTTTGTAAATCCCATTGTATCAAAAGACAAACTGATTCAGCCTGCAATGCAGGAATACGCAGCAGAAAATCACTTAATCCCCATGTGGTTTAGTTCTACCCCACTGACTGTGATAAAGGTGTAGACTCAGGAAAGCAGATTTAGTACAAATATCAAAAGGAGGGCTCAAATCCTAGGTCCCAATTGGCCTCTTAGTGTACCTCTGAAATTCAAGAGCTGGGATAAGAAGGCTGCTTCAAACAGTCAACAAGTATTTCCTTTCATATAAACTAGCTCTTTATTACACTGAGAAAATATTGGCCACAGCATTACTTATAATAGGCTCCTGACCCTAAAGAACATTATAAGGTCAAAGAGTGTGCTGACAGCTGCACTAACTAACACTCTCCTTTAACTGACACTCTCATCCACAAGACAGAGAATTCTACGTAACTTGTTCTCCTACAAAAGGAAATGTATTTTGCTCTAGTTTACCTTCTGGAGGGGTCCTTTCCCTCATCATTATCAGGACTGTAAAGACATTGCCTTCCTTGTTTAGTTGCCTAACGCTTGGTGATGTAAAAACTGTGTGTCATTCAGTAAAAAGTGACACGAGGAAGAACTGAGCATCTTTCAGGAACACAGCTGAAGGAAAGTTCTTAGGCAAAAAACAATTTTTAAATTAAAATAAAAAACCCAAACCCAGCCAACCAAACAAAAAAAATCCCAAGACTCAAACTACAACAAAAATGGTCAGTTCCACAAATCATTTGAGCTCTGGTTGCCTTGCA
The DNA here is from genome assembly GCF_001604755.1 of Lepidothrix coronata. NCBI lineage: Eukaryota > Metazoa > Chordata > Aves > Passeriformes > Pipridae > Lepidothrix > Lepidothrix coronata. Next base: position 2,320,790 of record NW_016690329.1, read on the forward strand.
TGAAAAATCTACTCTAACCATTCATTCCTGTGTGTTCTGTGCTGCATACATAATTAAAGCCTACCATTTTTTATTAGAGAGAAAAAGTGGCTAGATTTTTACCAGAGATATAAAAATAACATGACATTTGCTTTGGAACGCTAGTAAAAATTTCGTGATCAAATGCAAGGTGTTTTATGGAAGCTTCCTTTCTCTATCACTATCTGTCATATTCAGTCAAAACAGAGCTAGTATTGGACATCTGGGAGAAAGGCTGCTTTTGCAGGCTTTGCTTCATGAGCAGAATATGGCAAATAACAGAATATTTCAAGTTTTCCCCTTTGTGGTCAGAAATAAAAAGCATAATAAATATGTTAAAAAGGGCTAATGAGTCCCAAGCAGCAAGATCTTCATCTTTCGAAGACTTTTATGAACTGTAATTATCTAATTACTGTTAATTGGTTGAGTGGGATGAGGGAGTACTGTGGGTGTAGGAGGGCATGCATTGTGCTGCACACTCGGTGCTCATCCTGGCACCACTGGGTGTAATACACGACTTGGTCAGGAATATCAACAATTACATGAAAAGTTTTTTGGTTGAATTTGCAGTTTTCATCTGTGGTTTAAAAACTATTGCTGATTTTTCACGCTGTGTGCATGCTAAATTAGAAAAGTTGACTGGCTTCCTCTCATACTCACGAGATTTAGAGGAATCCATAGATTCTACATTTTCACTTCATTTTCTACACAAGTATCTTCTTTCTAAAAATTGCACACTGCAACCCTGAAGTAACTAGATTTTTTCATCCTGAATCCCAGGCACATAACAAAGGGATGCCCCTAATGCAATTAGCCACAATGGACTATGTGAACTCATAAAGCAGGCTCACAGATTTCTGAAAATAGGAGTTTTGTCTCATGGTGGTACCACTGTTTTTGTATGTATTAAGTATCTTTAGAACACTGCTGAATGGAAGTCATAGTCACCTTCAGTGAGGATTCTAGCAGTGCTGTGCCTCAAGGATTAACCCCTTTTAAAGCAGTGTAATGGGGGTGAGATGATCAGGAAAGGATCAGTTAGCATAATAATACAGTTTTTGATACTCAGCTTTGTGCCAGAACACTTTGTACAGGTGTGATTATTAAAATCTCATCTAAGCCCCATTCAACATGAAGAGCAAAATTATGTACTTAACTAATTTTCACTCTGATCTAGCAGAACTTTGAGTAAGTGGCTGTGTGATGAAGAGGGCTGTGTAGATACAGGCTTTTTTCTCCAAAAATTAAGAACAAAACTGTAACTCACAATGCTAGACAACTGGAATCTCTGACTAATGTATTGATTTTTGGTCAACTGCTTTCCTCTTCTGAGGAAACAGAACGTGAAGATTTCCAAATTTCTGGTGCATTAGGAAAAGAAATGTAAGGGAAAACAAATGGAAGCACCACTATCTGGCATGCATCATTACCTGCTCACCCGGCTGGGTAAGGCACAAACTGAGCCTAATAGCCCTCCTTTGTCTTCTAAAACACAGCCCAGGGTCCTAAACACATTACTTACTGTCCAGAAATCGGTGTTTCATTAAACAGCCATTTTGCTTGTTAACATCTCCTGCAGTGACAGTTCTGTTGTGACAGTGTACACCACACAGCAAAATCACTGACACTGGAAGATTAACAAGCATGTAAGAATTTGAAGAGCAGCCCGTGTCTGTTGAATCAGGGAAGGACAGACACATCATTGCTGGCTACTCCTCGTATCTCAAATAATCGAGCTGACAAAGCATTGTCTATGAGAGACTGCCTATGCTGGCATATGCATTGGCTCATTCAGTAGCAGGTACCTCCACCCAATTAGCCAAATGCTGTCAAGGGGGAGCAGAGGTCTTACTTGAAAGAAGCCAGTGAGGTGTGCTTCAGTATGAAGGAGCTCAATAAGGAGAGAGTTACCTTGAAGAAATGAGAAGGGTAATTTGAATAAAGAAAAAAATATTGCTATCTGCATAGATGTCACACTTATATTTTGCAACTCACTGTAGTTGTGAAAGTAGCCACTGCTCTTTTCTATTTAGTTTCCCAGAAAAGCAAGGATTAAGTGCCATTTGGGAGATGACTTCTACATGACTACAAAAGCATTGCTCTCACTATATTACTATTCCTGCACTATTTCATGCTATACATCTCAGACAAAATGCTACACTACTCAAAATAGTTACTCTCATATTTTGTTTTGCAATATTTTTCCCCAAAATTTCTCCTACAATCTGGCTGTGCTTCCCATGAAAGAGAAATTCCCATGTGCAACTGGAACAGAGAAAGCTAAACGACATGTTAGGGTTCCGGAGTCTCAGCAGTGCCTATCAGAACTTTGAAATGTGCACAGAGATTCAAACTGTCCATACCCTTCAGACTCTTCCATGACCAGGAGAGGCCATTCCAACATCTCTAACAGCACACAGACTGATGTACCTTTTGTTTACTCGGTCTCTTTTAGTAGACAGTAGTAATATTGAGTGAATACTTGGGGATTTTTCTCAGCAACAATGTAAAAACCCATCCTTCCGATATTATTTAGAAACCATAACAACAATGGCAGAAGTAGTTTGGATAACACTTAACTTTGTGTTCCCAACTTTCACTATCAGTCTCACACCATAATAGCCCAGCATTCTATAGTGAAGTGCACAGACATACAATTGAAAGCTGTGCACAGACAAACCCTTCATCTTCATCCACATCTTTTAAAAGCTCAGCCTGAATTTTTCAATAAATTGGATGCCTTTTTTCATTTTATGCACCAACCTAAACAAACCTGTGAGAATTTCATGCTCTTTCCACTCCTTCTTTTTCTATCTCGATGTTGACATCAGATTTATCACAATAGTTTCTAAGCATCTATGACTAATTTTGTAAGCAGCACTATAGGATGATCAACAACACATTCTCTTAATTTTAGATCTGATTATCCAGCAACTTCTCCTGAAGTGTTTTCCACAAAGAAATTTAAAAGTAGGAATTAATATGGTCTTGAATTAATTTTCCTCATCAACCAGATGGCCTAATTATTGGCCCTCAAAGAGCCAAGAAGGAAGAGTCCTGGTATCAAATTCAAAAGGCTATAGCATGTAACATCCCTTACTTATTTTTAGGTCTCAATGAAACTCAGAGTACTAAAATACATGAGGAGAACCTTCACTTAAAATCACAATACTTTTTCTGCTCTCTTCCAAAATGTAATCTAATTAAATAAAAAATTCTTTTTCAAAATTAGCTGTTTTCTATATGGTGAATATGATTGAATGCACAGATTTTTTCCAATACAAGTTTTAAGGAGAAGACTAATGATAAAATGTACATGCAAGCATCACTCCAGTGCTCCTTTCCATCTGTGACTCACCCTGTTACGTGCTTATGAACTTCACATCTTGATATCCTGTGAAGTCTGCAGGTATTCTTCATATTTTATAGATCTGAAGAGTCAAATTATGGTTTTCTTTTTTATCTTTTCTTTTTTTTTTTTTTTTTAATTAAAAAGGCTTGATGTTTAAGTGTGAAATCAGGATTTTGGACATAGCTGTTGTCAATCTACCAGCCCTCTGTGGCCCACTCAAATCTAACACAGATGCACAATCTTTTCTGAGTTGCACCATAAGACTACAGCTTATGAAAAAGAGTGATATTAAAAACACCAAATAAAAATACTACTTACAACTTTATCTTTTTCATCTGGTGGCTTTAAAATAAGCAATATATGTTTGTTTTAATCACTATGACTTTCTGGCACGTTGAAGCACTGCAATACAAAAGGATTCTAACTAAGCTTACTCAGTTACTATAGCACTGTCTGAATTTCAGCGTACAGACTAATCCAGGTTGCAGTAAGGTAGCCTCCTCCACCCTTTTTTCTTGCTTCTTAATAATTTTGCCCTTCGTGGCTCTGAACAGATCTTACCTGCAGTAAGTGGGAAGGGTGGTCTGCTGCTCCAACAATTACACCACTGTCCCTCCTCAGTGTAAAGCAAAACCACTTAGTTTCTGCATCCTGACTTCTGGATAATATACCTCAGTGTGCTGGGAGGTCTGATTAACATGTAAGGCTTTGAAACTCTTCACTAAAGGCAGCAGGGCAGAGTAGTGTTTTCCAAATTGCATTGCAGGTGGAAGCTCATAAGATTTGTGATAAAGCTGCCTGATCATCAAAAGCAACAGCTTCCATTGGCTTTTGTGGATTTAGTTGTAGCCCGGAATGAGCACAGTCTCATCTATTAACAGTCTTTGTTCATGGCATCATTGTTTTTTTCCCTGGTTAGTGATTTTTGCTGGCTCTTCCTCTGATATGCTCCATAGTATAAACATTTTCACAGATAAAACATCTTACCTTCCCAAATGAGAACATTGAGAGGAAGTAATCATTTATGGCCATCACTTATGAGGAAATGTTTCATGATTCTGAGGTCATTTGCATTTGGATTAATCTCCAAAAGCTCAGCTGAACCTTCCTGCACTTGCAAAGCTGCATACAATTTTTACGTTATCGAATAGTTTACGGTAATATGCCTTCCACTTTGGGGGTTTATCCTGTTCAGAAATAATAGATATTGCTTAAATCTTGTAAAGTGAAGTTCATCTGAGCGTTTCAAGGACCATATTTTCAACACAGTTAAATGTTTCCCCTCAAGTGTCCCCAGGTGGAGTGGGCTAAAAACATCACTGATATTCAGAAGCTTTCTGTTTCTCAGTACTAACATTGATTCAACAAATTTACTAATGATTCAACTACTGAGTGCAAGGACAGTGACATGGGTTGAAAACCACCGAATGAATGGGTTCAAAGCAGCACAAATAATGGCTGGAGGCCAGTCACTGGTGTTGTGCCCCAGAGAATCATACTGAGGCAAAATTAGCATCTCCACTAGTGCCTGGATGATGGGACAGCACATGCCCTTAGCCAATTTGCAGAATAATGACTTTGAGGAGTGAGTGATGATTGAGGTGCCATTGAGAGAGAACTCAACCCATCAAGGAAATGAACAGGCAGGAATATAGTGAAATTCAAAGGGAAAAGCCCTGTATGTGGGAAGAAATAACCCCATGTAGCTTTACAGGCTGGATGCCAAATGTCTTGAAAGCAGCTTTGCAGAAAAAGACCTGGAGATCCTGGTGGTCAGCAACTTGACCAAGAGCCGGCAATACATCCTTGTGGCAAAGAAGGTTGAGACCATCCTAGACTGTATTAGGAAAAGCACTGCCAGCAAGTCAAGGGAGGTGATCCTTCCCCTCTGCTCTGACTTGGTGAGAAACATATGAGCTCTGTGTCCAGTTCTGGGCTTCCTAGTGTGAGGCAGACATGGGTGTGTGGTGCAGTGAGCCCAGTAAAAGGACACAAAGGTGAAGGGATCAGAGCATCTGACACGAGGGGTGGCTGACATTGCTGGGACTGGTCAGCCCAGAGAAGAGAAGGCTCAGTGGAGATCTCACTGAGGTGATCTCTATAAATACCCAAGAGAGTAAAGACGAAAAAGCCAGACTCTTCTCAGCGGTATCCAATGACAGAAAAAGAAGCAATGCACACAGAAAAATACAAGACATTCCATTCAAACAATAAGAAAAGAATCCACTTCTTTACTGTGAGGGTGGTCAAGCGATAGTGCAGCTTACCCCCAGGGGCTCTGGAGTCTCCATCCCCGAGGATGTTCAAAATCCACACAGAAAAAATCCTGAGCAACCCTCTCTAGCTGACCTTGCTTGAGCACGAGGTTGTACTAGACCATCTCCAGAGATTTCTGCTCACCTCATTTTGTGAACCCGTGACAAAACTGGTTTTGGTTTCCATCACACGATATTAATAAACAGAGTAATTCCTTCTGTTGCAACAAATGTGTTTAATTTAAAAGCTTGAGATTAAAACTACCGATATTTTTATCTCTGTCATAGTTTTCTTTGCAAAATAGAAGGAACTGAAGAATAGAAGGTCTCCACAAGTAAAGCATAAATACATCTGCACAGATGTAAGGACATGTGCTACTGAATTTTACTATGACATGGCACTGCCTGGGTACAGGGAGAATGGATTCACTATCTCTGAATGTTAAAGAACGAGGGGAAAAAAAAGCCAAAATTGTTTTCCTACCTCTTCTCTTTGTTTCCTTCTCCTGTGAAAACGTTAATCCATACACTCATTTTGTGTTCATAATTCCATCTCACTCTCTCTCCCCTAATCTTCTATTTGTTTTCTTTCCTGAAAAATCTTTGTTAGGACATACCTAGGCTGATGGGTAAGAAGCAAATCAGGAAACCTTATCTCTGAGCTCCGGCATTCACTTTAGTTAATTGAAATCTTTCAGCTCTAACAAATCCACTTTTATTTCTCAAACTAGCTAGGAGAGCATCACAAAAGCATCTCTGCACAATAAAAAGAAAAGAGCTAAATGTTATGTCTGGTAGGGTTTAAAATGAACTTTTTAAAAAGGAAAAAAACCTGCAAAGTAGTTTAAAGTAGCCTTCAAGTATTAAACTGTCATATTCTTAGCATGACACGAGTACTTACTACTATTTCATACAAATATGTTGCCCTGGAGAGATGGAAGCCTCATCTATTACACTGGGAAGTTGTAGCTGAACCTTACACTTTCCAAGGCAACGCACCAATATCCTTCTGTCACAAAATAGGCAGCTTTCTACTTTACTGTGAGATTCTATGAATTTGCAGTAATTTCTCTCTTTGAATATCTAAGTAATGATTTACAGAGGTTCTCATAGAACTTCATCCTTGGCACATCATCTTTTTAGCAGAACAACTTTTAAGGTTTGGCTGCTCTGGTTCTACCTCCAGTTGGAGACATGGAAATTGAGAATATCCACAACAATAAGAGAAGAGATAAAAAATTGCCATGCTAAAATTCAAATTACACCTACTTCAAATTATGCCTATTTCAAATTCCTTCCTGACCAAACACATCCATGGACGGGACTGGAATCTTTGCTCAAATAAAAATAAGTAATTTTCAACAGTTTAAAGCTATAAAGCTTAATGCTTCATGAGATTCAGGGCTGAAACAAATAATAGCCAGTCAACTAAGAAACAAAAAACTTTTACCACTTAGAAGCAATTCTGAGCTCAGGTATTCACTAGTCTTACCACACTACATTTCCTTCCCTCTCCTCGAACAGAACAGTTTTTGAGTGCCTTGTCTTTTCTTCCAGATACTATTCCACTGTGATAGGAAAAGGAAAAGGAGTTCTCCTTTGCTAGGAGGACTCAGCCAATGAAGTTGTGCTCTTCTGTCCAACTTTCATCCAAACTAATGACACTGACATTCACATTGGCCGAGTGGACAGAGATTAGGCTGCTAACAACAGTTTTACTATGGTTAACTAAAGACAGATAAGTGAGATTTACCCTGTTCTTACCTATGTACACCAGCAGTATTCCCTAGTTTCTTCTCCACTAACTACTGCAGTTGTAAATAACCTGTACTTAGACTTTCACATGTGTGACCTTTTCAACCACTGACTTTCTTCTAGTGACTTAAGGTTTCTCTCCTAGAGTGCCTATGACAGTATAAGCCCCAGGTTGCTTTTTTTTTCTTTTTTTTTTCTTTTTTCTTTTTTTTGGATTAGTAGTTTAGTTGCAGAGAGAACTTTGAAAAAATATCTTAAAAAAAAAAAACACAACTCAAAGAGCAATTATGAAAATGTGTCATGAGGGAGATTTTTACAATCTGAATTTTTAAGCAAGTCTCAGCATTTTGAATGTCTACCTTCAACAATATTGCTTAGCTGTACAGCATAAGAAAATTGTATTTCTCTAGGACCAACTCAATAGTTTATGTTTCAACACACATTTTAATTATTAACTAACATAGTTTGGGAACATAGGTCAGCTAAGTTTTTCATGTATTTTGAGCAAAAATAACTATGCAAGGTTCTGATGTGCCTAATACAAAAATAAATTCTTATCCCTATGCAGTAATTATTTCATCAAGTTTTTGGCTGAAGCAGCAAAAATCTGTTTCTCTCCTTGTGCGACCGTCGAACGCACAAACCCGTTTAAGAGTGCAAAAATCCCTCCTTTTCAGCTTACAGACTATGAAGGAAGGAAGGGGACAGCTTTGGCCTCGGCTGCCCGGGCTGGGGTCGCAGCCGGGTCCCTCCTTCAGTGCCCCGCGGGTCCGGGCGCTGTTCGTGGTGCTGCAACGAGACTCCCCGGGACGGGCACCGGCATCCGCCACAGCCACGGCAAAAACGGGAGGAAGGAAAAGATAATCCCTGTCTTCTTCCATTAGTTAGAGAGAAATATCCTTTTTGCCGGTTCTCCATTATAAACAAAACTAAATGCACTTCCCACTGAACTTCAGAGAGCTGTAAATTATTAATACTTTGAACCTACGGCTCTCAGTGCTCTGCGAGCAGAAAAAGAATGAGCTGATTAAAGCAAGCTTAAAAAAAGTCAAATATTACTGTTTCCATGTAGAGAAAGAAAATAATCGGCAGAAACAAAGCAACTTGCTCATGCAAGAGGATGTGGACCAAAAGCTGAGGCAAGTCGTCTTGTATTCCAGCCTGACATCTACATGGCCAGAGCTTAGGGTACTGTCAAACTCTCAGGGCAGGACACTCCACATCATCATTATCAAACTTCCTTTGCACCCCAGTGTACTCTGAGGAAAGACACTCTGGTATTATAAACAGAGGTCAGAATAATGGGACCTTTAAATTTTTTGAGGAAAAAGGTACTTCACCATACAACTTTTCTGCAGGCTTTACTATCCTCGATTCATTAGTAAGACTTCATTCTTGTTTCATGCCATTCATGTTTTCAAACTGCTGCAGCAAGCTTCCAGAAATGTAGTTCCACTACCTAGCAAAACAATCCTCAATTTAAGCTTATTTATTTCCCAGAGTACTATCCCCTACTATCGGAGTGAGTGCAGACCAATAGCAATATCTGTTCATAATAAATGTTTCTGCAAACTAATTTTTTTAATATATGTTTTGGTGCCTGTCTCCTCCTGCCTCCATTTTTCTCTTTCATAATTTTAGCTCAGAGTATCTGTAGGCAACCACAGATCATACCATAACTTCTAAGAAAAAAAACCCAATTAATTTTGGTGGGAGAACAGTATGGAAGGAGAACAGCATCTACAATAGGCTGATTAAAGCAATGTTTTTGTAAAAATTTACTTTTTTCTTCTACCCCAACTATAGCCCTGTATTTTGGGCAGGATTTTTTCCACATCAGATAGTAGCAAACGAAAATACAAAGTTGTTTGGGTTTTTTTTTTTAAAGGAAAATTTTACAGACAAGCTCATGAAGAGGAAAAATTATATATTTGTGTACTTGCAACTTGCACTTGAATCCGTCAAGCAGCCCTTTAATAGACATTTGCTCAGGAAATACTGGTTTTAAAATAACAGTTCCATGACACACAAGTATGCAAAACTAATGCATGTGTACTTATGGACAACCTTTGGATGACTCCATGCCATAGGAACTTTTAGTTCTAATAATGAAATAAAGGGATTTTTCCTTGCAGACGACTGGTTGAATAAGGTGACTACCCAAACACATAAAAGGATTATCAAGATTGTGGACTTTTTCCATACTGAAGTACTGAGTTGCAGTTTTCTGACACCACTAATGGCATTTTAACTCACTTCCTGCAATTTTCGTAAATGTAGAGCACCAATGAGCTTGCTGAATGAGGGTTCTGGTTTCTGAACCTTTTTAGCACTATGAGAGACAAAAATTGCTAAAAATTTGACACTTTTTGTTGTTGTTGCTGTTGTTTAAAAAGCCTTGATGTTGTGTGCCTCTCCTTTGGGAAGAGAGCTGTCAGGTAAGCTGGAGCAATACGAGAGTTCACACTTTTAGTAGCACTTTAGTGATCAGAGTATCAGTAAATTTTCTGCAGAACTGCATACCTAAAATTAAAAACGTTAATACAAATACTTCATTAAAAGGATGTACTCCTTTCGATAGCCAATAGACATAAACATGAGGCACACTTACTGATAAAGGTGTATTTTGGTTTCACAGCTCTAAGAACTTAGAAATACAAATATCAGCATTTTATATAGTCCCTGGGGAGAGAGAGCTCCTAAAAAACATTGCCTCTGAGCATCCCATCTGTTGCTTTACCTGCCCCTGCCCCAACATTCACTGAGTTTCAAATGAAATAGCATTTATGTTGACAGAGGAGGCCTCTTATTAAGTTCCCACTTGTCATAGCATCTTTGTGAGAAGCTGGGAATCAGGAATGCAGTGGGAGGTCACTGACTTCCACTGGTGGTTTATACTGCCTTTTTCTTTTTTTTTTCTTTTTTTCTAAGCACAACATTTAAAATTAAGTTCTTCCTTGTCCTATGCCAAGCCCTGGGCAGATGAGGCCCATCTGTCAGACTCAAAGACACCTGCAATCAGAAGGCATATTTGAGCTGACAAAAGGGTCAAGGCTCACGGGCAGAGTACTGCTCATGGAGGGAATGTGGCTCTGAATTTGCAGACACAGTTAAGGAAAAGTTCTGTTGTCAAAGATTTGTGTTGCTGTCCCTGTGGGAAAAACTAATGAGGAAAAATATTGAAAGATATTCCGTTCTCCAGGCTCTCCTGTGTATCCAGTTTTCTCTGTTTCAGCTTATTAGTCTTCATTCTGTGTCTCCTGCAGCAGCTTTTGTCACCACATGAATAATTAATGTTAATAGCCTCATCAACTTTAGGGCATAGTGCAAGACTCATTGAGCAAATGTTGGTTGGGCTTTCCTGTCTCATGAAGTCTTTTCTTTCACATAAGAGATCCCACAGAAGAAAAGCTGAGCTCTACTTCTTTGGTGTACCCTGAACGGGCAAATGTGTATTAGCATCAGGTGTAGTATCTCATGTTATATAAACATGGCAAGATTGTCTATTAAATGTGAACATTCAGTGAATACCAAACACAATGTCAACTAATAGCTGGTTTTACTTTAATCTCTTTAAATCCACCCATAAGATTATTTTTGTTGTTGTAAACATCACATAGTATCATAATATCATGGTTACATTATGTTAGGCCACGATTACTTCATAAATTTTAAATGGGGGGAAAAAAAAAAAAAAACAAAAAACCCAAACCAGCAGAACTGTTTCAATTACAAAGTGTTTCTTACACGCTCCCCAAGTGGGTTTGTCCACTGAAGGTGTCAGCACAAAAGAGATGAGTGAGGAGAACCTAACAGATCCTTTATGTCTAACAACTACTGCTAGTAGTAATTTAAGCTCTCTATCTATTGCCCCGTGAGAAAACCTTTCTGCTTTTTAATCCATAATGGAAAACTAGAGTTATAATGAGTTTCCCCCTTTTGGCTGTGACTATAAATGAGGGATGGATAGAGGAAGCACCAAATCCTACTTTCAACAGACTACCAAGTGTAGGTTGCAAAATGTAACTACATAAAAGACAAATGCATCTCACTGAACTCTTTAAGTCACAGAACTCTTTCCTCCAAAGTGAAGTACAATTGTTGTCAGCAGGAACACCTGCAGTTCCATTTAAGGTGCCCATTTTATGAAAATGTGACGAATTGTTGAATACCAATACAGTTGAATAAAATAGCATATTATTCACCAAACTATTGTAAATTATGCCCATTTCTTTTATAAAAAAAAAAAGGTCAAAACAGACAATCAGGACCTTCATGGATTCTGACTCACATAAAAAACTCTCACAAAATAAATCTCTACTGAAATCTGTCAAGAAACAGTGAACTCACTGTTGACCACAGTAAGAATGCAAAAATAATAAATTGCCTAAGTTTTCAGAATTTGAAAATGGAAGTAATTTAATAAAAAAAACAGAGAAGTTTTAGCATACAATAAACAAATGGAATATTAATGCATATATGAAATGTGCTTAACATAATACTATTGTATCTTCATCTTTTTAATTTAGCATAAGCATAATAACATGATGCCTAGGTATTAAAACCCCATTAAAATATTTGAAAAAAATTGTGTGTTTTAAGAGCAACCCTTACTATTTATTGATAGTGCTTTTTAAGTATAAGTTGAGTAGAACTGTTGAGTAGAACAAGAAAAACTCTAGTGCTGATTTGAAATGGGTCTAAACTCAGAAAAAAAACACCAAAATAATCTGATCTGATGACTACTGGCTGTAGTAAAAACCAGTAAATTCAGCAGAACTGGAGGAAATAACACATAAGCACCTTTTTTTTGCATTAAACTGGAACCTGCCTTGCAGTAGGACACACAAAACATCAGACTGGGCACGTGCTTCAGTCTGCTTCTGAACTTAAGACCTCAGTCAGGGTCTTTGCTTTAATGTTGTGAGTCCTCCCACAGCGGCAGGGAGACCAAGACAAAGAGCCAGGCAGCTGCTGGGCAGCAGCACTGGCTGGAACAGCCTCACACTCACTGCCCACGGCTCCCATTGATGTTTGGATTGTCAATGTCCCTAAACGGGGTAAGAATCCAAGCCTTCACTTCTACATCATGTTCTGATTCAGTTATGAATGGTCTGCTGTTCAACTTCACAAGTATTTTGCTTCTTTCCTCCATCCCAGTGTGTAAATAAAACCCAAGCCATTATACACCACTCCACACATTTTGGTGACTTACTTTTCTGGCATGTTTTAATTGGGTAAACTTGAGCTGGCTTAAAAGTAAGAAAAAAAAATAAATTGAGAGGGAGATCAGGAAATATATTGAAATTCATTTTGCCTGCTTAGTATATAATGAACGATGACAGCATTAGCTTTAAGGAGATAATTAGTTTCATAGTCCATAAGAGTGAATATTTACTGGAGACACTAAGAATAATTTCTTTGTGAGTGAACTAATAAATTTTAATGAAGACAAGTGTGATATTTGGGGTTATACAATTAAAAGCAAACATATAGCATATTTAGCAAATTGAAAACCTACTAGTTGCATGTATAAAATACACATTTGTTTTAGAAGTATTTTGTAATTTTTAAAACTATGCACACACATCTACTTTTAATTAAAGTTCTAAACCCTTTTTTTTCTAAGTTTAATAGGTACCCACAGCACAAAAAATGTAGATGTTAAAAATATGAAACAATTTATTAAATAGCCTGAATAAACAGCAATTTAGAAAGAAACTCAAGTCTTGTACAGAAAAAAACCCCAACCTGCCCACAATCTAACAACCCATTAAACGGAGGCAACATATAAAGTTAGAAGAAAGGAACTTCAAAGCAGGGATGCAGACCAAATGATGGTTTGTTGTGGCCCGGGCCATAAAGTGTCTATTATATTTTTAAAATATAATAACTAAAACTCATGATCATACTTTCAGCTATTTGCATCTGCTCATAGGAGATATGAGGTTTTTATTTCTGGTTACTACTTATCACATACACTGCATTGTGATCCAGTGAACTATGCCAGTCTCACATGTCGACTTTGAAAGTGTCTAAACAAACATGACTCCCCACCCTG
>NW_016690329.1:2334240-2358035 GCF_001604755.1 Lepidothrix coronata
ACCCATCTTCAGCCTATCTGATGGTTTCTGCAGCCCAGCAGACCCTGTACCAGCCCAAAGCAGCCTAGAAATCTGAAGTTATTTCCCTTCCATTTCCCTGCAATACAAAGTAAGTGCCAGACTGTCAAGAGTTCCACTGTAAGAACAGGATTTTTGTCTGAAATCCCATTTATTTAGATAAGCAGCAAAAGTGACATAGTGGAACAAAGAGAAGAAAAATGATGCTAATTGGGTATGTGGAAAAATCTCCGTGCTGAGAACTAAGACTTCATTATCTCAGAGTACTATTCAAGTGCCAAAAGATACCGTGTACACAACATGATGAGAGTTCAGGCAGGTCTGGGAGAAAGGCAGAAGAAGAAAAAGCAGAGTAGGCAGTAGCACAGTTAGACAAATTCAGAGAAGATGGATAACACAAACAGCAAAAGAAAGGTATCATAGAAAAAAAATATTGTACCACCCTAATTCTATAAAATTGCAAACCTCTTGTCTGCATGCTGTTAGAATACTTGGAGAATTCTAGCAGCAATTTTCTAAAACACTGGTATAAATGTTGCCATTTCACCCCTACGTTAATCTCCATCATACAGCCTCATTTCTGTAAGTCCACACGTATCTGCTCCAGTCTGGAAGATATGTGGTCATTTCAAGATAAATCTCTACTCTCACTTAATTTAGGAAAGTTATCAACAATCTTAAAGTCCTGCATGTTAATTTTGCCCAGAATTGAGAGGGGTTCCAAGTCAGTCACACAGGGGCTTAAGCAGTTTGCCTGAAACCATAGATTTTCTCCTTAAGAGAAGTCAGACAAGCTCTTTGAATTGGAATTCTCCTTTATGCAACATAATAAGTAAAATTCTTCAAACCCCATGTAACAGCACTGCTGTTGTGGATTATACACTGTGATGTTTTTCACAAACTACCTATTGTGTCTGCCTGGATAATGCTAAACCCTGTACTCTCTTTTTTTGGAAAGCAAACTGCATTCAACCTGCCAGATTAATGACACTTATAAATAAATAAAAATCCACAATTTACTGTTAATAGAAGACCAACTGGCATCCTACAGTGGAGCTGAAGGTGCAATGTGCACTGACAGAGATTGGTGATTGGTTGCTGACTCATTTTTCATTTATTTTATGGGTGTTTTTCAGCATGAGGAGCTTGCAAGCTATGATGTGGCCATCTCTGTCCGAGTGCTATCTCATCCTCATAACAGAAATCAGTAATTAAAGTTTAATATGCAGCATTGAGACTATCTACATCTCTCAAGGGGCCACTAGAAGGAAATTAGCAAAGAATGATGCAAGTTTGCTAGAAGGATTTGATAGCCAATTCTAATTTCATCAGCTTTGATTGGAAAATGGGAAAGGCACCTCCGGGGCACTAGCAGTGTATTCGCTGCAAGTTTCTCGTCTAAACAAACACAGCACATTGGAAACTTTGAACTTGCCCGAGGTAAACCCCTGCAATTGGCCTGGATCTGTCCTGCAGAGGCTCCCTGCTCTGTTCTGATAACCCAAACTCCCCAGCATAAAACACTGTCACGCAGAGCTGAGCGGAAGAGGAGCAGACAGACAACTGAAATTATATGCTGATTAGATGCCAAGAGAAGATTGTTTCTAATGCTGTGCCATGCCAGCAACTAAACAAGATGAAGCACTTTTAGCCGAAACAAGAATCTGCTTGTAGCACCTTTGGTCTTTCGTGCAAGAGAAAGGGTTTTTTGAAAGGTTATTCAAAAGGTTCAAGTGTTCTGAAAGGTTGTGGGCTTATAGAAAGCTCATGAGTTTCAAGAATACTTTACCAGCTCTTTGAGTTCTCATTGAGCTCAAGAGAAGCCAGCTTCTTACCTGCATTATTTATGCTCTGTACTTCTTCCAAGCCATCTTTCTCTATGGAAACCAAGCAATGCCAGCAAATTCACTCTGTGCCTTTCTGAGATGACTTCTTCCCATGTTTTCCAGTGCTCTCAGTTTACTGTGCAGCAACCAAAGGAATATTTCTGCATCCTGGGTTATAGAATAGGTATTTCAGAGATGTATTTACAGGAGATTTTCTGGCCTGGCTAGCAAGAGAACAGGAAGGCTTTTTTAGCCTGCTCTACACTGCCATTTCTTCTGGTTCAGTCTCTTACAATAACTCTCTGCTGTGCATGACTACAAGTGCTTATTGTAGTAGCAAAAGTCCTCTGCCTATAATTTCAAAATCAGCCTTTTGGTATGACATGAAAGGGAAACAGTATAGGGTCTTTAGGTTGGAAACTCTTTCATATAGTTTTCTTTTCTGCAAGGAGTTTTACATTTTAAATTTCTGTTCCCTGGTTTTCTTCATTTCAGGAAAGAATGAAATCCAGCTACACTGCAGCTGTACTGATTTCAAGCACACAACAGTACCTGGAATATGGAGCAAGAAAGCTGAAATAAAAAAGCGGAAAGCAGATTCAAGACACAAGACTGATGTGCAATGTCCAGCAGGCATTACTCTATCCTGCATCAGGTTCTAGAAGATGAACATTACTTTTGCTGGCCAGACTAGTAGTTGAAAGACTGTCTGGTTTCAAGTAAGGAAGTTTCAAGTGTCAGCTGTTAATCTGAGCAAATCAAAGTCGTTTGGATTAGTGCAATGTGAATTTGAAGAAAAATTTCCAGGTTAACAAGTTCACTTTTCTTTTGCAAGTCCCAAAGTGTACTAGCTTATGTAAGCTTAATTGAAGTCAACAAAGTGCAACTTCTTCTTTAAAACAATTTAAGCACCTTTTATAGGAGTTTAATTAATGATTATAGTCACTAGGGTAAGTTTTTCAAAAAATCAAGAAAGGACAGAGGGGCTTATGCCTTTGTTTATAGCTGTGGAAAACAAACAACAGTCCAGATAGAAAGCTTCAATTTTTTTTTTTTTTGACTCAAGCAACTTTTAATGAATATAGCAGTTTGGATTGTAATGGGGTCACTAATTTTCGTTTCAAATACAAAAAGCTTATGTCAATAGTATTGAGATTAAATGCCCCAGAGAAGTAGCAGAACAAGAATTTTTATTTGTTTAATTATTTTTTTAAAAAAATAAAGATAAATATGTGCTGGTTTGTTTTTTGTTGTTCAGGCAAATGCTTCACTTTTTCCAATGTATTCTGACTGCAATACAGTTTGATTTGAAGGTGGGAAGGGAAACGAACTGGGAAAAACTTAAAGGTTTATTTGGAAAAAATATTCTTTTGTCCAGCAAAGAACTTCAGCAAAAATTTTCTGAACTTCAATAGAGTTTGTTTAAAATAAAAGTAACTTTCCTCCAGAAACACTAGTTATTTTGACGAAGAACGTGCTGCCTACCAGAAGCAAAGAGTAAGGAAGACATCACACTGACCTGATTCAATTTGCCTGAGATGTTAACCTATATATCTAATCAGTGAAGCCCAATTGCTCCTAATGCTTACTGAAGTAGTAAATCTTTCCTACTGTACCAGGCTTCGGGATTGACCAGAGGACCTGAGGAAACTCCTCAACACCCCTAAAGCACCAGGAGCCATGACTGGCAGCCATAAACACTAAGCACATAGGGTGTTCCAAAAAACACACTTATCTTCTCTTCAGGCCTTTGTTCTCTCTCCCTTCTGCACTGTTGGTGTTTTATTAATTTCTACTAGACTTTAGTCCCATGATTTAACTCTGCAGTATAGATGCATATATAACTCTCTATGGGCCAACACACTCATTTTGTACAGATAGGGGAAAGACTCAGGGAACTGGTTTTTTTTTTGGTTGGTTGGTTGGTTGGGGGTTTTTTTTGCCTTTTTTTTTTTTTTATTATTTTTTCCCCTTGGGTCTTTACTTGAACAGGTGTAAGGGGCACTTGCTTCTGCTCTCAGATTCTTCACTTTCCCTCTTATATCTGCAAAATAATTTCTATTCTGACTCAAAAAATGTGGTATTAAGAAAAAGTTTGCATAGCATTGCTCTTCTCTTTCATCATCTTATCTCTTCTAAATGCTTCAGCAGTGATAGTACTATATATTGCTAAGCCCATTCTGTGTTTGTAAGCTGTCAGAGTTAAGTAGCAAACTGTACAAAATTAGCCTGGGTACCCAGTGATCTGACTATCTTCAGGTATGTGTGCTGCCTGCAAGCTGCTAGAGATGTTTCATGGGTTTTCACTGAAAATTTTTGATTCCTCAAATTAATTTTCCTTCTCCTCTCCACCACCATAACACAATATTTTCAAACAGTTAATGTACCAGAATTGATGTCTAATGTGTGCTTGCTTTACATGAATAAGTTAGTTTAAAAATATTAGCTTATAAAACAGTTTTTGTCATTGTTCTTTCTATCTCTGAGAACCCAGCTAATCATTACACAGATTTATTTACACTGGGAGCCTCCAAGCTAGTGTAATTATCTCATTCTCTATATTTATATCAGGGCACCACTGAAGGCAATAAAAGAATATGCAATAAGTGGTCTTTTCCATGACTTTTTTTTTTTTTCACTTATATTGTCATTTAATTCTATGATTCTATGATTCTATGATTCTATGATTCTAATATTACAGTGTGGGTGAGAGGGTAATTTTGTTGTTACCTGCATCAAGGACAGCTTTATGAAGGTGAAAAACTCCATATCCAGGGGAGTTCACTAAGGGTGCAGACACACTATTTTAACAGCAGCATTATAATTATTCCAAGTTTGCCATTTCACATTTTTACTTAATATTTGTCGATATAAGCTAGAAAAAAATAATGTAAAGTTATTTTGTAATGAACAAGATGACCCTTTGTGTCCACGGCTGGTCAAGAACAACTTACAGTGTGAGAACTGTGATGCACAAACTATATTACTTCTGGACACTTTACTTGGGAAATAAGGAGGGGCTGTACCACTGTCACACACTGAACTAATAAACCTAATGCTGTTGTTAATAGCGTTTGAAATAGAACCCTCTTTGTTCTGAAATCTTGTTTAAGCAAAGCTGAAGTCACAACATAAAGTCATCTGAAATTACAAAAACACAGCATTTAAAAAAAAAATGTTTTTCTTCCATTTAGGGCTGAGCAAAAATGGAATTTCATAGTGCTTGGGAAGCTTTGTCTCATTTTTGGCTCTCGTTGTAATAAACTCTTCATGTGTCCACTAGTGGCCAAACACACATGCAAACCCAAATTCTCTCCTGTTTACAGCATTTCCTTGCCTGCATCCAACACTCATCTGGCCAAAATAATCTGGCCCCTTTATGACAATGTGGAGCCATCAGTAAGTCAGAGAACAAGAGAACCCAACCCACTGTCATTAATATTGCGTCACTTATGGGCAACTCTAGTGCAGCATCGTTATGTTGCAGTGCCTGATCACTGCCCCTGTGGTGACACGCTGCTCCTTCTAGGAAAGCAACTACCACTGTTGCTACAGGAGACCGGCTAATTTCTGCACAGGACTGAAAGTCAAGATCATTGCCTAATAAAATAAAAAGGTTAGTCTCAGAGCAAGGAAAAGCCTTTTCTGCATAAACAGTGAAATAAAGCCTTTGCAAGCCTCCTGCTGCCGGGCACCGTTTTGTGGAGATGGCAACATCTGAGGCTTTGGAATAGCGAGGACCTGGCAGAGCGTCTGACAATGAGCTACCATACTGTGGGTGTCAGGAGCCACACGTCAGCAAAACAGCATTCACCAGCTGGAGGCCCACAAGTGCCAGTTTTAATTATAAACTTTATTTTCAAATAGAGTTCACAGTTTACACAGGGTACGCTTCATGCCATCAGAACATTTGAGCACTGCACCAACCAAACTGGTGGCTTGTTAGTTTCTTAAAAATAGAACTGTAAACATAGCATGTTTGTGTTCATTCTGAAGAACAACAATCTTTCGCAGTCAGTTTGTCAAGGGTTGCAGCATGTGTTATCCAGATGTGCAAGCAAAATACCTAATGACTCCCTCTGTACACAGAACTGTTATCCTCTGCTTTGCTTTCACCTTTAGACTCATGATTGTTCCTTTTATACTTTTGTTTCTCACAAATTCAGTGTTCTCAGTTCTACAAATTTAAGTACATGTACATTCACCTAAATGTTGATTTAAATGTTTAGTTTAGGTTTGCTAGAGAGGTTGTTGCTCACTTTTGCATACCTTTATTCCATTGTACTCGTGCCACAAGGAAGGAGGCAGAAAATATGCACATGAAAAGAATTGGTCAGTCAGTTTGTGATTTCACCCGTGCTTTCCAACATTCATTTGGCACAAATGTAACATTTTACTGCTGCTCTAGACTTCATTCTTCTTTCTTTTGTTTTATAACCATCCCTCTTCTACCAAACTATTGTTGTAATACATTTAATTAAGGACTCCATTCTAAACTTACTGTATTGACCTTAGAAGGGTCTTAAAAATGTTAATTCCTTCATAAACAGGGTCTGACAGTCTACATATAGCTCCATATGCATATATATATATATATATAAAACTATTTAAACATTCCTTTGAATAATCTTGGTAACATGATAGATGTTAGATACAATAAATAAGAACTTAGAAGGTATTATTTTCCTTGTGTACTCCAACTAATTCTAATCCTCCAGAAAATGCCTGCATAATTTTTCATCACATATTATATTAATTTCTCTTTGTTACTGTAAGCTAGTTTGAAATAGCATGCAAAGCAGGCTGTAGGTAAGGAACTCTCCTGACATCAGGTGCTTCATAATACTTTTAGAAACTAGAATCTGACGTAAAAAATATCGTGTCCATTTTATTCCATACACTGGAAAATGATGCAGTGTTGTTCACCTCCAGTGAACAGACCTCATGCATTAATTAACTGCTTCTTAAACTGTCTGTGTAGATTAATGGAGAAAATTCCACTAGAGATGGAAACTAGCTCACTACAAAATAAAGCATCTGAGTGACAGACTGGTAATCTGCATTTAAAAAAATGGAGGAGATATGAATGAAAGGACAGAGACATATCAGATATATGCTGTCAAAAATATCTTCTAGAACTTGCTTCACTTAATTCCTTCATAATACACTGACAGGGATGATGTATCGTTTAATACTTTAAAAGATTCTCCAGTAAGCCAGAAAAGCGAGGAGCGGTTCTTTTGACCCTGGCTCCCAGAATAATTATGATTATCTGCACTATTTAGCCTGAAAGGAATCGGACACTGTTCATGGTCTGTTAGTTCAGCTATGATGTTTGATAATCTATACACACAAGTCATTGAAGGTCACTCAACCTTAGAGTACTTCAAACACACTTAGTTAGCCTTTACTGAATGGAAAAGTGCAAGTGCCCCATTTCTGTTGCTGTGACACTGTTGAAAGACTGGAACTGCTGAAGGATGAAAATAATTTCATTTTATGTCTGCTATGTAGAAAGATTTGAATAAACTCAGTTGTTTGGTTGGACTGTAAATATGAAATGCCTGCTAGGATGTCAAGAGGAGTGAAGACCAAGCAGATGGAAAATGAAGCCGAAGAAAATTAAGCTGATTCTGTGCAACTGGTTAGAAGTATTACCAAAATCTTCCCCTTCACCCAAACACAGACAAAACCCCCCAGCTGTATAAGCATTCCTTAGCTACAAGTGTGCCTCGGCTGACTGAAAAATTAAATTTAAAAAATACGGTGGATCATCTGTCTCTGTAGACCTACTCCATGGACTTATGGACAGTTGACTACACTCCAACCTACAGGGGAAGCAGCCATGGAATCATCACACAGGGCAGCAAAGAGGCACACCAAAAGAGTTCCTTTTCTGTGAGAAAGTGCTATGCTCACTGAAAACCACCATACATTTTCTGGCCACTTTGGGTAACAGATTCACTTGATCTTTCAGAGATGATGCCTTTTACACTCTTTTAAATATACAGAAAGTTATAGATGGAGCAGGCACAAGAATATCTGTTGAAGACCAACTTTTACATTTCAGATTTGAAAAAATAAAATTCAGAACACAAAGTTAAAAGATCACATATAGTTCTCCAACTGCTACAGTGCCATAGCCTTCCAGCTTTTCCAGAAATCAATACTCTCGCACTGATATAAAATTAACATCAGAGAGCAGAGACTTGGCCCTCAGTATTGATTCAAGTCATCTCTATGACTCGAGCCTGTTTGTAAGACCAAAAAATTTCCAAAAGTATAATCTCTTTACAAGTAAATATCACCTTTTAAGACTGTCACAGAAATACATGTTCTTTGTTATTGTATAGCCTGCATCTATGCAAAAAAACCCCAAACAAACCCCCAAACACAACAACCAAAAAAAAACCCCCAAAAAGCAGGGTAGGAAAGCTGCAGACTGACTGTATGTGATCCTGTGAGACACACCTAACTGCTTGGGTACTTTTCTTTTTGAAGCTGCAATTTCTTGTTTGCAAATCCTCTTTACTGTATGCACAACTGCCAGCTTCCAATGTTTTTCATCTTTTTAGTCTGGATGAACCAATGCTGAGATGAGAGCAAACCTCTTTGTAATTCTGTGTGTGTCATCTCTAATGGCCTTGGTTACCAAGTTTTAACTACTGAACCCATCGTGGAAGGGACATGAAAAGCCAGGCACAACAACAATTTCATCACAACCTCATTTTAAGCAAGATGGAAGTGCCACTAAGAGTAGTCTGAGGATATTTATCCTTCTCTCTAAACCTTTAAAATAGTGGTAGAATATTATTTCTTTGTTATATGTTTCTTCCCCTACCATCCCTCATTACGTCAAATTTATAAAAATCTCAGCAGAAAAATGTGAGCTGATTTTTTTTAATTCACTTCCTAAAATATCTATATCTTCAGCATTTGTTGTAAAATTATTTCTTATAAATAACCAAACTAAACAAGCACACAATTCTGCTGAAGCTTTATGGTGGCAAGATGGTGTATTTAAATCCGAGGCTGAAAAAAGATCAATACATAATTATTTTTTAATATGTCTATGTTATTCAGTTTTTTCTTTGGATTTCTCCATTAATCTTGAATTAATTTTCTTTTTTGCAATAGTTATAATGCCGTTATTGGGTTTTGTATCTGAAATACTTTAAAAGAGAAAGAGTATCAAGTATTTTAATATATTATAAGGAAATCTATATCCAGGTAACAGATCAAAGCTACATACTTCATTTTTACAACCAAATAAAATTGCATATTCCTTAGTTTAGCACAAATAAGTCATGCTGTGGCAAAGAATGGTATAAAGAGCTGTCAGACAAGGATGCAGGTATTCCCTTTTTTTTAGTTTTATTTAAGGCAGTACATTTCCTGTTCTATGAAGTACCTGTGATCACTAAGAAAAATATTAATACCTCAACATTTATCCCACAGTGGCCATGCTCCCTGTGTCTGCATTTCTATTGATGAAAACCCTTCCACTGAGCTCAACATCTGCCTTTGTAAATTCCAGCCTAGAGATGTACTCAGGACAGCACCTTTCCAGTCAACCATTTCAGAATATTACTGGAAAAAGAGGTTATGCAGCTGCATGTAACTCTTCTTCTCATCATACAAGGGAGGGGGGGGGCTGTTCATGGTAGAATAAGGAAGGAAAAATTTGTCGGCAATTACTGTTAAAGAACAGGTCTCTTCTTCTCACCACTGGCCAAAATGTGAATGGCTCGTGAATATATCGACTTTCCTTATGTTGTTGATTTTCTTGATTTTGAAGGGTTTCTCATCTGGCACAGAAATTTGACTTTTCCACCCCAAGTTTCAGTAACTGCAAATTTAAAACGCAAGTTGCAATGAACAGTGCCCAAAGACTAAAAGACTTTCCCCCCAAATTTAGCACAAATAAAAAATTAATGACAAAGTAATTTCAGGCATTTCAGTCTTCATCTAAAGCTTGATGCTTCTTTTCCCTACTCAGTCTTCCTCAATAACCCTCTTCCACAAAGTTTCTTAACATCAAGGAATAATAAAAATTACACAAGTCTAATATAAGATATTAAAAACTAAAACACACCTCAGGACAAAAAAAAGACAATTCAACTATCCTTGCACTGGTCAAAATTCAAATCAGTTTGAGATTTTAAACAGGGTTACTTTCTCTTACTTACTTTCCTCTCACGTTATAAAGAAAGGAATGTGGCTTTTGAATTTTCCCTGTTTATCAAGCACCATTGCCAGTTTGCAGATACATAGACAGAAATGGTTAGTTCTCATAGATCCCAGAAGCTCCCTTTATGGTACGAGAAAACAGAACTTGATGGTAGCAAGTTTACTTAGCATTCTTCTTCTCCACTACCCTCAAAGGATGAGTAAAGGGTGCAGAAGGTATGACAGCCACAAAAATAGTGTGATCTTTATCATACAATGGAGCAGGAGACAGTTTTGCTTAAATACAGCTTTGTTTAAGTAGGATGAAACTTTTTGTGCAATGTTATAAACCTATAATTGCTCTACTGCCTTTTTTCCCAAGGAAACTTCAACTTGAATATCACCAAACTCCAGTGTTGACAGAGAAGTAAGTGAGAGTGATTAGGATTAGGAGCATAAATAAAATTAACTATGAGCAGAAAAAGTAAAGCAGATATTGAGTCACTATCAATGAAAACTAGGGCTGTCAGCAGTAGAGACAAAAAAAAAAAAAAAGAGCCTAAACCATCAAAAACAGTTCAGAGTAGTGAAGCATTTGTGCTACAGATACTGTGAAATAGTTCAGATTTATGGGGAGAACTTGATTTGTGATCATAACTGGATAAGGTTACAGGCACAGTGGAGAACAAGGAGACTGGACACAAGACAGACATCCTTAGTTAGAGGTTCCAGGCCATTCAATCATTCATCCTATAAAGATTATGATCTTTTTCAAGATATAGGGTACGTTTTCTTTTTCCTTGTTACTGCAATGGTCTGAGCGAGGAACACGTGTAAAATAAAAATTATGTAACATATTACAATCTGAGGGAAAAAACCCAAACAACCAACTTTTGGACACAAGACTTCCTAACTTCCTACATAATCAATCATAACTCTAAAACACATGACCCTTCAAGCAAAAGGTGTGAAAACTGTTCCTTAGGAATGACAAAACTGGGGGAAAACAAGAAGCTTTTAATGTACTTCCTATTTCACCCACATAAGAGCAAATCTCAATTTATTTCTAACATACCACCAATTTCCTTGTCAGCTGTTGCTGGTCATTAGCATCTTAGCTTATTAGAGTAACTTTGCCATTCAATTGCTTCCTCATTTTTCACAACAACTCTTCACATGTGGCTTATTACTGGAATTAATGATCACCTTTTAAAAACAATTGGGCAGTTACTTCTGACTTTTGAGTACATATGAGTTTGACTAAGCAGTCAGCATGCAACAAGGCTGAATTTCAGGTTTATCAATAAATTTCACAGGATTCCAGGGTGGAAAGGTCCTCAAGGATCATGTGGTCCAACATTTTTTGACAAAAGCAGTCTAGACAAGATGGCTCAGGACCCTATCCAGAAGCATCTTAAAAGTGTCCAATGTTGTGGAACCCAACACTTCCTTGGGGAGATTATTCCAATGTCTGAATGTTCTCATTGTAAGAATTTTTCCTCTTGTGTCAACCAGAAGCTCTCCAGAAGCCTGATTTATCAAGACTTACTCTGATATTGTGAAATCTGCTATTGGTCTTGTATGCAGAAAACTTGGACAACTTTTTAACCAACATTGGTACTAAATAGATTGAACTAGAACAGACAACAAATAGAGTAACAGAGAAGCCTATATATGTTAGTCTTCTTCTCCTTAACTACCAACAGTGTTGGGAAAATTCAAGCTCTTGATCTAGCCTTATACTGCTACAATTTCTTGTGCACAAACAACAGACAGCTTCAGCATATTGTGCCATTTTGCTATCAGAGCTGCTTCATACCCTGGCACATTTTCCCTTATTCTCTTAAACTCAAGACAGGATGTCCTGCGGTTTTAAGAGAAAGATACTTCCAGTTAGCATTTGTGGCTAGCAAAAGGCTGTCTCTGTGCACAGTAACACAGAAAAATTGTTTTGCTCTTGCCTCACAGAAGTGTTAGCTACATACCCTGTCAACAAAAACTGCCTGGTTATTGCTAGCAGCACAGACACGCTCGGGTTTCACTTTGCTGAGGGACTTGCCACATACCAGCAGAACTGCAATCTTGCTTGTTTTTGCCGGCGGGGGGAAGGAGGTCTGCCACGCCACATGGCACTTGGAACTGCTACCACATACCAGCCATTCGCATTCAGTTTACGAGCTTCCAAGTTTAACTGTATTTTAATACAAACGTAAATGCCAGGGTTTGGGCTTTTCTTCCACATCTAGCACAAATTACACAGGCACCTCGCAACCATAAACCAGCCACCATAAAGATGCCGAGTCCTCGAGTGCAAGTTGCAATGCCACAGGGGCAAGAAATTGCATTTGTTTTAACACCAGTAAACAGATAATGCCCAAAGAGAAGCATGCTTTTGAGTATTCCTTAAAGCAGAAAACACACAGACTATGGTAGAGACAGGACGCATGCTCCAAATACCTTCTGTATGGCCATCAGGCAAACTTACTATGCATGGAAATAAAGAGGCATCTTCCAATGCTTTTATCATAATTTTGATTCAAGCTGTGTTAGGGCTTCTAAATTCCTGTAGATGCCTTATGAAAACTCCTACCTGCATTCAGTAATCACAATAATAATAATGTTAAGACCCACCCCCCTGCTGTAAATGTAGTTTTGGTAATTGGTGATACATGAGGAATCTCATCAACCAATACATTTAAATTATTTGCCATCTATAGGGTAATTGCAGTTTTCAGGGTCAGAGAAATGAACTAGCTCAATATTACTGAAATTCTCCCCAGAAGGGGAGAAACAAGTAGCTCATTAAGATTACATGCCAAGAATAATTTAACAATCATCATCATCTTCACTGGAATCTCTATTATAACCTGTAGGCTTTATTTTTCCCATGCATGTGCAATGCACTTGCAACATTAGGGAAAAAAAAACAAACAAAAAGCTTTCAGGTAGAATGACTTGTTCCTGAAAAACTTTTCCACAAACCCATGAAGTGAAGGCTTTTCCAATCCACTTGTGCCAAGAGACATGAGTCAGATAAGCCACCACATATTTCCATCCTTAGAGTCAAGTTGGCCAACCCTTAAAAGAGAGTTTCAGACCCTCACTAATCTCTTTGTGACTTGTAGAATGTGGGTATTTCTTTTGTTTGACCCTGTGGACAATAAGCATGGCAAAGCAGAATCACATATGCTTGTTCTGTGGCAGTCTGTCCGGTGTGCTGTTTTTCTCACAGCAGCACAAACCTGCAATATTTTAATCCCCCGACAGCTACAGAAGGTGTACAGAAGCTTCCCCTGCTTCCTGTGGCAGAAATAATAAGACCTTCAAGAATGGACAGCAGCTTGGGAAAAAAATGTTCTATATGCTTCTAGGCTGATTAATCAATACTTAATTATTTAGAAGCTCTAAATGGCTATCTTTGGCAAGCACGCAAAACATGTTATCATCTGTCAATAGAGGCCAGGAAATCAGATTGTAAGCATGTAGCAGGGCACTGCTATGTAGAGAAGGAGTTTACTCCATTTGCTGCACTTTACCATTTCATTTCATCAAAGGTGTTTATGTCACACTTAATGAGATAAGGGACAGCAGAGGCCTCAACAGCAGATCTTAGTGCTGTCTGATAACTGCAGCAATCTGGGAATAAACACTGCGTTGCAGAAGCCATTTTTTAAAGCCCTAATAAAGTAATCATAGGCCTTAGTAGAAATTGGTTAATTGGATCATCTTTGTTTTGTTCTCGGAGTAAAATGTGTATTCCTGTGATTAATTCATTAGAGAGCATTTCTACTGAAGTTAATTTGATAGTTCTGAATCAAGGCCTCACACTGCTGAGTGGCTATTGTGCTTCTGCAGAGTTTACGTACTAAAGCCTCAAAACATTTCTGCCTTGCTAAAGTTTCCTGAAGTTATCCGATCTTCTGGATGTAACGAGGTTCCTGTTGATTCAGCTCATGGCCAGCACGGCCATCGCTTCCCAGAGCTCAGAGTAAGCACAGTGACTGTTGATTCACAGCAGTTCTGGGAATGTGAAGTGATGGAAACAACCGGCGTATCTAAAATGGTCTGCCAAGTTTCTTCTGCTTTCTTTTTGCATCTCCCCAACCAGTGGATGAGCTTTCCTCTGTGTTCACTTCTACCTGAAAGACTCAGAGGAATGGTGGCACTGGCCTCCATCTAGTCAGTAGCTACTAAAAGGAACGTGCTCCACAACTGCTTCACAAGCCCAGGCAGCTGGGACAGTCCACCAGCGTTTTTTTCCCTGAAGTGTTTGAGCTCCTTTGCATCCAGTTTTTTTAGCAACTAATCTGCTCTACAGCGTCTCTCACCTGTTTGTGAACCCACCTGCAGACTTTTAGGCACATAGTCTCATGTACGTATTTGTACTCATAACAAGTCTATCTTCAGTAAATGCTGCTGAAGTGTCCACACATGACAAATTAGCTGCTTGCCAGCTGTGTGAATGCCTACAGACAACAGGGACTTACGAGTCTCACGAGAGTGAGCTTCAAATCTCATTTCACTGAGGGAAAGAATCTTGTTTCCACCTGAAACAAGATTATGATACCTTTTCCAGAAAACAGCCCCAGAATAAGTCTCCTTATACCTTGAGATCTCTAGATAAAAAATACTAAATATTAATATTAGTTATAATGTAATATTACTCCAAGACCCATCCTAAACTTTACTATTTATTGTACTAGGCACTGTACTAGCACACAGCTAGAAACCCATTTTTTGCCTGGAACAAACCTGTCTGTAGACTAGGCTGCTGGGAAATCATCAAATACATATAAAGCACATTAAGTGACTCCTCTCATTATAGCTATTCTAGCTCTGGCTCTATGTGCTCCATGTAAGCCATAAACCTGTACCCCATAAAGTAGTGAGAAGCAAGGGTTAACCAAATTATTTATTAATCCTTAAGTCAAATTAAAAGAGCAGATATCTATTTGCCTTCCTACATATCTTCCATTCTCAGGATTTGACATGTTCTGAACAAGGAGATGTTTTCTTTTACAGACAGGAAAACTTTCCACTGCTCTCAAAGTTTATATGCTTGTTAAAATAGGATGTAATAATTAAATGCATACACATGCTTGAATGATAAATTTTAGTAATAAGTGCACTGGGACTTACTATGACCTTATCAAGTAGGGCTAGCCAGTCATTAATTCAGATAACGCAATTTATTATCATAATCTTTCGCTTATACTATTGTAGGGCATATGATTTATCCTAATTTGCATATGCAGATTGAGATGCAATCATTTCATTAATTTTAATGCTTTTTCTTAATCCCATCAAGATTGACACTTTGTCTTAAAGTTCTGTACAACATACTTGCAACTGCCCATTAATGTGTTATCTTAATATTATTACTATGGGCGAATTATAATAAACAAAGTGCATCAATTTGAATGTATAGGTTACAGATGACAAACTGGACCAGTAGGGCATATATACAATTATCTTTTCCTACATGTAGATACTTGTATTTGTTGGGAACATTCCAGTTCCCGTATGCATTGTGCACATTTCTTCAGGCAGGAATTTGGGGCCCATCTCTGGCCACTGCCAGAGGTACCACGTGGTGAGATCCCACAGCGTGGTCATTCTGGCTGGGTAGGGCTAGAAGGCAGCTTAGTTATCATCACCTCACACACTAGCAGAGAGGTTCTTTGTCTCAAAATAGCACTATCAGCATCAAAAGAAATCTATTGAATAGTCTTAGAAGACAGAAGAAAAAATTGGGACAAGTGAGGAGAGAAAAAAGATTTTAAAGTGAGCTCTAACAACAGTTTAGCATCTGATACATCACCAAGTATCTGACTTCCCTATTTTTCAGTAAGACACACAGTGGCAGAATGAACCATTCATTAATATCTCAAAAGTGATGACTCACAGAAATCAGGCACTTGAAATTTTGTTTACTAAATGCAAAGTAGGAAGAGATCCATCATCCTAATTCACGTGTAATATTCAATAGAATCATAATCTTTATTCTAATATTTGCATTGATTCAACCTATAGCCATCTTCATTTTATATAGACTCTGAAAACACAGGTATCTGCGTGTATAAATGTATTTATTTGAATGCAGGGCAAGTAATGACATTTCATTTACAAAATCAAGAAAGAATGTGTAACAAGCAGACTTTTTAATTGCTGGAAGTGAAATTCAGATCATGTCAATTTTCTAAAACTGCTGAACAGACATTAGGTAGGAATTTCAGTAATCAAAAATCTAAACAGATACCTGTATAATCAATACAAAGGCTGAATTCAATTTACTCTTATATTAAAAAGGAAGTGTGATTTTTAAGATTATTGGCAGAAGAGAAACCATAATTAAAAACTTTCAGAAAGCGTTCTAGAGACATTTCCTGATATTATTTTGCTTAGTTAACAAAAAGTAATGAAGTTTCTAGTTGTATTGTTTGGTTTCCTACATTGCCATAGATTAGAATAAGCAGTTGAAATTAAGCATTTCATTGTGCATTTATATTTGTTCAACTCAATTCAAGGTTTGACCCATTTAAGCATATGCAAGAGGAAATATAGCAAGTATTGAAATATGTTAGACATCCTAATTAGGCAGTGAGGATTTATCAATGATGATTAAGTTTTCATCAAGCAAGTAAATATACATTATGTCCCCCATTTGTAGAAACCTACTGGAGATGTTTAAGGTAACAGATTTGGGCCAACATATTTCATTCATGACTTAAAGCTGGTGTTATTTTCCAATGGGAAAAAGCAGCTGTAAGTTTGAGCAATTACTATATTTTTCTAACCTTTTGCTGTTTTTAGCAGCTGGGATAATATTGAAGATTTTAACTTCGTTCAGGCCTCCCCTGAGTTCAAAGGACTCTTTCTGCTCTCTCCATTTCTTCTTAAACTGTTTCTGAAACTTGTCAATGTTTTGTATCAGGGCTTAATCAGAATCTCAGTCAGCCAGAGGAACAGAGGATGTGTAGATCACTTTGACATGGAGACAAGTACCACTGTCTGTGATTTGCACTCAGATGCCTTTTTGTTACAATTTTTTTTCAGTTTTACTACTTTCATCAACGGTGTTGGTTCTTCATTCCAAGTTAGCATTATCTCAGAAATGTTGGGGTTTTTTAATTTTTTTAACTAAACCATCTAGTGATACTGCGTCTACTATAAATGCACACTGAGCAGACTGCTTGGTTGTGAGGTTCTGGGAAACATGCAGTAGGGGTGGGTGCATTCTCACTATATTTTTTATATATGTTTACATTATTTTATAGAAGCAAAAAGAACTGAGAAAATCAGTGTAGTATGACAGAACACCTATACTTTGGACATACAGGACTGTGTACAAGTTCATCTCAATCTTTACTAAAATGTCTTGTGGCATCCGGAAGGAACTTTCAACATTATTTTAACAGTGTTTCTTGCTCAGTACGTTGTCCAACAAAACCATTCTGTGAGAGCACACAGGTACCTGTCAGCTTTGGGAGGGGAGAACAATTTCACATGGATCTTGCACCCCGTTATAGTTAACCTTGAATTAAGCTGTAACTTTCTTCATTCTCCCTCAGGTTTATTTTTATGAACACCAAGTACTGAAAAGGGATTTCAGTACTCGTATGTCTATTACAACCCCCTGATGTGGGAGAGATGAGTAAAGAACACTTCCATCCTTTGGGTGACAATAGTGTTTTCTATGTAACCTTGTCTTTTGCCACACTGTGCTGAGATGTCGAGCTCAGAGGATGCTGCAAATGAATCGACCCAGCACCTGGAAGCTGGGCTGCTTTCTCATGTCATCACAGAATCACAGAATATCCTCAGTTGGAAGGGACCCACGAGGACCATAGAGTGCAACTCTTAGCCCTGCACAGGACTATCCCCCAAGAGTCACACCATGTGCCTGAGAGTATCATCCAAACACTTGAACTCTGTCAGGCTTGGTCATGTGTTCTCTGTGGGCATCCCGAGTCCTGCTGCAGCTACTCTGCCTCCCTCTTTCTACTCTCAGTACTCTGGGCTCTGAAGAGATTTAGCAGTCAAATTGCAGCAGTGTAAGTGTGCTAAACCAGGACAGTCCAGGCACCTGCAAACAAGCCTCTTACTAAGCCCACCACCGGTAAGGGCAATGCAGAGGCATCTGAGAAGCCACGGCAATTTCTGCAATGCAGGCACATGAGCCATTAGCTCCTGTTCTACAGAAGCCAACGTAAGTCTTTGCTCATTAGCACCAATTTCACCTCAGTCACGTCAAAACGAATCAGCTCAATGCTTCCTCCTGCTGGACTCCCCACAGCACAGAGCCCCCAGCAGACACCAAAGCGATCCTCAGTGTTCCTGGTACTGGCATCAATTCAGTGCTCACACCCGCTCAACTACCAATTTACACTGGATAATGAGGTTTTGTTTGCATATAAATGGCACTGAAACCCTTCCCAATGAACACAGAAATACAGCTTACAGCACATAAACTACGAGATTTAAAAACGTTGAGGAATATTCTTTGATCCAAACACATGCAAAATCCTACTGATTAGCATCTTTTAGCATAAGATAAAAAAAAAAGAAAATTGAGAACACCTAGATATAGATCAAACTCTTCCATCGTACATGATGCCATACTAAAAGAGTATGAAAAGGACACATTTTCTTCTGTATTGATCTTTGTGATGGTAACTGCAAGTTTTAATTAAAATTTCAGATATTATTAACATGCTACATAATTGAGAAGAAAAAACACTACTCAAGCTTAGCAAAGATACAAGTTTTATGGCTTGTTTCTTTGTTTTTGTTTTAAGTAGTAGCAAGGAAATCCCTCACAAGTGGAAGATCATTTCCAATCACTGGAATATAAAGTTTCTATATTATCCTAAAAAAACCCCTAAATTTGTACCATTGCATCCAGGGTGTTAAGTTTCTCAGCTTTATATCAGGCTGACTGCAAAGAATCCAGTCTTTTCATTCATTCTCTCAGTCTGAGACGGGTGTAAATGCCTTTTTTTTTCTTCTGGATCCTTGGAAGCTTACACTATCTCTTTGCAGTATGTTTTATTTTATGGCTCTGTTATGGATTTTCCCTTTACAGCACTGTTTCTTTTCTGCTGCTAAAAAGGAGGGGAGTGCAATCTGATTCTTCCTCCTGGATTCCTATTTTAACATGGGAAAGTCTTCTGTATCTCCTCACATGTTCTGTAGATAATAACCCAATAGCAAAGGCTGAGCTTTAGTGTCAGGCTCAGACTCTGCCACCAGCAGTTAGAAGATGCTTACATCCCCTTCCCATTTTTCATCATTGCAATATGATGGAATTTTCAAATTGTTTCTGAATGTATTTGAAGCCTAAATGTAACAAATTCATGAGAGAGTTAATTTTTATATTTCAAATAGCATTTACTCCTTTAAATGGCTATACACTCTCCATCAGAATTCCATGAAGTTTCATGCATGACCTGAATGCATCCACTTTTAAGTGTCCTGAATCACAACAGGTCATTTCACCCCTTTCTCCTGCCAGAGACAACCATTTCTTTCCATTGACTATGCGGTGAACTTAAACTCCTCAAGTCTATCTTCTGAATCACAACAAAATTAAATGCCTGAAGTGCCCTAAAGCTGTCTGCCCTTGCTGTACACACACAGGACCTGATTGCTATCATAATAATATCCTTGCACTAACAGCTACACAGTCACTCCACCTAGAGAGGGAGGAGATGCTGGAATCCAGACACTGTGCTCATGTGCCTGCCACTGGCACGGAGTCTGGAGAAGGGAGAGGACAGGTTTTGGCTGATGTGTTTGCTCCTCAGCACCCGTTCGGGGACCAGAAGTGCGTTAACTGGCAGTAAATTAAACAAGACTTCCTGAGAGTGCTTTGCTCACAAATGTTGGAGACGTAAAAAGAGTGATTCTGAGCTCATTTAAACAGTGGTCACTGCTGGAGAGTGGATAAGCCATTTATCAGGGCATACTCCATCAAGTCAGCATTCTTAAAAGAAAAGCAGATTACACTCCACAACATTTTTATTCAAGACTAGTGCTAATTTTATTTTCTCTCTTTAATGGAGTTATTTTTCCAAAACTTCCTTAGTTGCATGCATTTCCTCCCAAGGCTTAGAGAACCTTTTTTTTAAGCCAAAAGTGTTATTCTGATCAGTCCTTTGCATGGAAATGCTGGAATAGATTTTTCTGAGATTCTTGCAGATACTGCTATTATTAATAAACTCAATAAAAATAGCAAGTTTTACCAAGCAACTCAGCAGAAGAAACAGTTGCCCAGTGGAACTGTCAATTAAAACCTGTTCAACCAACAGGGACAGATGGCTACTAATAAGGGGAATTTCTTTGAAAATCCCTGTCTAGTGTCTTCACACTGAGAACTGAGTATCATGTGCATCCTTTTCAGTGTGCATACCCTCATCAGCATGAGATGGCTCCACTGTGGCATGACTCTTATCACCCCTGATGTGGCTAGTGCAGGTATGGCTGATAAAGGAATCTGCAGCCATACAATGCACTTAACAATAGTTTGAGAAATACATTCATTGGCACTCACAGATTTAAATGATTGTGTGATCCACAAGCAAATCTGAAAAGGGAAAATATGTTGATAGAACACCATAGATCAGCTATTTGTAACAATTGTTTAATTACAATTGCAGCATCTTCAAACAGATGAAATGATAATGAGTAGTAAGTGAATTTTATATCCAATTCATAGAGCTGGACTTCAGAGATAAGCTGCTAGCAATTTTGAAAATACTTTAAAGACTCTCGAGGTTTTGATATTACTTTTAAAATTCCCCCTTAAAACCAGAAACAAAAGTTTAATTTTTTCCTTTGATCTGCAAAGATATTAATTTCTCTTAAATTCAAATGGTCTCCTTTCAACTTTGAAAGATATGTTAGTGCATGTATATATACAGAACATATAAAATATATATTAGCTTGTCTGCAGCCTTCAAAAAGGGCTTTAATTTGCTGCTGTTTCAAAAGACTGAGGGGATTGCCTTTAGCAGGATGAGAAGAGTGGCAAATGTGACAGCTGCAGGGCTCTGAAAGATGTTGGAGAGAGAAATAAATGGACGTGGGATTAAGTTGCTGAAGCCAGTCATCTTCTCTCCCCCCTCACCCCCCGGCCGGTGCAGCAGACTGGGGAGGATGCTGTCTGAGTCTGCTACAGGGAAAAGGTAGATCTAACCCTGGCAGGGACATGAGTTCTTTCCTACACTCCCACATCAGCTCATCTCAGACTGCCCAGATCTGACACACCCCTTCTGACCACATTTTGGTTCATGTTTCTGCTTGAAGTGAGTTTGCAGACGGAAAACAGAGGCAGAGCAAGGCACTCAGCTACCACCCCATCCTTGCAGGCAGAGCAGGGCACAAGAGACCACAGCAGCTCCTTCCTCCTCAGGCAGACACTGAGCACCACCACCACAGCCAGCACAGGCACCAAAGCACATGCCCTGGATGTGAAAGAACAGACTGGAGAGATGACCAAGCATAGGGGACTAGGATCAGCAGCCTGCTTGCTTCTTCCTTCACTAAATGAACTCAGGGACACAACTGGAGGATGACTGCAATTTACTTATTCTTCCTTCTTTCCAACTCAAACCCTACAATTTTATTAAGAAATTATTTCAGGATTGTAAGGTCTATGTTGGATGAATTAAACTTGAGTCACTAAATAATACCATCATTTTATGTTGTTGGTAGTTGCAAAACCACAGACAGATAAAATACAGTTCTCTACAAGTTTTGTATTGTGAAGGTCATACATTCAACTTCAGTAATTATTGTTCACTTTGGGGTGAAATTGCATTATTTCAATATTCCTACCTTTTTTTCCTCTATGCAGCACAAAGACTTACTCAACTATTTCACAGGCCATAATGATAGCTGTTCTTTCAGTAAAAAAAAAATAAAAATCGCAGACCTACATAATCTATCTATCGTGTTCTAGAGACACTAAGTAAATCATTATCCAATGTACAAGACCATTATCCCTGTGTGCCATAACAATCAGACTTAATGAGGCTTTCCTCTTGTCTCCTCTCCTGAATGCCACCAGAAATGTTTTTTGTTTACCAAGCTTCTCTTACGCTGTGTGTTGAAATTACAATCCATTCTTTTTCCCAGAGAACACCATTTATATCTACAGCTGAAAAGTAGAGAAAAGACATTTCTGTTCTAAAGACACAAGGAACATCTTGTGTAATCTGGGTTTAAATAAATTTTCTGCACTGACTTGGGCAAAATCATTAAAAGTTTTGGTATCTCCTTGCCTGCTTTGAACGACACATTTCAAGGGCTCAGGGCTGTCACATACAAACATGCAAACCAGGAAGGCAGCTATGCAGCACCCAGAGGTGAACCAGAACCTTCCCTGTCCCCCTAAGATCCCAGATATCTCAGATTTTCCTCTCAGTTTGATGTTACCTTTATAGATTCACCTGTCATTAAAACATTCTGAAAGAAGGATAACCCCACTATTTTTTCCCAGTACAATAACAGATTGCTCTTATTCTTTTCTCAACTTTTACAGGAACTGCATAATTTCAGAAACCCTGTTATAAGAATGGTTAGGTGAACCATTTCCTGGATTTTAGTCACATGGGGCTTGGACCTTAAGAGCTTCATGTGTGAGCAAGCCCAGTATCTCAAAGCAACACTTAATTGAGACATTATCATTATAATCACGTCACATCCTTAAATCAGTGCCAGCTGGACCAGGATGAGGCCTCACAGGGCCCCTTTTGAGCTCCATGAACTGAGTGAACTGTAGTTTGCAGTGAAATACAAATAAGCTCGAGGCTTTATCTTTCACAAGAAAATAAGTTACGGTTTTAGTCATAAGGTGAACTTTAAAAAATACCCATGATAGGATGCAATATGAAATGCAAATACAAAGTCTGTCATGTCTCAAATTTTAAATATCAAGAACAACCTAAAAATTACAGTGGTTCCCTGAAAGATGTCAAGCTTATTTTTATATTAAAATTAGTTGATATCTGAGTGTCAGGGAATGGGATTTTCAAGAGTTATGGACCATCTCAGATTTGCTATAAGCAAAATTATATAAATGTTTTACCTGAAAAATAATATCCTGAATACCTCCATTATAGAAAGTAAGGCTGGTCAGAATCATATCCTGTGCAAATAACTAGATTTTGCCATAGAATATTCTCAATCTACAGGAATGTCATTAGCCAACCTTTGGTCCCAATTAAGTAAATAAAACTCACATTTTTTACTTCTAAAAAACCCAACCATATCTAATACTCTAGATGGTTAAAAACCAAATAGGAGATGGAACACTGATGCACACACAGTTATTAGAATGTTTGCTTACTTGATTACAAATTATATTCAGAAGTGGGAGTCCCCATGTGGACTGGAAGATAAAGAAATTCCAAAGGAAAGAAAAAAAGCTGTGATTCAGTAGAGGTCAGTGACATGTGCTACTCTAAGGAGACAGGAATAGTCATCTACAAAAACATGCACTTGAAAACAACTGACCGGGTACTGTAGGAAAGGATCCATCTGATATCTCACTGAACATGAGCCAATAAAGTCAGTATTGTGAAAAGGGTCAGTAGTCCCTGTCTAACCTATGGGACCTATTAAGAGACTGAGGAGGCCTCATTTGAATGTTATCTGGTTTTGGATACTACATTTTAAAACAACTGAAGACAATCCAGACACGAGTTCTCCAATTCCTCTCACTATTCTTCATGTTGAGGAAAATCTGCAAGTACTTGATTGCTTAATTTAGTGAAGAAA